>NC_139223.1:2999548-3129414 GCF_055691185.1 Crinia signifera
GGGAGGTATGTCCAGCACAGGTGACAGCAATCCTGCATTACATGGGTAGCCCGGGAACAGAGCAGGTTGTCCGTCCGGGGATGGGAGATGTTGGGAGGTATGTCCAGCACAGGTGACAGCAATCCTGCATTACATGGGTAGCCCGGGAACAGAGCAGGTTGTCCGTCCGGGGATGGGAGATGTTGGGAGGTATGTCCAGCACAGGTGACAGCAATCCTGCATTACATGGGTAGCCCGGGAACAGAGCAGGTTGTCCGTCCGGGGATGGGAGATGTTGGGAGGTATGTCCAGCACTGGTGACAGCAATCCTGCATTACATGGGTAGCCCGGGAACAGAGCAGGTTGTCCGTCCGGGGATGGGAGATGTTGGGAGGTATGTCCAGCACTGGGGACAGCGATCCTGTATTACAGGTGTAGCCCGGGTACAGAGCAGGTTGTCCGTCCGGGGATGGGAGATGTTGGGAGGTATGTCCAGCACAGGTGACAGCGATCCTGTATTACATGGGTAGCCCGGGTACAGAGCAGGTTGTCCGTCCGGGGATGGGAGATGTTGGGAGGTATGTCCAGCACAGGTGACAGCAATCCTGCATTACATGGGTAGCCCGGGAACAGAGCAGGTTGTCTGTCCGGGGATGGGAGATGTTGGGAGGTACTGTATGTCCAGCACAGGTGACAGCGATCCTGTATTACATGGGTAGCCCGGGTACAGAGCAGGTTGTCCGTCCTGGAATGGGAGATGTTGGGAGGTATGTCCAGCACAGGTGACAGCAATCCTGTATTACAGGTGTAGCCCGGGAACACAGCAGGTTCTCCGTCCGGGGATGGGAGATGTTGGGAGGTATGTCCAGCACAGGTGACAGCAATCCTGCATTACATGGGTAGCCCGGGAACAGAGCAGGTTGTCCGTCCGGGGATGGGAGATGAATCACTGGGTGTAGCAGCCCTGGTAATGTCTGTGTGTGACGATAATGCAGCAATACCTGTCTGACCTAACACTTTCTTCATCCTACATTCCCGGCCGTGAGTCAATGATTCTTCTCCACATAATTATTAGCAGCGCTCCTGACAGAACAATGCCCGGTCCATCTGTATGACGCAGTAACTAATAACCCCACAGAACATGCTGCTGTTCCCAAGCGTGTTCCATAGGTATAGGTAATTACTGGTGGCTCCCAGGACCATGGGGGTAATTCACACCTTAGCTGCTGAAAAGCAGACCCCTCCAATCAGATAGCCACCAGGCTGCCAGTCAAATCCCGCCTCTGCAAGGTTGCTCCACATATAATGATTCCCCAGTGTGCGCAGTGTGTGTGTAGCCCAGGACTTACTCAGCGGCTGTGATAGAATCAGGCTGATCGGGGGCGGAGCTGATGTCACATGACTTCCCCTCACACACCTGGCCACACCTGCATATTACCTGACACTCCCAGATAACAGCCGCTCACCATGTAATGATTCCCCAGTGTGTGCAGTCTGTGCGTAGCCCAGGACTTTCTCAGCGGCTGTGATAGGATCAGGCTGATTGGGGGCGGAGCTGACATCACATGACTTCCCCTCACACACCTGGCCACGCCGCGTATTACCTGACACTCCCAGATAACAGCCGCTCACCATGTAATGATTCCCCAGTGTGTGCAGTGTGTGCGTAGCCCAGGACTTACTCAGCGGCTGTGATAGAATCAGGCTGATCGGGGGCGGAGCTGATGTCACATGACTTCCCCTCATGCACCTGGCCACGCCTGCGTATTACCTGACACTCCCAGATAACAGCCGCTCACCATGTAATGATTCCCCAGTGTGTGCAGTGTGTGCGTAGCCCAGGACTTACTCAGCGGCTGTGATAGAATCAGGCTGATCGGGGGCGGAGCTGATGTCACATGACTTCCCCTCACACACCTGGCCACGCCTGCGTATTACCTGACACTCCCAGATAACAGCCGCTCCCCATGTAATGATTCCCCAGTGTGTGCGTAGCCCAGGACTTACTCAGCGGCTGTGATAGAATCAGGCTGATCGGGGGCGGAACTGACGTCACATGACTTCCCCTCACACACCTGGCCACGCCTGCGTATTACCTGACACTCCCAGATAACAGCCGCTCCCCATGTAATGATTCCCCAGTGTGTGCGTAGCCCAGGACTTACTCAGCGGCTGTGATAGAATCAGGCTGATCGGGGGCGGAACTGACGTCACATGACTTCCCCTCACACACCTGGCCACACCTGCGTATTACCCGACACTCACAGATAACAGCCGCTCACCATGAAATGATTCCCAGTGTGTGCAGTCTGTGCGTAGCCCAGGACTTACTCAGCGGCTGTGATAGAATCAGGCTGATCGGGGGCGGAGCTGATGTCACATGACTTCCCCTCACACACCTGGCCACACCTGCATATTACCTGACACTCCCAGATAACAGCCGCTCACCATATAATGATTCCCCAGTGTGTGCAGTCTGTGCGTAGCCCAGGACTTTCTCAGCGGCTGTGATAGGATCAGGCTGATTGGGGGCGGAGCTGACATCACATGACTTCCCCTCACACACCTGGCCACGCCGCGTATTACCTGACACTCCCAGATAACAGCCGCTCACCATGTAATTATTCCCCAGTGTGTGCAGTGTGTGCGTAGCCCAGGACTTACTCAGCGGCTGTGATAGAATCAGGCTGATCGGGGGCGGAGCTGATGTCACATGACTTCCCCTCATGCACCTGGCCACGCCTGCGTATTACCTGACACTCCCAGATAACAGCCGCTCACCATGTAATGATTCCCCAGTGTGTGCAGTGTGTGCGTAGCCCAGGACTTACTCAGCGGCTGTGACAGAATCAGGCTGATCGGGGGCGGAGCTGATGTCACATGACTTCCCCTCACACACCTGGCCACGCCTGCGTATTACCTGACACTCCCAGATAACAGCCGCTCCCCATGTAATGATTCCCCAGTGTGTGCGTAGCCCAGGACTTACTCAGCGGCTGTGATAGAATCAGGCTGATCGGGGGCGGAACTGACGTCACATGACTTCCCCTCACACACCTGGCCACACCTGCGTATTACCCGACACTCACAGATAACAGCCGCTCACCATGAAATGATTCCCAGTGTGTGCAGTCTGTGCGTAGCCCAGGACTTACTCAGCGGCTGTGATAGAATCAGGCTGATCGGGGGCGGAGCTGATGTCACATGACTTCCCCTCACACACCTGGCCACACCTGCATATTACCTGACACTCCCAGATAACAGCCGCTCACCATATAATGATTCCCCAGTGTGTGCAGTCTGTGCGTAGCCCAGGACTTACTCAGCGGCTGTGATAGGATCAGGCTGATTGGGGGCGGAGCTGACATCACATGACTTCCCCTCACACACCTGGCCACGCCGCGTAATACCTGACACTCCCAGATAACAGCCGCTCACCATGTAATGATTCCCCAGTGTGTGCAGTGTGTGCGTAGCCCAGGACTTACTCAGCGGCTGTGATAGAATCAGGCTGATCGGGGGCGGAGCTGACATCACATGACTTCCCCTCACACACCTGGCCACGCCTGTGTATTCCCTGACACTCCCAGATAACAGCCGCTCACCATGTAATGATTCCCCAGTGTGCGCAGTGTGTGTAGCCCAGGACTTACTCAGCGGCTGTGATAGAATCAGGCTAATCGGGGGCGGAGCTGATGTCACATGACTTCCCCTCACACACCTGGCCACGCCTGTGTATTCCCTGACACTCCCAGATAACAGCCGCTCACCATGAAATGATTCCCAGTGTGTGCAGTCTGTGCGTAGCCCAGGACTTACTCAGCGGCTGTGATAGAATCAGGCTGATCGGGGGCGGAGCTGACATCACATGACTTCCCCTCACGCACCTGGCCACGCCGCGTATTACCTGACACTCCCAGATAACAGCCGCTCACCATGTAATGATTCCCCAGTGTGTGCACTGTGTGCGTAGCCCAGGACTTACTCAGCGGCTGTGATAGAATCAGGCTGATCGGGGGTGGAGCTGACATCACATGACTTCCCCTCACACACCTGGCCACGCCTGTGTATTCCCTGACACTCCCAGATAACAGCCGCTCACCATGTAATGATTCCCCAGTGTGCGCAGTGTGTGTGTAGCCCAGGACTTACTCAGCGGCTGTGATAGAATCAGGCTGATCGTGGGCGGAGCTGACATCACATGACTTCCCCTCACACACCTGGCCACGCCGCGTATTACCTGACACTCCCAGATAACAGCCGCTCACCATGTAATGATTCCCCAGTGTGTGCAGTGTGTGCGTAGCCCAGGACTTACTCAGCGGCTGTGATAGAATCAGGCTGATCGGGGGCGGAGCTGACATCACATGACTTCCCCTCACACACCTGGCCACGCCGCGTATTCCCTGACACTCCCAGATAACAGCCGCTCACCATGTAATGATTCCCCAGTGTGTGCAGTGTGTGCGTAGCCCAGGACTTAATCAGCGGCTGTGATAGAATCAGGCTGATCGGGGGCGGAGCTGACATCACATGACTTCCCCTCACACACCTGGCCACGCCGCGTATTACCTGACACTCCCAGATAACAGCCGCTCACCATGTAATGATTCCCCAGTGTGTGCAGTGTGTGCGTAGCCCAGGACTGACTCGGCGGCTGTGATAGAATCAGACTGATCGGGGGCGGAGCTGATGTCACATGACTTCCCCTCATACACCTGGCCACACCTACGTATTCCCTGACACTCCCAGATAACAGCCGCTCACCATGTAATGATTCCCCAGTGTGTGCAGTCTGTGTGTAGCCCAGGACTTACTCAGCGGCTGTGATAGAATCAGGCTGATCGGGGGTGGAGCTGACATCCCATGACTTCCCCTCACACACCTGGCCACGCCTGCGTATTCCCGGACACTCCCAGATAACAGCCACTCACCATGTAATGATTCCCCAGTGTGCGCAGTGTGTGTGTAGCCCAGGACTCAGCGGCTGTGATAGAATCAGGCTGATAGGGGGTGGAGCTGACATCACATGACTTCCCCTCACACACCTGGCCACGCCTGCGTATTCCCGGACACTCCCAGATAACAGCCACTCACCATGTAATGATTCCCCAGTGTGCGCAGTCTGTGCGTAGCCCAGGACTTACTCAGAGGCTGTGATAGAATCAGGCTGATCGGGGGCGGAGCTGATGTCACATGACTTCCCCTCACACACCTGGCCACACCTGCGTATTCCCTGACACTCCCAGATAACAGCCGCTCACCATGTAATGATTCCCCAGTGTGTGCAGTGTGTGTGTAGCCCAGGACTTACTCAGCGGCTGTGATAGAATCAGGCTGATCGGGGGTGGAGCTGACATCACATGACTTCCCCTCGCACACCTGGCCACGCCTGCGTATTACCTGACACTCCCAGATAACAGCCGCTCACCATGTAATGATTCCCCAGTGTGTGCAGTGTGTGCGTAGCCCAGGACTTACTCAGCGGCTGCGATAGAATCAGGCTGATCGGGGGCGGAGCTGATGTCACATGACTTCCCCTCACACACCTGGCTACGCCTGCGTATTACCTGACACTCCCAGATAACATCCGCTCACCATGTAATGATTCCCCAGTGTGTGCAGTGTGTGCGTAGCCCAGGACTTACTCAGCGGCTGCGATAGAATCAGGCTGATCGGGGGCGGAGCTGATGTCACATGACTTCCCCTCACACACCTGGCCACGCCTGCGTATTACCTGACACTCCCAGATAACATCCGCTCACCATGTAATGATTCCCCAGTGTGCGCAGTCTGTGCGTAGCCCAGGACTGACTCAGCGGCTGTGATAGTATCAGGCTGATCGGGGGTGGAGCTGACATCACATGACTTCCCCTCGCACACCTGGCCACGCCTGCGTATTACCTGACACTCCCAGATAACAGCCGCTCACCATGTAATGATTCCCCAGTGTGCGCAGTCTGTGCGTAGCCCAGGACTTACTCAGCGGCTGTGATAGAATCAGGCTGATCGGGGGCGGAGCTGATGTCACATGATTTCCCCTCACACACCTGGCCACGCCTGCGTATTCCCTGACGCTCCCAGATAACAGCCGCTCACCATGTAATGATTCCCCAGTGTGTGCAGTGTGTGCGTAGCCCAGGGCTTACTCAGTGGCTGTGATAGAATCAGGCTGATCGGGGGCGGAGCTGACATCACATGACTTCCCCTCACACACCTGGCCACGCCTGCGTATTGCCTGACACTCCCAGATAACAGCCGCTCACCATGTAATGATTCCCAGTGTGTGCAGTCTGTGTGTAGCCCAGGACTTACTCAGCGGCTGTGATAGAATCAGGCTGGTTGGGGGCGGAGCTGAGGTCACATGACCTCCCCTCACACACCTGGCCATGCCTGCGTATTCCCTGACACTCCCAGATAACAGCCGCTCACCATGTAATGATTCCCCAGTGTGTGCAGTGTGTGCGTAGCCCAGGACTTACTCCGCGGCTGTGATAGAATCAGGCTGATCGGGGGCAGAGCTGATGTCACATGACTTCCCCTCACACACCTGGCCACGCCTGCGTATTACCTGACACTCCCAGATAACAGCCGCTCACCACGTAATGATTCCCCAGTGTGTGCAGTCTGTGTGCAGTCTCCCAGGACTTACTCAGCGGCTGCGATAGGATCAGGCTGATCGGGGGCGGAGCTGACATCACATGACCTCCCCTCACACACCTGGCCACGCCTGCGTATTCCCCGACACTCCCAGATAACAGCCGCTCACCATGTAATGATTCCCCAGTGTGTGCAGTCTGTGCGTAGCCCAGGACTTACTCAGCTGCTGTGATAGAATCAGGCTGATCAGGGGCGGAGCTGACATCACATGACTTCCCCTCACACACCTGGCCACGCCGCGTATTCCCTGACACTCCCAGATAACAGCCGCTCACCATGTAATGATTCCCCAGTGTGCGCAGTGTGTGTAGCCCAGGACTTACTCAGCGGCTGTGATAGAATCAGGCTGATCGGGGGCGGAGCTGACATCACATGACTTCCCCTCACACACCTGGCCACGCCGCGTATTCCCTGACACTCCCAGATAACAGCCGCTCACCATGTAATGATTCCCCAGTGTGTGCAGTGTGTGCGTAGCCCAGGACTTACTCAGCGGCTGTGATAGAATCAGGCTGATCGGGGGCGGAGCTGATGTCACATGACTTCCCCTCATACACCTGGCCACGCCTGTGTATTACCTGACACTCCCAGATAACAGCCGCTCACCATGTAATGACTCCCCAGTGTGTGCAGTGTGTGCGTAGCCCAGGACTTACTCGGCGGCTGTGATAGAATCAGTCTGATCGGGGGGCGGAGTTGACGTCACATGACTTCCCCTCACACACCTGGCCACACCTGCGTATTACCTGACACTCCCAGATAACAGCCACTCACCATGTAATGATTCCCCAGTGTGTGCAGTCTGTGCGTAGCTCAGGACTTACTCAGCGGCTGTGATAGAATCAGGCTGATCGGGGGCGGAGCTGACATCACATGACTTCAAATCACACACCTGGCCACACCTGTGTATTACCTGACACTCCCAGATAACAGCCGCTCACTATGTAATGATTCCCCAGTGTGTGCAGTCTGTGCGTAGCCCAGGACTTACTCAGCGGCTGTGATAGAATCAGGATGATCGGGGGCGGAGCTGATGTCACATGACTTCCCTCACACACCTGGCCATGCCTGCGTATTACCTGACACTCCCAGATAACAGCCGCTTACCATATAATGATTCCCCAGTGTGTGCAGTCTGTGTGTAGCGTAGGACTTACTCAGTGGCTGTGATAGAATCAGGCTGATCGGGGGCGGTGCTGACATCACATGACTTCCCCTCACACACCTGGCCACACCTGCGTATTACCTGACACTCCCAGATAACAGCCGCTCACCATGTAATGATTCCCCAGTGTGTGCAGTCTGTGTGTAGCCCAGGACTTACTCAGCGGCTGTGATAGAATCAGGCTGATCGGGGGCGGAGCTGATGTCACATGACTTCCCCTCATACACCTGGCCACACCTGTGTATTACCTGATACTCCCAGATAACAGCCGCTCACCATGTAATGATTCCCCAGTGTGTGCAGTCTGTGCGTAGCCCAGGACTTACTCAGCGGCTGTGATAGAATCAGGCTGATCGGGGGTGGAGCTGATGTCACATGACTTCCCCTCATACACCTGGCCACACCTGTGTATTACCTGATACTCCCAGATAACAGCCGCTCACCATATAATGATTCCCCAGTGTGTGCAGTCTGTGCATAGCCCAGGACTTACTCAGCGGCTGCGATAGGATCAAGCTGATCGGGGGCGGAGCTGACATCACATGACCTCCCCTCACACACCTGGCCACGCCTGCGTATTCCCCGACACTCCCAGATAACAGCCGCTCACCACGTAATGATTCCCCAGTGTGTGCAGTCTGTGCGTAGCCCAGGACTTACTCAGCGGCTGTGATAGAATCAGGCTGATCGGGGGCGGAGCTGGTGTCACATGACTTCCCCTCATACACCTGGCCACGCCTGCGTATTCCCCGACACTCCCAGATAACAGCCGATCCCCATGTAATGATTCCCCAGTGTGTGCAGTGTGTGCGTAGCCCAGGACTTACTCAGCGGCTGTGATAGAATCAGGCTGATCGGGGGCGGAGCTGACATCACATGACTTCCCCTCACACACCTGGCCACGCCTGCATATTACCTGACACTCCCAGATAACAGCCGCTCACCATGTAATGATTCCCCAGTGTGTGCAGTGTGTGCGTAGCCCAGGACTTACTCAGCGGCTGTGATAGAATCAGGCTGATCGGGGGCGGTGCTGACATCACATGACTTCCCCTCACACACCTGGCCACACCTGCGTATTACCTGACACTGCCAGATAACAGCCGCTCACCATGTAATGATTCCCCAGTGTGTGCAGTCTGTGTGTAGCCCAGGACTTCCTCAGCGGCTGTGATAGAATCAGGCTGATCGGGGGCGGAGCTGATGTCACATGACTTCCCCTCATACACCTGGCCACACCTGTGTATTACCTGATACTCCCAGATAACAGCCGCTCACCATGTAATGATTCCCCAGTGTGTGCAGTGTGTGCGTAGCCCAGGACTTACTCAGCGGCTGTGATAGAATCAGGCTGATCGGGGGCGGAGCTGACATCACATGACTTCCCCTCACACACCTGGCCACGACTGCATATTACCTGACACTCCCAGATAACAGCCGCTCACCATGTAATGATTCCCCAGTGTGTGCAGTGTGTGCGTAGCCCAGGACTTACTCAGCGGCTGTGATAGAATCAGGCTGATCGGGGGCGGAGCTGATGTCACATGACTTCCCCTCATACACCTGGCCACGCCTGTGTATTACCTGACACTCCCAGATAACAGCCACTCACCATGTAATGATTCCCCAGTGTGTGCAGTCTGTGCGTAGCCCGGGACTTACTCAGCGGCTGTGATAGAATCAGGCTGATCGGGGGTGGAGCTGATGTCACATGACTTCCCCTCATACACCTGGCCACACCTGTGTATTACCTGATACTCCCAGATAACAGCCGCTCACCATATAATGATTCCCCAGTGTGTGCAGTCTGTGCGTAGCCCAGGACTTACTCAGCGGCCGCGATAGGATCAGGCTGATCGGGGACGGAGCTGACATCACATGACCTCCCCTCACACACCTGGCCACGCCTGCGTATTCCCCGACACTCCCAGATAACATTCGCTCACCATGTAATGATTCCCCAGTGTGTGCAGTTTGTGCGTAGCCTAGGACTTACTCAGTGGCTGTGATAGAATCAGGCTGATCGGGGGCGGAGCTGATGTCACATGACTTCCCCTCATACACCTGGCCACGCCTGCGTATTCCCCGACACTCCCAGATAACAGCCGATCCCCATGTAATGATTCCCCAGTGTGTGCAGTGTGTGCGTAGCCCAGGACTTACTCAGCGGCTGTGATAGAATCAGGCTGATCGGGGGTGGAGCTGACATCACATGACTTCCCCTCACACACCTGGCCACGCCTGCATATTACCTGACACTCCCAGATAACAGCCGCTCACCATGTAATGATTCCCCAGTGTGTGCAGTGTGTGCGTAGCCCAGGACTTACTCAGCGGCTGTGATAGAATCAGGCTGATCGGGGGCACAGCTGATGTCACATGACTTCCCCTCATACACCTGGCCACGCCTGTGTATTACCTGACACTCCCAGATAACAGCCGCTCACCATGTAATGATTCCCCAGTGTGTGCAGTGTGTGCGTAGCCCAGGACTTACTCGGCGGCTGTGATAGAATCAGTCTGATCGGGGGGCGGAGCTGACGTCACATGACTTCCCCTCACACACCTGGCCACACCTGCGTTTTACCTGACACTCCCAGATAACAGCCACTCACCTTGTAATGATTCCCCAGTGTGTGCAGTCTGTGCGTAGCCCAGGACTTACTCAGCGGCTGTGATAGAATCAGGATGATCGGGGGCGGAGCTGATGTCACATGACTTCCCTCACACACCTGGCCACGCCTGCGTATTACCTGACACTCCCAGATAACAGCCGCTCACCATATAATGATTCCCCAATGTGTGCAGTGTGTGCGTAGCCCAGGACTTACTCAGAGGCTGTGATAGAATCAGGCTGATCAGGGGCGGAGCTGATGTCACATGACTTCCCCTCACACACCTGGCCACACCTGCGTATTACCTGACACTCCCAGATAACAGCCGCTCACCATATAATGATTCCCCAATGTGTGCAGTGTGTGCGTAGCCCAGGACTTACTCAGAGGCTGTGATAGAATCAGGCTGATCAGGGGCGGAGCTGATGTCACATGACTTCCCCTCACACACCTGGCCACACCTGCGTATTACCTGACACTCCCAGATAACAGCCGCTCACCATGTAATGATTCCCCAGTGTGTGCAGTCTGTGTGTAGCGTAGGACTTACTCAGCGGCTGTGATAGAATCAGGCTGATCGGGGGTGGAGCTGATGTCACATGACTTCCCCTCATACACCTGGCCAAGCCTGCGTATTCTCTGACACTCCCAGATAACAGCCGCTCACCATGTAATGATTCCCCAGTGTGTGCGTAGCCCAGGACTTACTCAGCGGCTGTGATAGAATCAGGCTGATCGGGGGCGGAGCTGATGTCACATGACTTCCCCTCACACACCTGGCCACACCTGCGTATTACCTGACACTCCCAGATAACAGCCGCTCACCATGTAATGATTCCCCAGTGTGTGCAGTCTGTGTGTAGACCAGGACTTACTCAGCGGCTGTGATAGAATCAGGCTGATCGGGGGTGGAGCTGATGTCACATGACTTCCCCTCATACACCTGGCCACACCTGCATATTCCCTGATACTCCCAGATAACAGCCGCTCACCATATAATGATTCCCCAGTGTGTGCAGTGTGTGCGTAGCCCAGGACTTACTCAGCGGCTGTGATAGAATCAGGCTGATCGGGGGCGGAGCTGAGGTCACATGACTTCCCCTCGCACACCTGGCCACACCTGCATATTCCCTGACACTCCCAGATAACAGCCGCTCACCATGTAATGATTCCCCAGTGTGTGCAGTGTGTGCGTAGCCCAGGACTTACTCAGCTGCTGTGAAAGAACCAGGCTGATCGGGGGCGGAGCTGATGTCACATGACTTCCCCTCACACACCTGGCCACGCCTGCGTATTACCTGACACACTCAATAAACCAACTCGTTACCACCCCCAAACTTCAGCCACCTGTCAATCACCTTGCATACGGCCAGCAGGATGTTATTGCAGAAAGGCCCTGCGCATGTGGGCTACGCTTCGAGCGCATGCGCAGTCAATACAATTTGCAGCCATCTGAGCAGGGACCAGCTGCACTAAGCTTCAAAAGTGATAAAATGGAGAGTGATAAACAGCCAGCCAATCTGCTCCTGCCTGACATGTCACAGACTGGGTTTGAGAAATGTCAGACAGAAGCTGATTGGCTGGCTGTTTATCACTCTCCATTTTATCACTTTTGAAGCTTAGTGCATCTGGGCCCAGGTCTGAATCCCCCCCTCCCCCCTGTGAGCTGCTGTCCCACCCTCAGACCGCAGTGTCCCATCCTAGTCTGGACGCCACCTGTCATTGGCTTCTCAGAGATGACTAGATGTAGGCGGAGACAGGGGATGTGGCCAGCAGCTCACAGAGCCCACAATGATGAAAATGGGAGGTGTGGCCCACAATTGCGACATTCCTGAGGGGCCACGCCCCCTTTGCGGGCAGGGGTCCCGACACCCCTATACAATGTTGGGTTGGAAGGTATGTAAGGCCCTGCTGTCAGACTTATGCCCAGTACACTGTATACAATATGTGGCATCATCAGTATTGCTAACCGTGACATTACCGCAACTCCCGCCAAATATGCAGCTACTGGGGATGTCGTTAGAGTGGACTGCTTGTACAGACCATCAGGCCTTTTGTTAACGATCCGCGAAATGTACATCCTTAATGATATAGTAGGTACACAATGAACAAGCTCCCCACCGCCAGCGTCTGTATACCAGCCTCCACCACTCAGCGCGCAGCTCCCTCACACTGCGCATGCCACCACCGCCGGCGTCTGTATACCAGCCTCCACCACTCAGCGCGCAGCTCCCTCACACTGCACATGCCCCCACCGCCAGCGTCTGTATACCAGCCTCCACCACTCACCACGCAGCTCCCTCACACTGCGCATGCCACCACTGCTAGCGTCTGTATACCCGCCTCCACTGCTCACCGCGCAGCTTCCTCACACTGCGCATGCTACCACCGCCGGCATCTGTATACCTGCCTCCACCGCTCACCGCACAGCTTCCTCATACCGCCCATGCTACCACCGCCGGCATCTGTATACCTGCCTCCACCGCTCACCGCACAGCTTCCTCATACCGCGCATGCCACCACCGCTGGCATCTGGATACCCTCCTCCACCGCTCACCGCTCCCTTCCTGAGCCACTAATTGCTGTTATAGCCAGCAGGTTGAGGTTGTTGGAGATAGAGCGGTAGATGAATGAAGCAGTGATAAGGGAGAAGTAAAACCCACTGTGCATAGTTATAGCAGGGGAACCCATGCAGCGGGAGGGAGGGGGCTGCTTACATCATCATGGGAAGGGGGCGATAAACAATACATTAATGTGCCATTTACCCTATTAATCTGCCAGCAAACGTCCATCCGTGTGACATGCACAAATGCTTGCATCCCATACATGACCGAGAATAAGATGCTATTGTCTTCTGTTGTCAGCCATGCAGTAAGGCGCAGCGACTGTGTGCTATTGCTCTCTGGTGTCAGACGTCACTTACTGCTACACACATAATGGTGACTTTCATCTGCAGCTGTCTCACACCTCCCATCCCAGCCTCTATTGTCCTTTACATAATAATAATTCTTCAGAACATGTCAGGAGCATGTTACAGGAGACACGTGTCCACACAGAAATTCCTGATATAACATTCCTGTATTCTACACCTGTCCAAACCTCGGGGAGGAATGCGAGGGGGGGGGGGGGGTGTTTGGGGGACACGTAGAATCAGAGATGTTCCTGACATATCCCATTACCCCGATTCTATCTATCTATATATCTAACATCTCTCTGTCTATCTATCTATTTATCTGTCTGTCTGTCTATCTAACATCTCTCTGTCTATCTATCTATCTATCTATCTATCTATCTATCTATCTATCTATCTATCTATCTATCTATCATCTATCTATCTAACATCTCTCTGTCTATCTATCTATCTATCTATCTATCTATCTATCTATCTAACATCTCTCTGTCTATCTATCTATCTATCTATCTATCTATCTATCTATCTATCTATCTATCTATCTAACATCTCTCTGTCTATCTATCTATCTATCTATCTATCTATCTATCTATCTATCTATCTATCTATCTATCTATCTATCTGATATCTTTGGTAACATTTAATAGAATGTGATTTTTAGACACTTTCAAATTCGCCCATTTATCGCACTTTTTAAAATCGCATTTTTTGCCGCGAATTCGCATATTTAAAGAGGTGCGTGTTCCGGGAGAAAAAGTGCGATAATAGGCGAATTTTAGGCATGGAAATTTGCGAATTTGAGGTAATGTGCGAATTTGTGTTTAAAAACACGCTACAGAGGCTGATAGCGTCTTTGGCTTATGCGTCTCCATGGAGACGCATAGCTCAGCCAATCAGGGGCAATCATGCTATCAGGAGAGAGCATGGCTGTGCAGGAGAGAGCCGGCTCACCCTGCTGTCAGTGCGGGGTGAGCTGGCTCTGCAGGAGACAGACAAGCGCTGGATCCTAGGTTGGTAAGTATATTGGGGGGTCCCCACTCCTCCAGGTACCCCGTCCAAGGCTGACCAGCCACGGTGCTCATGTTTCGGCCGGGGGACCTTATATATATGTGGTGAATTTTAGACACATTTTTCTGATTTTGCATCTCATTAAATATGCGAATTGTATATTTTCAATGGGAAAACATCTGGATACAAGTTCCGGAGCGACTAAAAATCTCACTTTCAGAAAGTGCGATTTCGCGGCAAAAATCGCATCTCATTAAGGGGAAGATTCTCTAACAATCGCGGCCCAGCTCTGCCCAATTCGCCGCTCATCGCATACATAATTATCGCATATGTTCTAACATATGCGATAATTATGGCAAATGACAGCTCTTAACACAAGAGCTGTCCTTTGCCATAATTATCGGTAGAAGCTTCTACGGGGCATCACCAGATTTTTCTGGCGATGCCCCCCGCCGCTGTAACCCGGCGGGGGATGCTTAGAGCATCCCAAAATGCGGTAAAAACCCCGATAACGAGAATCTCCCCCTAAATATGCGAATTCTGGAAAAAGTGCGATTTTGGCCGTTTTTGCCAAAAAATTTGCAAAAATCACATTTTCGCATCCTATTAAATGTCACCCGAGATATCCAAAAAATTGTCAACCTAATAGGATGGGAATTGCTGTAAAAATCGCACTTTTTTGCCGCAAAAGTTGCACATTCTGACCTGTCAATTTTTCAACATACATCAATTCGCATCCAGATGGTTTCCCTTTAAAAAGTATACAACTCGCAAATTTAATAGGATGCAACTTTGTAAAAAAGTTACGAAAAATCGCAATACAAATAGACCAGGTTCTGACAGACGAATATGTACAGAACCATGCACAGAGCAGTGCGATCTGGGCATGGTTCCAGTGCGATCTGTGCATGGTTGTCGTAAAAAATGTGTAAACGTAAAAATGTTACAAAAAAAATGGCGTTGGGTCCACAGTCCTGGGCATAACCAGCCCCGGACTCATTGAGCCGGACTTGGTTCCAAAAATACGGGGGATAAAAAGCATATGGGTCCCCCGTATTTCTGAAACCAGCCCCGGACTGACCAGTCACGGTGAGCATGGTATGGCCGGCAGAGCCAGATTAAGGTCTAAATGGGCCTGGAGCTGAAAATGATCAAGGGCCTATTATGCGCAATAATAGGGGTTGTGGCCAGCACCTAATAATGTGGGGGGCGTGGCCAGTGTTCTGTTTGGGTGGTCTGCTCATGGGTGTGTCTGTATTTGTGTAAATACTTTCAACTAATTATATATGCCTGGAAAAGGCAGGGGGCTGGCATAAGAAAAATGCAGGGAGATATATTGGCGGGTACACTCCAAAGGTGCACCCGCAGGACGCCAATGTCCTAAGATACTTGCGGGGTGAGGCGGCACTCCAGTCATGAAAAAATACTGAAAGCCGAAACTTGGTAGGCAACATTTCAGCACCTTTTATTGTGTGGTTTACCACACAATATACCCCTTATACAAATCATGCAACACAATAGTAACCCCCGTATACTGTACTTGCCCTTTTACACATTGTGCCACATGGAATGAGCCAAAATTCACACCGATTGAGCCAAAATTTACACTATGGCACACAGATTGAGTCAAAATTCACGTTATGCCACACAGATTAAGGCAAAATTCACATTTGGCCACATGGATTGTGCCAAAATACACACTATACCAGGAATGTCCAAACAGTGGCCCTTCAGCTGTTGTGAAACTACACGTCCCAGCATGCCTTGACATAGTTTTAGCATTCCCTAATAGCAAAACTGTGGCAATGCATGATGGAACTTGTAGTTTCACAACAGCTGGAGGGCCATAGTTTGGACATGCCTGCACTATACCAAACAGATTGAGCAATAATGCACAATATGCTTCATAAATAGTGGCATTGCGTGCCAAAGGCGCGCATTTAAAATTTACGCCATAATGCCCATTACATTTTAAGCCACACACCATAATCTCAATTTACGTATTATGCCAAACAGCATAATGCCTATTAGAAATTATGCTACATCATAAGTGTTGCTTACCTACATGTTCATTGCCAGGGGTTCTATGTTCATTGCCGGGTTCCATGCTCATTGCCAGGGGTTCCAAGCTCATTGCCAAGGGGGAATACATGCTCGCGGTAACTGGGGGACAGCCGCCGCCGGGCAGAAATGACAGCCATTGACAGCCGGGCAGAGAGCAGGGGGCTGCCCGGCTGTACTCAGAGCACTGCATGTCCCGGCTATTTGAAATAATACCCCTTTCACACCATAAAATGCAGGGATTTACCCGGGCATATGGTCCCAGGATCATGCAGGGACTTTTCCAGACTGGCCCCTTTTATACCAGCCTAGTCCCTGTATTTTCTGGTTTGAGGGGGAGAGAAACCACCCCGCCCCCCTTTAAACAACCAGCTATATCTTCAGAACCAACTAACCCATTTACATGTAGGCTTCGAATGATTTTGGTCCCGTGAAACTGGGCCGTTTGGTTCCAGAGAAATCTGTCCTCAAACAGCATGAACAGCCATGAAATTACATTTCAGAAATGAAAAAAAAATTGGTTTCCCCGCAATATCTCTAGAACCAATGAACCCATATGGACCAGGTATCAGATTGAAGGCCCAGCGATTTGGGTTAGACTGAGATCAACCTCGAGCTTCTGTGATGCCAGAGGGGGAACTGGCAGCCATTGGAACCGGGTGGAGGTCGGAATTAGCGGGTCCCATGTTATCCTATGGCAAAAACGTTCCAGGTTTGCCTGGGGTATCTCCGGTTCCCGGGGGGCTACCGACGCGGGGCTGGGCTCGTTGGAAAGCCCTGGCCCTCAGCTACAAAATGGGCCTATTTGGAGAGTGGGCCTGGAGCTGTAGCTCCATCAGGCCCATTGTTAATCCGGCCCTGATGGCCGGCAGACCTAATGTAAAAAGTGTCCCCCAGCTGTTGCATGACACCATGGGCTGTTGATGCCCAGTGCTGGTTCCAAAAATATAGGGGACCCCAGTTTTTTTTTTGTCCCCCATATTTTTCGAACCAGGTCCTGCTCAATGAGCCCAGGGATGGTTATTCTCAGAACCCCACACCATTCTTTTTTTACTAAATACCGCACATATTATCATTAGTAAGAAATCGCACTTTATCACACTTTTCACCCGCAAATTCGCATCCCATTTTTAAAAATGTGCAATTTCAGAACCTTACTAAAAATGTCACCCTAATATCTATCTATCTAATATCTAAGTATACAGTATATCTAATCTCTTTGTCTGTCTGTCTGTCTGTCTATCTGGATCTCGCTTTGCATGTAATGGACATTACAGCGAGGGAATTGGGCGGTGACAAAGCGATCACATGGAACTGTCCCCTTAATGCCAGAAGTGTGGACACGTAGATTGTGTTCTGTTCTATTCATGAATATTGGGAAGCAGGGTGCGGGCACAGGTGCCAATACCAATAATGGATGTTGTGGCTGTGGTGGTTCCGCTTCCCTCTCAGCCGCACAGATCGCTACGGAAGCTCCCGTAAGCACAGGCATCACCCCCTGTATGTACCTCATGGGCCAGGATGAGTTTGCTCTATCTGCAGTTTGTCTAAGTGTTATTTTCTCTGTCTCTCTCCTCCAGCATTTATCATCTAATGACCTCAGGAGAAGCAGAGACCCGGGAGGGGGTCCCCTGTGGCTGGAATGGTGTACTGGCTTCCCCCAGTATGGAGGAACATTTCTATCCATTCCTGATAGAGAGAAGACCCTCGTACCTGGGAGAGGATGAGGAGGATCAGAGGGAGGAGAACCTCAGTCTGGTCCTGGAGAGTAAGGAAAAGGACTTGCTTCTGGCAGCAGAGCTGGGAAAGGCTCTGCTGGAGAGAAATGATTATCTGGTGAAGGAAAGAGAAGCACTGGAGGAGGAACTGAGAGAGACACGAGAGGTGAGCCCACAGAACAGATTGTGGAAATATATGAGGAGATACAGAGGTGAGCAGCTGCTTTGGGAGAAGAGATCATAAATGAATGGTGGGAAAATATATGTGGAGAAACAGAAGTGGTCAGATGCATAGGATATTGGGGGTATTGGGGAAGACTTCATAGATGGAGGAGACATTCAGAGAAACAAGGGTGGTCAGATGCATCGCAGAGATCATAGTTGGTGAGGACAAGTATGTGGAGACACAGGGGTGGTCAGATGCATAGGAGAGGAGATTGTAGATGGTGAGGAAATATGGGGAGATACAGGGGTGGTCAGATGCATCATAGATGGTGTGGACATGAGGAGATACAGGGGTGGTCAGATGCATGGGAAAAGAGACCATAGATGGTGTATAAATATATGAGGAGATACAGGGGTGGTCGGATGCACGGGAGAAGAGATCATAGATGGTGTATAAATATATGCGTAGATACGGGGATGGACAGATGCATGGGAGAAGAGATCATAGTGTCACACCAGGGGTCTGAGACGGCGAGACAAAGACCTCTGGTGGGGGTCTAGATCGGTATTGGAACCGGGCAGGCTGTAGGAGACCCTTGTGCATATGAGCATGACAGTGCACCCAGAGGAAGAATCAGGCAGCAGGTAAATTACAACAGGTTTATTGAAGGAAGATGGTACAAGCAGTTGGTAACCAGATGGAATGGTAAATGACAGTCACTGATAACGTGAAACAGAACTACTTGCACCGATATGGATTAGATGGTGGAACATCGGATGGAATATGATATCCGGAGTATCGGACCAGGGATGCGGAGGTGATGGAAGCTGTGGAATCCGGATGGAACGGATGGAGACAGCAGAGGATAACCGGAGTATCGGTCAGGATCGATGGCGGAACATCGGAGCTAGGCTGAAGCTGGTAAGTGGATCTGCGGCAGGTGGAATCGCAGGTGACGTCACAGGGGACCTGGATGGCACAGGACAGGAGACCCGGCTTGGACACAGGCGATGGTGTCCCCGATATCACAGGCGATGGTGAACCCGGATGGACACAGGCGATGGTGAGCCCGGATGGACACACGCGATGCTGAGCCCGGATGGACACACGCGATGCTGAGCCTGGATGGACACGGCAACCTGGATGGACACGGCAACCTGGATGGAACACTGCAGCAGGAAGAGAATACCAGCAGACAAACACTTGCATAGCAGGATGACAAATGAAGCACTAGCAATGAGATGAGAGCTCCCAGGATACTTATACACATGGCTTGGCCTGAATTGGCCAGGCAGGTAACCTGGGAGATCAACTCGTTGCCGGATTGGATGAACCAGACATGTGACTGACAACATCATGGCATCCACCATGTCTGGCTAAGGCGGGAAAGTATGTTTGTAAACACCATGCTTATGGCCGGGAGCAATGGTGTCTGTCACGGAACTTGCAGGGCAAAGGATACTGGTACTGCGGATGAGGAGAGCGGTGCAACGCGCAGCCGCAGACTCAGCAGCGCTGAAAGGGACTGCCAGATGACTGACATGGAGGCGCACTGCGCTCAGGATGCCGGCTGTATCGGGACTTGTAACGCAAGCTGAGCCTGCGCAGGCACTTAGCCGGTAAGATGGTTTGCTTTAATACCCGGATCGTGACACATGGTTGGTGTGGAAATATGTGAGGAGATACAAGGGTTTTCAGATGCAAGGGAGGAGATATCATACTGTAGATGGTAAGTATACGTAGGAGGAAATATTTTGGTGGTCAGATGCATGAGAGGAGATTCATATATGGTGGGGACATATGGAAATACATTGGTGGTTAAATGCATGAGAGGAGATTCATAGATGGTGGGGAATGAGGAGATACTGGGGAATAGGATGCATGGGAGGATACATCATAGATGGTCTGGAAATATATGAGGGGATACAGGGTGGTCAGATGCTTGGGAGGAGAGAACATAGGAGAGAACATAGATACTGTAGTGGGAAAATGTATGAGGAGACACAGGGGTGGTCAGATGCATGGATGGAGACTTCATAGCCGGAGGAGACACACAGAGGATACATGGGTGGTCAGATGCACCTGTCACTACTATGTAAGGTTTTGATGGGTTTGTTGTGTGTGAGGCATGAACAACCGAAGACCCAGAAGTAGAAGGGTTAAATCAAGCCGGTTTTATTATGCTCTTACTCATAAGTAAAACAACTAAAGAATTCCCAAATAATGCCTTTGGAGTTCATGGATCAATCACAAAAAATGTATTTAAAAGAGTTCCTTTAAGAATAATAAATGAGGATCTGAAGAATATGATGAAGTCCAATTTGAGGAATAAATGAATAATGCTGAAGGAAGAATAGAGTGATAAAAAAAGACGATCCAGATGAAGAACTGGTAGATGTTGGTGCTGGTGTTGATGATGAGGAGGAGCCAAATAAGGAGGTTCAGGGGTATCCCTTGGCTGAACTGCTTAGGCTAACTGGGTAACATGGCTCTGCTGAATGACAGAGGAGGTCAGAAGTCTAGGCTGAAGATCCGGCTAGGATTCCCAGAAGGTGACAATTGCGGTAGTCTGAGCAGAGTAACAAGCGGCAAGTCAAATATAACAGGAGTCTCTGGGAAGTGGATGGCTCAGAAGAATTTTTGTACTGACACCACATAGCCTAGGTAGGACCTCTATATACCCTGGGAGCAACTGCCTTTGGATGTCAGTGAAAGGAGACTGAAACAGAACTCAGGATGGCCAATGGTACATTTGCCCATTTCTAAGATTTCTGCTTCGTCCTCTCTGTGCCGAGTATGAACTAGATGCGACCCCTGCCCGCCACCCCAACTGCCCCACAGCCGGCACTGGGAGATGGCGCCGCGCTCAGACGGACCTGCTGTGTGCCGTGGCAGGAGACCATAGCAGTGTGGGAGGAAAGATGATACTGTAGATGGTGAGGACATGAGGAGATGCAGGTATTATGAGTTGTATGGGAAAAGACATCATATACGGTGAGGATTGGTATAAGGAGATACAGGGGTTATCAGATGTATGGACGACACATCATATATGATGAGGAGGTACTTATGTAATATCTGGGCTCCCATTTTTCTCATGAGACCGCTTCCCCTCGCGGGGCTCGCTGCGCTCGCCACGCTTCGGGCACGGTGGCTCGCTGCGCTCGCCACACTATATAAAATCAACTCCATGCGTAGTTGGATAGTAGGGGTATGAAAAAATGGGGTGCATGTAACATGGGAGCCCAGATAATACATAAGTACCGATGAGGATACATATAAGGAGATACAGGGGTGGTCAGATGCTTGGGAGTACACATCATATATGGTGAGGATACTTATGAAGAGATACAGGGGTGGTCAGATGTATGGGAAGAGAGATCGTAGATGGTGGGGATATGTATTAGGAGATGCAGGTATGGTCAGATGCATGGAAGGAGACATCATATATGGTGATGATAGGTATGAGGAGATACAGGGTTGGTCAAATGCATAGAAGAGATATCATATCCGGATTCAGTATTGAATCCCGGCGGTCGGGATCCCGGCGTTCAGAATCCCGACGCCGGAATCCCGACAGCCGAAATGCCGACAAGGGGGGGACGTGGATCGCCCCCCCTTGCGGGCTCGCTGCACTCGCCACGCAGCGGGCCCGGTGCCTCGCTACGCTCGGCACGCTAATTTATTCTCTCTCCAGGGGTGTCGTGGACACCCACGGAGGGAGAATGTGTCTGCATTTCGGCGGTCGGGATTCCGGCGTCGGGATTCTGAACGCCTGGATCCCGACCGCCGGGATTGTAACTGCATCCCTCATATCCAGTATGGTGAGGATACTTATAAAGAAATGCAGGTATGGTAAGATGCATCATATATGGTGAGGGCACATAAGAGGATATACAGGGGTGGCCACATGCACTGGTGGAGATATTGCACATGTATGAGGATATACAGAGGTGGTCAGATACATGGGAGGAGAGACCATAGATAGTGAAGACATGGATGAGGAGATACATGGATGATCAAATGCATTGGAGAAGAGATCATAGCTGGTGAGGACATAGATGAAGAGATACAGGGGTGGTCAGATACATGGGAGAAGAGATCATAGATGGTGAGACACATGGATGAGGAGATACAGGGGTGGTCAGATACATGGGAGGAGAGGTCATAGATGGTGAAGATAGGGATGAGGAGATACAGGGGTCATCAGATACATGGGAGGAGAGGTCATAGATGGTGAAGACATGGATGAGGAGATACAGGGGTCATCAGATACATGGGAGGAGAGACCATAGATGGTGAAGACATGGATGAGGAGATACAAGGGTGGTCAGATACATGGAAGGAGAGGTCATAGATGGTGAAGACATGGATGAGGAGAAACAGGGGTGGTCAGATACATGGGAGGAGAGACCATAGATGGTAGAGACATGGATGAGGAGATACAGGGGTGGTCAGATACATGGAAGGAGAGGTCATAGATGGTGAAGACATGGATGAGGAGATACAGGGGTGGTCAGATACATGGGAGGAGAGGTCATAGATGGTGAAGACATGGATGAGGAGATACAGGGGTGGTCAGATACATGGGAGGAGAGGTCATAGATGGTGAAGACATGGATGAGGAGACACAGGGGTGGTCAGATACATGGGAGGAGAGGTCATAGATGGTGAGACACATGGATGGAGAGATGGATAGTGAGATGCATGTGTACGGTAACATATGATGGTAAGGTATAAAGATGATCCTGGGAATTGAGGAACTATTGGGTGGTGAGGTCAGTGACCTTTCTGTTGCAGCACATGGAGCAGGAGAAGCACGCCTTGCGTCTGAAGATGGAGGCACAGGAGAGCGAGTGGAAGGCGCAGATCACAGACCTGGAAAGTGACCTGGTTGAGGCCAGGCACCAGATGAGACAGCTCATGTCAGAGCACAAGGAGTGTGGACGAGAAACAGCCTGCGCTGTACACGAGCTATCAGAACAGAACCAGCGTCTGCTGGAGCAGATGACACAGGTGAGACGGAGTATTGTAACCCACGCCTGCTGTACATGGGAGCACACAATGTGACCGCTCCATCCTCCACTGCAGCGGTGTAATCACATCATGCAACAAGCTCTTGTGTACTAATACTGCGCCAAACCTCATTGCAAAATGCGATTAATGATAAACAGGCCCCTAACACACTGCAGTGACATCACCTGCTGCTGCACTATGTAATGTGACATCATTCTATACCATAGTTACCTCCTCCCCTGCATTCTGCAGGAGACTACCTGAAATAACAGCAATCTCCCTCTCTCCCTCATTAGTCTAGCAATCTCCCTCATGTCACCTAGCCCACATTACACTGTTACATCATACCGACCTCCCCTCCTGCAGGAGACTCCCTGACATAGCAGCAATCTCCCTCTCTCCCTCATTAGTCTAGCAATCTCCCTAATGTCACCTAGCCCACATTACACTGTTACATCATACCGACCTCCCCTCCTGCATTCTGCAGGAGACTCCCTGACATAGCAGCAATCTCCCTCTCTCCCTCATTAGTCTAGCAATCTCCCCCATGTCACCTAGCCCACATTACACTGTTACATTATAGTTACCTCCCCTCCTGCATTCTGCAGGAGACTCCCTGAAATAGCAGCAAACTCCCTTTCTCCCTCATTAGTCTAGCAATCTCCCTCATGTCACCTAGCCCACATTACACTGTTACATTTTTGGGAAAAAAAGGAATGTGATAGATACATTTACATTGAACCATCAGCGCCATTTCCCAGCACATTACCAAGTATAGTATCTCTTACTAACTGCTTTGGGGATCATCTACATTTGGATATAAGTCATTGTAAAAGATTCCTCTCAGATGTAGTAGTACACACCCACGCTTCTAAGTGCCACGTTCACAATCTCTTTTCTCAATCTCTCCATATATGGAACTAGACATTCCCTTTGGGTGGAGCCCCCTCAATGGGGCGCTGGGCAAAATTCTACTACCAACTATAATCTCCCTGAAACTAGTTTTCAAAAGTAGGCAGGTATGTCCTATACACACATAGCATATGGAACGTGGCTGTGGGGAGCTCAGTGTATGGGGCTCTTACACATGGGGTGACACCACCTGCTGCCGCACTCTGTAATATGACATCATCCAGTACACATTTAACGTATGGGGGGGCTCTGTGTATGGGGTTCTTACAGACTGATATTCTCATGCTGTCCATTCTCTGTGGCTCCCCTGCACAGAACATAACCCCCACTGCAGAGCACAATCCTATTAGCCTTAATCCTGTAATCCTCTCACATGCAGGGTGACAGCTGGTCCCATCGGCCCCGTGACACAAATCTGACCATTCCCAAACACTGTGGTGTAACCAGAGGGACACAGACTGCAGGCCCCATATACCGTGCTGTAACCAGGGGGACACAGACTGTAGGCCCCATATACCGTGCTGTAACCAGAGGGACACGTACTGTAGGCCCCATATACCGTGCTGTAACCAGGGGGACACAGACTGCAGGCCCCATATACCGTGCTGTAACCAGAGGGACACATACTGTAGGCCCCATATACCGTGCTGTAACCAGAGGGACACGTACTGTATGCCCCATATACCATGCTGTAACCAGAGGGACACATACTGTATGCCCCATATACCATGCTGTAACCAGAGGGACACGTACCGTAGGCCCCATATACCGTGCTGTAACCAGAGGGACACAGACTGCAGGCCCCATATACCGTGCTGTAACCAGAGGGACACAGACTGTAGGCCCCATATACCATGCTGTAACCAGAGGGACACGTACTGTATGCCCCATATACCATGCTGTAACCAGAGGGACACATACTGTAGGCCCCATATACCGTGCTGTAACCAGAGGGACACAGACTGCAGGCCCCATATACCGTGCTGTAACCAGAGGGACACGTACTGTAGGCCCCATATACCGTGCTGTAACCAGAGGGACACGTACTGCAGGCCCCATATACCGTGCTGTAACCAGAGGGACACGTACTGTAGGCCCCATATACCATGCTGTAACCAGAGGGACACATACTGTAGGCCCCATATACCATGCTGTAACCAGAGGGACACATACTGTAGGCCCCATATACCGTGCTGTAACCAGAGGGACACAGACTGCAGGTCCCATATACCGTGCTGTAACCAGAGGGACACAGACTGCAGGTCCCATATACCGTGCTGTAACCAGAGGAACACAGACTGCAGGCCCCATATACCGTGCTGTAACCAGAGGGACACAGACTGCAGGCCCCATATACCGTGCTGTAACCAGAGGGACACAGACTGCAGGCCCCATATACCGTGCTGTAACCAGAGGGACACAGACTGCAGGCTCCATATACCGTGCTGTAACCAGGGGGACACAGACTGTAGGCCCCATATACTGTGCTGTAACCAGAGGGACACATACTGCAGGCCCCATATACCGTGCTGTAACCAGAGGGACACAGACTGCAGGCTCCATATACCGTGCTGTAACCAGGGGGACACAGACTGCAGGCCCCATATACCGTGCTGTAACCAGAGGGACACAGACTGCAGGTCCCATATACCGTGCTGTAACCAGAGGGACACATACTGTAGGCCCCATATACCGTGCTGTAACCAGAGGAACACATACTGCAGGCCCCATATACCGTGCTGTAACCAGAGGGACACATACTGCAGGCCCCATATACCGTGCTGTAACCAGGGGGACACAGACTGCAGGCCCCATATACCGTGCTGTAACCAGAGGGACACAGACTGCAGGCTCCATATACCGTGCTGTAACCAGGGGGACACAGACTGCAGGCCCCATATACCGTGCTGTAACCAGAGGGACACAGACTGCAGGTCCCATATACCGTGCTGTAACCAGAGGGACACATACTGTAGGCCCCATATACCGTGCTGTAACCAGAGGGACACATACTGTAGGCCCCATATACCGTGCTGTAACCAGAGGGACACGTACTGTAGGCCCCATATACCGTGCTGTAACCAGAGGGACACGTACTGTAGGCCCCATATACCGTGCTGTAACCAGAGGGACACATACTGTAGGCCCCATATACCGTGCTGTAACCAGAGGGACACAGACTGCAGGCCCCATATACCGTGCTGTAACCAGAGGGACACGTACTGTAGGCCCCATATACCGTGCTGTAACCAGGGGGACACAGACTGCAGGCCCCATATACCGTGCTGTAACCAGAGGGACACAGACTGCAGGCCCCATATACCGTGCTGTAACCAGAGGGACACAGACTGCAGGCCCCATATACCGTGCTGTAACCAGAGGGACACAGACTGCAGGCCCCATATACCGTGCTGTAACCAGGGGGACACAGACTGCAGGCCCCATATACCGTGCTGTAACCAGGGGGACACAGACTGCAGGCCCCATATACCGTGCTGTAACCAGGGGGACACAGACTGCAGGCCCCATATACCGTGCTGTAACCAGAGGGACACATACTGTAGGCCCCATATACCGTGCTGTAACCAGGGGGACACATACTGTAGGCCCCATATACCGTGCTGTAACCAGAGGGACACATACTGTAGGCCCCATATACCGTGCTGTAACCAGAGGGACACAGACTGCAGGCCCCATATACCGTGCTGTAACCAGAGGGACACAGACTGCAGGCCCCATATACCGTGCTGTAACCAGGGGGACACAGACTGCAGGCCCCATATACCGTGCTGTAACCAGGGGGACACAGACTGCAGGCCCCATATACCATGCTGTAACCAGAGGGACACAGACTGCAGGCCCCATATACCGTGCTGTAACCAGAGGGACACAGACTGCAGGCCCCATATACCGTGCTGTAACCAGAAGGACACGTACTGTAGGCCCCATATACCCTGCTGTAACCAGAGGGACACGTACTGTAGGCCCCATATACCGTGCTGTAACCAGAGGGACACAGACTGCAGGCCCCATATACCGTGCTGTAACCAGAGGGACACAGACTGCAGGCCCCATATACCGTGCTGTAACCAGAGGGACACAGACTGCAGGCCCCATATACTGTGCTGTAACCAGAGGGACACATACTGCAGGCCCCATATACCGTGCTGTAACCAGGGGGACACGTACTGTAGGCCCCATATACCGTGCTGTAACCAGAGGGACACAGACTGCAGGCCCCATATACCGTGCTGTAACCAGAGGGACACATACTGTAGGCCCCATATACCGTGCTGTAACCAGAGGGACACGTACTGTAGGCCCCATATACCGTGCTGTAAGCAGGGGGACACAGACTGCAGGCCCCATATACCGTGCTGTAACCAGAGGGACACAGACTGCAGGCCCCATATACCGTGCTGTAACCAGAGGGACACGTACTGTAGGCCCCATATACCGTGCTGTAACCAGAGGGACACATACTGTATGCCCCATATACCGTGCTGTAACCAGAGGGACACGTACTGTATGCCCCATATACCGTGCTGTAACCAGAGGGACACATACTGTATGCCCCATATACCGTGCTGTAACCAGAGGGACACGTACTGTATGCCCCATATACCGTGCTGTCACCAGAGGGACACAGACTGCAGGCCCCATATACCGTGCTGTAACCAGAGGGACACATACTGTATGCCCCATATACAGTGCTGTAACCAGAGGGACACGTACTGTAGGCCCCATATACCGTGCTGTAAGCAGGGGGACACAGACTGCAGGCCCCATATACCGTGCTGTAACCAGAGGGACACGTACTGTAGGCCCCATATACCGTGCTGTAACCAGAGGGACACATACTGTATGCCCCATATACAGTGCTGTAACCAGAGGGACACGTACTGTAGGCCCCATATACCGTGCTGTAAGCAGGGGGACACAGACTGCAGGCCCCATATACCGTGCTGTAACCAGAGGGACACGTACTGTAGGCCCCATATACCGTGCTGTAACCAGAGGGACACGTACTGTATGCCCCATATACCGTGCTGTAACCAGAGGGACACATACTGTATGCCCCATATACCGTGCTGTCACCAGAGGGACACGTACTGTATGCCCCATATACCGTGCTGTCACCAGAGGGACACAGACCGTAGGCCCCATATACAGTGCTGTAACCAGAGGGACACGTACTGTATGCCTCATATACCGTGCTGTAACCAGAGGGACACAGACTGCAGGCCCCATATACCGTGCTGTAACCAGAGGGACACGTACTGCAGGCCCCATATACCGTGCTGTAACCAGAGGGACACATACTGTAGGCCCCATATACCGTGCTGTAACCAGAGGGACACAGACTGCAGGCCCCATATACCGTGCTGTAACCAGAGGGACACGTACTGCAGGCCCCATATACCGTGCTGTAACCAGAGGGACACCGACTGCAGGCCCCATATACCGTGCTGTAACCAGAGGGACACATACTGTAGGCCCCATATACCGTGCTGTAACCAGAGGGACACGTACTGTAGGCCCCATATACCGTGCTGTAACCAGAGGGACACAGACTGCAGGCCCCATACACTGTGGTGTAACCAGAGGGACACGTACTGTAGGCCCCATATACCGTGCTGTAACCAGAGGGACACAGACTGCAGGCCCCATATACCGTGCTGTAACCAGAGGGACACAGACTGCAGGCCCCATATACCGTGCTGTAACCAGAGGGACACAGACTGCAGGCCCCATATACCGTGCTGTAACCAGAGGGACACATACTGTAGGCCCCATATACCGTGCTGTAACCAGAGGGACACGTACTGTAGGCCCCATATACCGTGCTGTAACCAGAGGGACACGTACTGTAGGCCCCATATACCGTGCTGTAACCAGAGGGACACGTACTGTAGGCCCCATATACCGTGCTGTAACCAGAGGGACACGTACTGTAGGCCCCATATACCGTGCTGTAACCAGAGGGACACAGACTGCAGGCGCCATATACCGTGCTGTAACCAGGGGGACACAGACTGCAGGCCCCATATACCGTGCTGTAACCAGAGGGACACATACTGTAGGCCCCATACACCGTGCTGTAACCAGAGGGACACAGACTGCAGGCCCCATATACAGTGCTGTAACCAGGGGGACACAGACTGCAGGCCCCATATACCGTGCTGTAACCAGAGGGACACATACTGTAGGCCCCATATACCGTGCTGTAACCAGAGGGACACGTACTGTATGCCCCATATACCGTGCTGTAACCAGGGGGACACAGACTGCAGGCCCCATATACCGTGCTGTAAGCAGGGGGACACAGACTGCAGGCCCCATATACCGTGCTGTAACCAGAGGGACACGTACTGTAGGCCCCATATACCGTGCTGTAACCAGAGGGACACGTACTGTAGGCCCCATATACCGTGCTGTAACCAGAGGGACACATACTGTAGGCCCCATATACCGTGCTGTATTGGGACACGTACTGCAGGCCCCATATACCGTGCTGTAACCAGAGGGACACGTACTGCAGGCCCCATATACCGTGCTGTAACCAGGGGGACACAGACTGCAGGCCCCATATACCATGCTGTAACCAGGGGGACACAGACTGCAGGCCCCATATACCATGCTGTAACCAGAGGGACACGTACTGTATGCCCCATATACCGTGCTGTAACCAGAGGGACACAGACTGCAGGCCCCATATACCGTGCTGTAACCAGAGGGACACAGACTGCAGGCCCCATATACCGTGCTGTAACCAGAGGGACACATACTGTAGGCCCCATATACCGTGCTGTAACCAGAGGGACACGTACTGCAGGCCCCATATACCGTGCTGTAACCAGAGGGACACGTACTGCAGGCCCCATATACCGTGCTGTAACCAGAGGGACACATACTGCAGGCCCCATATACCGTGCTGTAACCAGAGGGACACAGACTGCAGGCCCCATATACCGTGCTGTAACCAGAGGGACACAGACTGTAGGCCCCATATACCGTGCTGTAACCAGAGGGACACGTACTGCAGGCCCCATATACCGTGCTGTAACATGAGGGACACAGACTGCAGGCCCCATATACCGTGCTGTAACCAGAGGGACACGTACTGTATGCCCCATATACCGTGCTGTATTGGGACACGTACTGCAGGCCCCATATACCGTGCTGTAACCAGAGGGACACGTACTGTAGGCCCCATATACCGTGCTGTAACCAGAGGGACACAGACTGCAGGCCCCATATACCGTGCTGTAACCAGAGGGACACATACTGCAGGCCCCATATACCGTGCTGTAACCAGAGGGACACGTACTGTAGGCCCCATACACTGTGGTGTAACCAGAGGCACACGTACTGTAGGCCCCATATACCGTGCTGTAACCAGAGGGACACGTACTGTAGGCCCCATATACCGTGCTGTATTGGGACACGTACTGCAGGCCCCATATACCGTGCTGTAACCAGAGGGACACAGACTGCAGGCCCCATATACCGTGCTGTAACCAGAGGGACACGTACTGCAGGCCCCATATACCGTGCTGTAACCAGAGGGACACGTACTGCAGGCCCCATATACCGTGCTGTAACCAGAGGGACACAGACTGCAGGCCCCATATACCGTGCTGTAACCAGAGGGACACGTACTGTATGCCCCATATACCGTGCTGTATTGGGACACGTACTGCAGGCCCCATATACCGTGCTGTAACCAGAGGGACACGTACTGTAGGCCCCATATACCGTGCTGTAACCAGAGGGACACAGACTGCAGGCCCCATATACCGTGCTGTAACCAGAGGGACACATACTGCAGGCCCCATATACCGTGCTGTAACCAGAGGGACACGTACTGTAGGCCCCATACACTGTGGTGTAACCAGAGGCACACGTACTGTAGGCCCCATATACCGTGCTGTAACCAGAGGGACACGTACTGTAGGCCCCATATACCGTGCTGTATTGGGACACGTACTGCAGGCCCCATATACCGTGCTGTAACCAGAGGGACACAGACTGCAGGCCCCATATACCGTGCTGTAACCAGAGGGACACGTACTGCAGGCCCCATATACCGTGCTGTAACCAGAGGGACACAGACTGCAGGCCCCATATACCGTGCTGTAACCAGAGGGACACATACTGCAGGCCCCATATACCGTGCTGTAACCAGGGGGACACAGACTGCAGGCCCCATATACCGTGCTGTAACCAGAGGGACACGTACTGTATGCCCCATATACCGTGCTGTAACCAGAGGGACACAGACTGCAGGCCCCATATACCGTGCTGTAACCAGAGGGACACAGACTGCAGGCCCCATATACCGTGCTGTAACCAGAGGGACACATACTGTAGGCCCTATATACCGTGCTGTAACCAGAGGGACACGTACTGTATGCCCCATATACCGTGCTGTAACCAGAGGGACACATACTGTAGGCCCCATATACCGTGCTGTAACCAGAGGGACACGTACTGTATGCCCCATATACCGTGCTGTAACCAGAGGGACACAGACTGCAGGCCCCATATACCGTGCTGTAACCAGAGGGACACATACTGTAGGCCCTATATACCGTGCTGTAACCAGAGGGACACGTACTGTATGCCCCATATACCGTGCTGTAACCAGAGGGACACATACTGTAGGCCCCATATACCGTGCTGTAACCAGAGGGACACGTACTGTATGCCCCATATACCGTGCTGTAACCAGGGGGACACAGACTGCAGGCCCCATATACCGTGCTGTAACCAGAGGGACACATACTGTAGGCCCTATATACCGTGCTGTAACCAGAGGGACACATACTGTATGCCCCATATACAGTGCTGTAACCAGAGGGACACAGACTGCAGGCCCCATATACCGTGCTGTAACCAGAGGGACACAGACTGCAGGCCCCATATACCGTGCTGTATTGGGACACATACTGCAGGCCCCATATACCGTGCTGTAACCAGAGGGACACGTACTGTAGGCCCCATATACCGTGCTGTAACCAGAGGGACACAGACTGTAGGCCCCATACACTGTGGTGTAACCAGAGGCACACGTACTGTAGGCCCCATATACCGTGCTGTAACCAGAGGGACACAGACTGCAGGCCCCATATACCGTGCTGTAACCAGAGGGACACAGACTGTAGGCCCCATATACCGTGCTGTAACCAGAGGGACACAGACTGCAGGCCCCATATACCGTGCTGTAACCAGAGGGACACATACTGCAGGCCCCATATACCATGCTGTAACCAGAGGGACACGTACTGTATGCCCCATATACAGTGCTGTAACCAGAGGGACACGTACTGTAGGCCCCATATACCGTGCTGTAACCAGAGGGACACAGACTGCAGGCCCCATATACCGTGCTGTAACCAGAGGGACACATACTGCAGGCCCCATATACCGTGCTGTAACCAGAGGGACACGTACTGTAGGCCCCATACACTGTGGTGTAACCAGAGGCACACGTACTGTAGGCCCCATATACCGTGCTGTAACCAGAGGGACACAGACTGCAGGCCCCATATACCGTGCTGTAACCAGAGGGACACGTACTGTAGGCCCCATATACCGTGCTGTATTGGGACACGTACTGCAGGCCCCATATACCGTGCTGTAACCAGAGGGACACAGACTGCAGGCCCCATATACCGTGCTGTAACCAGAGGGACACGTACTGCAGGCCCCATATACCGTGCTGTAACCAGGGGGACACAGACTGCAGGCCCCATATACCGTGCTGTAACCAGAGGGACACAGACTGCAGGCCCCATATACCGTGCTGTAACCAGGGGGACACAGACTGCAGGCCCCATATACCGTGCTGTAACCAGAGGGACACAGACTGCAGGCCCCATATACCGTGCTGTAACCAGAGGGACACAGACTGCAGGCCCCATATACCGTGCTGTAACCAGAGGGACACAGACTGTAGGCCCCATATACCATGCTGTAACCAGAGGGACACGTACTGTATGCCCCATATACCGTGCTGTAACCAGAGGGACACAGACTGCAGGCCCCATATACCGTGCTGTAACCAGAGGGACACAGACTGCAGGCCCCATATACCGTGCTGTAACCAGAGGGACACATACTGTAGGCCCTATATACCGTGCTGTAACCAGAGGGACACGTACTGTATGCCCCATATACCGTGCTGTAACCAGAGGGACACATACTGTAGGCCCCATATACCGTGCTGTAACCAGAGGGACACATACTGCAGGCCCCATATACAGTGCTGTAACCAGGGGGACACAGACTGCAGGCCCCATATACCGTGCTGTAACCAGAGGGACACGTACTGTAGGCCCCATATACCGTGCTGTAACCAGAGGGACACAGACTGCAGGCCCCATATACCGTGCTGTAACCAGAGGGACACAGACTGCAGGCCCCATATACCGTGCTGTAACCAGAGGGACACATACTGTAGGCCCCATATACCGTGCTGTAACCAGAGGGACACGTACTGTATGCCCCATATACCGTGCTGTAACCAGAGGGACACATACTGTAGGCCCCATATACCGTGCTGTAACCAGAGGGACACATACTGCAGGCCCCATATACAGTGCTGTAACCAGGGGGACACAGACTGCAGGCCCCATATACCGTGCTGTAACCAGAGGTACACGTACTGTAGGCCCCATATACCGTGCTGTAACCAGAGGGACACGTACTGTAGGCCCCATATACCGTGCTGTAACCAGAGGGACACAGACTGCAGGCCCCATATACCATGCTGTAACCAGAGGGACACGTACTGTAGGCCCCATATACCGTGCTGTAACCAGAGGGACACGTACTGTAGGCCCCATATACCCTGCTGTAACCAGAGGGACACAGACTGCAGGCCCCATATACCGTGCTGTAACCAGAGGGACACAGACTGCAGGCCCCATATACCGTGCTGTAACCAGAGGGACACGTACTATAGGCCCCATATACCGTGCTGTAACCAGAGGGACACGTACTATAGGCCCCATATACCGTGCTGTAACCAGAGGGACACATACTGTATGCCCCATATACAGTGCTGTAACCAGAGGGACACGTACTGTAGGCCTGCTCCTCTCTTGGCCTATCTCAGTGGACTACCTCTCCCACCCACATCCAAGGACACTCCCTCGATCTCGTCTTCTCTCGCTCTTGTTCCCTTACTGACTACACTATCTCAGCTTTTCCTCTTTCTGACCATCACCTCATCTCCTTCTCCCTCACTGCTTCCCCCTCTCCCACCCCCCCTCCCAAGCGCATTGTCTCACGGCATAACGTCAACACACTTGATCTTGCTGCCTTCTCAAACACGCTGTGTCCTCTTCTCGCCCCAATCGCCCTCATGTCCTGCCCGAACCTCGCTGCCTCCCTCTATAATGACACCCTATCTTCGGCATTGGACTCTGCCTGCCCTCCCTCCTCTATCCCCCTTCGATGCTCCAACCCCCAACCGTGGCACTCACCTATCACCCGATTCCTTAAAAAGTGCTCTCGCACTGCTGAGCGCTTCTGGAAGAAATCACGCTCCCTTGCGGATTATCTCCATTTCAAATTCATTCTTTCCTCCTTCAGCTCTGCCCTTGCTCTGGCCAAGGAATCCTACTTTAAGTCCCTCATCCTTTCCCAATCATCCAATCCCCGCAGGCTCTTCGCCACCTTCAACTCCTTGCTCTCCCCCCCTCCTCCAGCTCTTCCGTCCTCCATCGTAGCCGCTGATTTTGCTACCTACTTTTCAACCAAAATCTCCTCTCTCAGGACTGCCATCACTGCTGCCATGACCTCACCCTCTCCCTCCTCCCCTCCTACATCTCCACTCCCCTCCTTCCAACCCCTGTCCTCATTTTACCCCACCACTGCTGCTGAAGTCCACTCTATCCTTCAATCCGCTTCTCCCTCCACCTGCCCGCTCGATCCTATCCCCTCCAATATTATCCGTCGTCTCAGTCCATCAGTCTGCTCTCACCTGGCTCACCTCTTTAATCTTTCCCTATCCTCTGGGATCTTCCCTTCCTCCTTCAAACACGCTCTTGTCTCCCCAATTCTCAAAAAAACAAATCTGGACCCCAACTCTCCATCCAACTACAGGCCCATCTCCCTCCTCCCTTTTGCCTCCAAACTCCTAGAACGTCTGGCCTATAATCGTCTCCTAAACCACCTTACTGCTAACTCCATTCTAGACCCCCTCCAATCCGGGTTCCGCCCTTTACATTCCACTGAAACTGCCCTGACCAAAGTCACTAACGATCTACTATCGGCTAAATCCAAAGGCCTCTTCTCTATCCTCATCCAGCTTGATCTGTCGGCTGCCTTTGACACTGTTGACCACCCTCTCCTGCTCAACACCCTCCGCTCCTTTGGCATCACTGGCACGGTCTTCTCCTGGTTCACCTCATACCTCTCCGATCGCTCCTTCTCCGTCTCCACTCCGAGCTCCTCCTCTCCTACTACCCCCCAGCCAGTCGGTGTTCCCCAAGGGTCAGTCCTTGGCCCTCTCCTCTTCTCCCTCTACACCACCTCTCTGGGCACCCTCATCAGCTCCTATGGTTTTCATTACCACCTTTATGCTGATGATACCCTAATCTATCTCTCCTCCCCCGACTTATCCCCATCACTCCTGTCCAAGGTCTCCGAATGCCTCACGGCCATCTCAGCCTGGATGACCCAACGCTTCCTGAAACTAAACATGGCTAAAACTGAACTTCTAATCTTCCATCCCCCGAACATCCCCTCTTCTCCCACTATCTCCATCAGCATTGGTGAAACCGAGATCACCTCCACCGACCAAACGCGCTGCCTCGGCGTCATCATTGACTCCTCCCTCTCTTTCACCCCCCACATTCGTGCTCTCTCACAGTCTTGCCGCTTTCACCTACGCAACATCTCACGCATCAGACCATTCCTCTCCACTGACGCAACCAAAATTCTCATTCACTCTCTTGTCATCTCCCGCCTTGACTACTGCAACATCCTTCTCTCTGGGCTACCTCTCACCCGCCTCGCACCTCTCCAATCCATTCTTAACGCTGCTGCTGGGCTCATCTTCCTCTCCCGCCGCTCTACCTCCGCCTCCCCCCTCTGTTTATCTCTTCACTGGCTCCCCATTCCTTTCAGAGTTCTCTTTAAACTCCTCACCACCACCTACAAGGCTCTCTCCTCCTCCACAGCTCCCTACCTCTCTTCACTGATCTCTATCCACACTCCCTCCCGTCCTCTTCGCTCCCTCGCTGACCGCCGACTGACCTCTCACCTAATCACCTCCTCCCACTCCCGTGTCCAAGATTTCTCTCGCGCTGCCCCCCTGCACTGGAACAACCTCCCGCCACCCATCAGGCTATCTGATTCCCTTACCTCCTTCAAGCGCTCCCTCAAAACCCACTTTTTTCGACTAGCCTATCCCTCCTCCTAACCTCTTTTGATCCTCCTATCCTGCCTCCGTTCCCCTCCGTTCCTACTTATCCTATTGTATTTCGTTCGTCCACCCACCTATTTTTAGTATGTTAACTCTTATGAGCAGGGCCCTCCTTCCTCACGTACTCACCCTACCTCATTACCTCACCTGTCCTGTTCTTCCCTTCCTCTACTTCATCTTCAGTCTCCTTGACAATTTTGACACCTACTTCTGAACTGATGCTGATTTTAGTTCGACCAGCTATACCCCTATTTATACTGTATCTTTCAACACACCCTGTACGTTACCTTGTAATTTGTTTTTTTTGTTTGCTATGTACGGCGCTGCGGACACTTTGCGGCGCCTTATAAATAAACGTACTACTACTACTACTACTACTAGGCCCCATATACCGTGCTGTAACCAGAGGGACACGTACTGTAGGCCCTGATATACCGTGCTGTAACCAGAGGGACACGTACTGTAGGCCCCATATACCGTGCTGTAACCAGAGGGACACGTACTGTAGGCCCCATATACCGTGCTGTAAGCAGAGGTACACGTACTGTAGGCCCCATATACCGTGCTGTAACCAGAGGGACACAGACTGCAGGCCCCATATACCGTGCTGTAACCAGAGGGACACATACTGTATGCCCCATATACCGTGCTGTAACCAGAGGGACACGTACTGTATGCCCCATATACAGTGCTGTAACCAGAGGGACACGTACTGTAGGCCCCATATACCGTGCTGTAACCAGAGGGACACGTACTGTAGGCCCTGATATACCGTGCTGTAACCAGAGGGACACGTACTGTAGGCCCCATATACCGTGCTGTAACCAGAGGGACACAGACTGCAGGCCCCATATACCGTGCTGTAACCAGAGGGACACAGACTGCAGGCCCCATATACCATGCTGTAACCAGAGGGACACGTACTGCAGGCCCCATATACCGTGCTGTAGCCAGGACACATACCGTAGGCCCCATACACCGTGCTGTAACCAGAGGGACACATACTGTAGGCCCCATATACCGTGCTGTAACCAGAGGGACACAGACTGCAGGCCCCATATACCGTGCTGTAACCAGAGGGACACAGACTGCAGGCCCCATATACCGTGCTGTAACCAGAGGGACACAGACTGTAGGCCCCATATACCGTGCTGTAACCAGAGGGACACAGACTGCAGGCCCCATATACCATGCTGTAACCAGAGGGACACAGACTGCAGGCCCCATATACCGTGCTGTAACCAGAGGGACACAGACTGTAGGCCCCATATACCGTGCTGTAACCAGAGGGACACAGACTGTAGGCCCCATATACCGTGCTGTAACCAGAGGGACACAGACTGCAGGCCCCATATACCGTGCTGTAACCAGAGGGACACAGACTGCAGGCCCCATATACCGTGCTGTAACCAGAGGGACACCTACTGTATGCCCCATATACCGTGCTGTATTGGGACACGTACTGCAGGCCCCATATACCGTGCTGTAACCAGAGGGACACGTACTGTAGGCCCCATATACCGTGCTGTAACCAGAGGGACACGTACTGCAGGCCCCATATACCGTGCTGTAACCAGAGGGACACATACTGTAGGCCCCATATACCGTGCTGTAACCAGAGGGACACAGACTGCAGGCCCCATATACCGTGCTGTAACCAGAGGGACACGTACTGTAGGCCCCATATACCGTGCTGTAACCAGGGGGACACAGACTGCAGGCCCCATATACCGTGCTGTAACCAGAGGGACACATACTGTAGGCCCTGTGATGATCCCGGGGTCATGCAGCAGCGCAGCGCGACTTATGCCTCACGCAGAGCCCCAGGGTCACTCCGAGTTCCAAAGATCGCACAGGAAAACACAATAGCTAAGGTACAAAAGTATTACCTTTATTTTACACACGGGTTATACATGTAAAATCAGCAATTACAGTCTATATTCATTATATACAGAAAGGCCATCAGTATTAGTCACGTTATCAGAACCTTACCACGTTTCCTTCAGATTAAGCTCAGATGGGCAGGACACGCTAGTCCACGACTCCCAGCGCTGGCTCTCATTCACATCTCTCTCCTCTCTCCCTGCAAACACCACCTTACATCCCAAAGGCACCCCTCTCCCCCTCCCTCAGGAATTCTTAACCCTTCCTATGCTGGGTGCAGTTGCATGAATGTAACAGGGTCTCCTATTACCTGTCCAGGGGCTGATTAACTCACTCCGTTCATCTGGCTTTGAAGCTTGTGTATGTGAGGGATTTCACACCTTCATGTAAACAGATCTCTTCTCTGGAGACTGACCCTGGTGTTATCCATCCTTTAGCTTCTTGTTATTTGGGGGGGAAGTGGATGTCTCTGCCCCTACCTGTTGTCTCTGTTACTAAACCGCCTATAAAGAGGCCCTTTGATCCCTGAACCTAAGACTACACAAAATAAACACATTCCAATCTAATCATTTGGTCCTTTCTAGCCAGACCATTTGTCTCCACATATACAGTTGCATTATTTGAGTAATATACATTTGGGAAGACTGCCATAATTAACTTCATAGTCACAAATCCCTTATTCATGATACCATCGCAGTTTACTAAGAACAGGACCTGGAGGCAGTGACGTAACCACGGGCAACGCTGATCCTCCCTACCAGTTTCTCCTGTGCCCAGAAAACTATCTTCTTGCCTTCATATGCATATGTAACAGTATGGAATACAGTATACAAAGCCTTGGGAACATATTACAGTCATTTACATAACATGAGGGAATATTTCCCTCCAGTAGCACACATACTCAGCCTAATGGAATAACCTATTTGGATTATTCAGTATAACATCCTATTATTGTCCGACATACAGCCCTGTGATGTCCCCTGTATACAGCAGTCTGGGGAACACAGCTCAGATATGAATACAGTCAGTGATAATATCCGGTTATCGCCGGCATTTCGCAATTCTCTTTGCTGAAGCGCAGAAAGAGGCGGGAGAACAACATATGACGGAAAGGGGCGTGGCCTGGTTTCGTCACACAGCACCCCTGTTGTTTACCGCCGCTGCGATTCACGGCTACACAATGTCCCTGCGTATTGCTTATCCCTGGCCCTCCTGGGCTCAGCCATTCACAGTTTGGCGCACAACCTCCAGTACTCCTGGTACAGGGTTTTCCACTGTCAGGTGGGAATGTTTCCTCCTCGCCTTCCCTTTTGGTTGTTCCTCCTCCCTCCGCCTCTGGCGCAACTGGGAGGGGCCCGATCTGTGCACGCAGACCAGCATCCGGGAACCTGGCCACTCTTAACAATAGTGCTGATGTTGGCTGCAGAGGAGCGGCGGGTACCGACAATGTCCCTCCCTCAAACGCCTTCACATCCACCCCACTTGGGTCTGAAACCTCCCCCAGCCCCTGAAGCTGCTGGGCCTCCCCTGGGCAACCTTCCATCCATGTCTGTTCATCCACCTTGCAGGGCCTCAGCACACTCTGCCCCCACCTGCCCTCAGCAGTAGGCAGTGGCCCAGGGAATTCTCCTTCACACCATGGCTGCAGAAGAGCAGGGGGGAACCGCAATCCTTCCCCGGCTCTTCCCTCAAAAGCTCCCACAAACACCTCCCCCAGTTCTAGATGGTCCTCTGGACCCTTACGTGATGATTGAAGGGCCTTGCTGGTGGGATCCTTCTCCCCCACCTCCCAGGGCCTGAGCACACCCAGCCTCCACCTGTCCTCAGCAGCAGGCAGCGGTCCTGGGGATTCTTCTTCACACAATGGCTGCAGAGAAGCAGGGGGTATCCGCAAGTCTCCCCCTGATTTACCCACAATCCCCCCCCCTTGGGTCGAACACCTCCCCCAGCCCTTTGAACAATAACTGCTGGGCCTCCCCTGGGCAAACTTCCATCTTCCCCAGGGTGCACTGCTTCCCCAGCCTGGCTATGAGAGGGACTGGTGGGGTGGCATTGTACGGCAGCACTGCTGGCATCTCCCTTACAACCCCAGGTGCAAACTCACATTCTCTTGCTCGTGCCATGCTGGGTGGTGAGGTGTCTTCCTCTGAGGCGCAGAGGGGTGATGAGCTATGCCTCTGACCATCCCCTCCATGTTTGCTTGCTTGGCTGCCTGTTTGCTGCAGCGGCTCCCCGGGCACATAATTACAGTCAGTCACTCTTGCAGGGGACTCCCAGAAGCGCTGCACCCCAGCCTCTACTCCCTGCTCTGGCACCCCGGTCACATACCTGCCTTTTGACTTCAGCTCCTCCTGGCTCTGATGGCTAAGTGGGAACAGTCCTGGATAATCCTCCTGGGGTGGTAGAGTGGCAGAGCACACACCAGACACATTTCCTTCCATCTCCCCCTGCTGAATATGCTGGGGCTCCTGGGGCAAGATGCCCTCATTCGCTGGGCCACTGGTGGTCATGTAGGGGAGAAGTACTGCCCCCTCTGCTGGGGCACAATCATTGCAGACCCCCTGGCCGCTAGTTTCAAAGTCTCCATCTCCCACATCTGCAAAAGGGAAGATGTACTGCCATTCTTCCTGGGGTGCCATTTTTGGGTGCACCCCCATCCTTTGGCTAGCTGCTTGGAGCAGTGGCTGACCATTGGTTTGTACCTCCTGTGGCGAGGACTCAGCCATCCCAGTCCCAGCCTCCAAGATCTGCTCTGCTCTGGGGCTATTCTCTGGGGCAGCCCCTGCACTGTATACTGGCACTGCTCCATCTATGACAGGCTCTGTGTGCACCAGTCCATCATCACCATGTGGGGCCACAGTGCCCAGCTCCGCCACACTACTTGGCACAATGCAGGGGGAATAAATATCCCCTCCCCGATATCCATCTACCACAATCACAGTCCATGATGTTAGGGCTCCTTTAGAGTCCGGGGTCCCTGGTGCGATATCACAGGGACACTCCACAGCTAGTTCCTCATTTCCCAACTCACTGAATGGGAACAGTTCTGTGATTTCTCCCTGTGTCAGTGGGGGATCTAGTTCTGTGGCTCTCTGAGGATGCATAAGCTGCAGCAGCCGACGTTCCTCTGCCTCCACCCTCTGACACTGGTCCAGCCACTCTGGGGAATTCAGCTGTCCCTGTGCCAGGGCGACCCTCTCTGCATTATCATAACAGTGCAGGAGACACTGTAACTGCTCCTGGACACTTCTCAGTTCTCCTGGACACAGGACCCAGTTCCTATACGCGCTGAATGCATGTAGCGGGTCCTCTTGTTGCTCGTACACCCATCGGATAAGAGTGCAGTGTGAGCGGCCTTCAGGGGGTGTGCTGCATCGTAGCCTCCATTCGTCAGTTAGGTCCTCCAGACTCATTCTTGCTAATGGAGCTCCAGATTCTGCAGGCCACTGTTCCTCTGCCTCCCCCCCTGGGATCTCGGTAGTGGACCCCTCGGTCATCCACCCCGGTGGCACCATCAACTCCTCCTCCCTTTGAGTTCTCTTCGCGGGCTCCTTCCCAGGAACCACTTTACCCGGTGCTGGCACGCTGGCCTCAGCGATCCGGCTTCTATGCATTAGCTGATGCGTGGCGTTACTTACTTCTGTGACAAAAGCCTTCCACGCCACCGTATGCAGCAGGTTTCCTGCAGCAGCCTCAGATACATACTGCTCAAATTCATCGGTCAGGTAAGCTGCTTTCTCCTCTGTAGTAGCTCCTGTCCATACATTAATCCACCGATATGCTGCTTCCCAATCCTCCCAGAGGGGCTGCATCAGCGTGGATGGGCTTCTCCAGTCCCATTCCTCAGCCAGACGACTCCATGACGATTCCTCATCTATGAGCCTCACTGCTCTGGGTGACTGTGGGCACCTCTTGCCTCTCTTTGGACGTCTCTGTCCTTTTCCTGGAGCCATTCTCCACACGGGCTGCACTCGTAGAGCTTGGTCAGCGTCACTTGCTGGACCCCCTTACGTCAGCTTCCGTTTCTGGGCCACGGCACACTCCGCCGTTCCCTCGCTTGCAGGGATTGTCCCCTGGACAAGCCGGCACTTAAGCGGAATTCTTCCCTCGCTTAATGCCCTCGCAAAGTATACTTTTTCTTCTCACCGGCATCCTTGTTAGGAACAATGGTTACCAGGTCCCTCAAACATGAGCTAATACTGGCCAATTACTGGCTATTGTGTTTCCAGAGCCTGGTCGCATCAAGATACGAGCCCCTAGCTCTCCCTCCTTTGGGTGTGCGATCCCCACCGCTTGCCACCAATTGTGATGATCCCGGGGTCATGCAGCAGCGCAGCGCGACTTATGCCTCACGCAGAGCCCCAGGGTCACTCCGAGTTCCAGAGATCGCACAGGAATACACAATAGCAAAGGTACAAAAGTCTTACCTTTATTTTACACACGGGTTATACATGTAAAATCAGCAATTACAGTCTATATACATTATATACAGAAAGGCCATCAGTATTAGTCACGTTATCAGAACCTTACCACGTTACCTTCAGATTAAGCTCAGATGGGCAGGACACGCTAGTCCACGACTCCCAGCGCTGGCTCTCATTCACATCTCTCCCCTCTCTCCCTGCAAAAACCAACTTACATCCCAAAGGCACCCCTCTCCCCCTCCCTCAGGAATTCTTAACCCTTCCTATGCTGGGTGCAGTTGCATGAATGTAACAGGGTCTCCTATTACCTGTCCAGGGGCTGATTAACTCACTCCGTTCATCTGGCTTTGAAGCTTGTGTATGTGAGGGGTTTCACACCTTCATGTAAACAGATCTCTTCTCTGGAGACTGACCCTGGTGTTATCCATCCTTTAGCTTCTTGTTATTTGGGGGGGAAGTGGAAGTCTCTGCCACTACCTGTTGTCTCTGTTACTAAACAGCCTATAAAGATTTCCTATGATCCCTGAACCTAAGACTACACAAAATAAACACATTCCAATCTAATCATTTGGTCCTTTCTAGCCAGACCATTTGTCTCCACATATACAGTTGCATTATTTGAGTAATATACATTTGGGAAGACTGCCATAATTAACTTCATAGTCACAAATCCCTTATTCATGATACCATCGCAGTTTACTAAGAACAGGACCTGGAGGCAGTGACGTAACCACGGGCAACGCTGATCCTCCCTACCAGTTTCTCCTGTGCCCAGAAAACTATCTTCTTGCCTTCATATGCATATGTAACAGTATGGAATACAGTATACAAAGCCTTGGGAACATATTACAGTCATTTACATAACATGAGGGAATATTTCCCTCCAGTAGCACACATACTCAGCCTAATGGAATAACCTATTTGGATTATTCAGTATAACATCCTATTATTGTCCGACATACAGCCCTGTGATGTCCCCTGTATACAGCAGTCTGGGGAACACAGCTCAGATATGAATACAGTCAGTGATAATATCCGGTTATCGCCGGCATTTCGCAATTCTCTTTGCTGAAGCGCAGAAAGAGGCGGGAGAACAACATATGACGGAAAGGGGCGTGGCCTGGTTTCGTCACAGGCCCCATATACCGTGCTGTAACCAGAGGGACACGTACTGTAGGCCCTGATATACCGTGCTGTAACCAGAGGGACACAGACTGCAGGCCCCATATACCGTGCTGTAACCAGAGGGACACATACTGTAGGCCCCATATACCGTGCTGTAACCAGGGGGACACAGACTGGAGGCCCCATATACCGTGCTGTAACCAGAGGGACACATACTGTAGGCCCCATATACCGTGCTGTAACCAGAGGGACACGTACTGTAGGCCCCATATACAGTGCTGTAACCAGAGGGACACAGACTGCAGGCCCCATATACCGTGCTGTAACCAGAGGGACACAGACTGCAGGCCCCATATACCGTGCTGTAACCAGAGGGACACAGACTGCAGGCCCCATATACCATGCTGTAACCAGAGGGACACAGACTGCAGGCCCCATATACCGTGCTGTAACCAGGGGGACACAGACTGCAGGCCCCATATACCGTGCTGTAACCAGAGGGACACATACTGTAGGCCCCATATACCGTGCTGTAACCAGGGGGACACAGACTGGAGGCCCCATATACCGTGCTGTAACCAGAGGGACACATACTGTAGGCCCCATATACCGTGCTGTAACCAGAGGGACACGTACTGTAGGCCCCATATACAGTGCTGTAACCAGAGGGACACAGACTGCAGGCCCCATATACCGTGCTGTAACCAGAGGGACACAGACTGCAGGCCCCATATACCGTGCTGTAACCAGAGGGACACAGACTGCAGGCCCCATATACCATGCTGTAACCAGAGGGACACAGACTGCAGGCCCCATATACCGTGCTGTAACCAGGGGGACACAGACTGCAGGCCCCATATACCGTGCTGTAACCAGGGGGACACAGACTGCAGGCCCCATATACCGTGCTGTAACCAGGGGGACACAGACTGCAGGCCCCATATACCGTGCTGTAACCAGAGGGACACATACTGTATGCCCCATACACCGTGCTGTAACCAGGGGGACACAGACTGCAGGCCCCATATACAGTGCTGTAACCAGAGGGACACATACTGTAGGCCCCATATACCGTGCTGTTACCAGAGGGACACGTACCGTAGGCCCCATATACCGTGCTGTAACCAGAGGAACACATACTGCAGGCCCTGATATACCGTGCTGTAACCAGAGGGACACAGACTGCAGGCCCCATATACCGTGCTGTAGCCAGGACACATACCGTAGGCCCCATATACCGTGCTGTAACCAGAGGGACACAGACTGCAGGCCCCATATACCGTGCTGTAACCAGGTGGACACAGACTGCAGGCCCCATATACCGTGCTGTAACCAGGGGGACACAGACTGCAGGCCCCATATACCGTGCTGTAACCAGAGGGACACGTACTGTAGGCCCCATATACCGTGCTGTAACCAGAGGGACACATACCGTAGGCCCCATATACCATGCTGTAACCAGAGGGACACATACTGTATGCCCCATATACAGTGCTGTAACCAGAGGGACACAGACTGCAGGCCCCATATACAGTGCTGTAACCAGAGGGACACAGACTGCAGGCCCCATATACCGTGCTGTAACCAGAGGGACACGTACTGTAGGCCCCATATACCATGCTGTAACCAGAGGGACACGTACTGTAGGCCCTGATATACCGTGCTGTAACCAGAGGGACACGTACTGTAGGCCCCATATACCGTGCTGTAACCAGAGGGACACGTACTGTATGCCCCATATACCGTGCTGTAGCCAGAGGGACATGTACTGTAGGCCCCATATACCGTGCTGTAACCAGAGGGACACGTACTGTATGCCCCATATACCGTGCTGTAGCCAGAGGGACACGTACTGTAGGCCCCATATATCGTGCTGTAACCAGAGGGACACAGACTGTAGGCCCCATATACAGTGCTGTAACCAGAGGGACACAGACTGCAGGCCCCATATACCGTGCTGTAACCAGGGGGACACGTACTGTAGGCCCCATATACCGTGCTGTAACCAGAGGGACACGTACTGTAGGCCCCATATACCGTGCTGTCACCAGAGGGAGACAGACTGCAGGCCCCATATACCGTGCTGTAACCAGAGGGACACGTACTGTAGGCCCCATATACCGTGCTGTAACCAGAGGGACACGTACTGTAGGCCCCATATACCGTGCTGTCACCAGAGGGAGACATACTGTATGCCCCATATACCGTGCTGTAACCAGAGGGACACATACTGTAGGACGGATATTTTGTGGTGTAACCAGAGGGAAACATACTGTAGGCCCCATATACCGTGCTGTAACCAGAGGGACACAGACTGCAGGCCCCATATACCGTGCTGTAACCAGAGGGACACAGACTGCAGGCCCCATATACCGTGCTGTAGCCAGAGGGACACATACTGTAGGCCCCATATACCGTGCTGTAGCCAGAGGGACACAGACTGCAGGCCCCATATACCGTGCTGTAATCAGAGGGACACAGACTGCAGGCCCCATATACCGTGCTGTAACCAGAGGGACACATACTGTAGGCCCCATATACCGTGCTGTAACCAGAGGGACACATACTGTAGGCCCCATAAACTGTGCTGTAACCAGAGGGACACATACTTTAGGACGGATATATTGTGGTGTAACCAGAAGGACACGTACTGTAGGCCCCATATACCGTGCTGTAGCCAGAGGGACACAGACTGCAGGCCCCATATACCGTGCTGTAACCAGAGGGACACAGACTGCAGGCCCCATATACCGTGCTGTAACCAGAGGGACACAGACTGCAGGCCCCATATACCGTGCTGTAACCAGAGGGACACAGACTGCAGGCCCCATATACCGTGCTGTAGCCAGAGGGACACAGACTGCAGGCCCCATATACCGTGCTGTAACCAGAGGGACACAGACTGCAGGCCCCATATACCGTGCTGTAACCAGAGGGACACAGACTGCAGGCCCCATATACCGTGCTGTAGCCAGAGGGACACATACTGTAGGCCCCATATACCGTGCTGTAGCCAGAGGGACACAGACTGCAGGCCCCATATACCGTGCTGTAATCAGAGGGACACAGACTGCAGGCCCCATATACCGTGCTGTAACCAGAGGGACACAGACTGCAGGCCCCATATACCGTGCTGTAACCAGAGGGACACATACTGTAGGCCCCATATACCGTGCTGTAACCAGAGGGACACATACTGTAGGCCCCATATACTGTGCTGTAACCAGAGGGACACATACTTTAGGACGGATATATTGTGGTGTAACCAGAAGGACACATACTGTAGGCCCCATATACTGTGCTGTAATCAGAGGGACACATACTGTAGGCCCCATATACAGTGCTGTAACCAGAGGGACATGTACCGGTCCGTAGGCCCCATATACTGTGCTGTAATCAGAGGGACACATACTGTAGGCCCCATATACAGTGCTGTAACCAGAGGGACATGTACCGGTCCGTAGGCCCCATATACCGTGCTGTAACCAGAGGGATAGGTACTGTAGGCCCTGATATACCATGCTGTAACCAGGACACGTACTGTAGGCCCTGATATACCGTGCTGTAGCCAGGACAGGTACTGTAGGCCCCGATATACCAGAGGGAGACATACTCTAGCACCAATATATCGTGGTGTAACCAGAGGGACACGTACTGTAGCACCGATATATCGTGGTGTAACAATGGCACTGCTTGTTGGAGTCGGCAATGTGAGGTCGCAAGTGAATATGAACATGCGCAGACCTTAATCAGCGGTCATCCGTGCGAACACGACGGGTACGGATACAACTAGGATGAGAGCCTCTGTGTGATGTATTGTCACTGCCTAGTTATGAAAAGGCAGATCTGTACAATATCCATATTCCTCTATCTGTAAGGTGTCTCTGTACTGTATGTTGTGGTGTAAGGGTATCTCTGTACTGTATGTTGTGGTGTAAGGGTGTCTCTGTATTGTATGTTCTGGTGTAAAGGTGTCTCTGTATTGTATATTCTGGTGTAAGGGGGTCTCTGTATTGTATGTTCTGGTGTAAGGGTGTCTCTGTATTGTATGTTCTGGTGTAAAGGTGTCTCTGTATTGTATGTTCTGGTGTAAAGGTGTCTCTGTATTGTATGTTCTGGTGTAAGGGTGTCTCTGTATTGTATGTTATAGTGGTTGTATCTAGCTACTGAATAACTTACGCTCAGTCCCATCTCTATCTGTCTCTCCAGGCTTCTCACATGGAACAGTCTCTCACTCTGCAGCTACAGTCTCTGACAGAAGAGAACCGGGAACTTACATTAAATCGAGGACAATTTGCCCCTTGTCTACAAAGTCTAAAGAGTGAGGTAAGGGCACAGAGGCCAGTAGGTATGGAAGTGGAGATCTCAAAGGCGATAAGACAGGTGGAGAGTGCCAGGTGAGGCGAGAGATTAGATAGATGAGAGTGCAGAGTGAGGTGAGACAAGTGAGAGAGCAGAATGAGGTCTGAGGTTTGACAGGCGAGACTGCAAGATCAGACAAGTGAGAGTGCAGGATCGGGTCTGAATGGTGAGACAACAAGGTAAGAAGAGACTGACAGATCAGGCATTAGAGAGTGCAGGGTGAGGTTAGATAGATGAGAGTGCAGGGTGAGATGAGAGATCAGGGTGAGGTGAGACTGCTGAGTGATTAGACATGCGAGAGTGCCAGGTGAAGTGAGAGGTTACATAGGTGAGAGTGCAGATTGAGGGGGAGGTTAGACAAAGTAAGTTGCACTATGAGGTGAGAGGTATGGAAGGCAGAAATTCAGCCTACTGTATAAGCTCTCTCTCCTGTTTGCTCTACAGAACGCCCTCCTGCTGGAGAAGAAGAGAGACATGGAGTCTCAGATTAAAAAGCTCAAAGAGGAAAGTGAGAATGCACACAATATTGAGTTGTCTCTGAAAGAGACAGTCTTCGAGTTGGACATACAGAAGCGTGAGACTGAAGCCAGGGTAAGAGACTTTGCATGGACATAGAGACAGTAAGATACAGACATGCTATAGACTACCATGTCAGGAGTACCCCTATACCGCAGCTCTAAAGCTTCCATTAACGCTGTACAGGTTGTATATGAACATCTATCAGCTGGAGGAGTTGTCCTCTTTGTAGTGCGTCAGCTGGAGGACTTGTCCTCTTTGTAGTGTATCAGCTGGAGGACTTGTCATCTTTGTAGTGTGTCAGCTGGAGGATTTGTCCTCTTTGTAGTGTATCAGCTGGAGAACTTGTCCTCTTTGTAGTGCATCAGCTGGAGGACTTGTCCTCTTGTAGTGCATCAGCTGGAGGACTTGTCCTGTTGTAGTGCATCAGCTGGAGGACTTGTCCTGTTGTAGTGCATCAGCTGGAGGACTTGTCCTTTTTGTAGTGCATTGGCTGGAGAACTTGTCCTCTTTGCAGTGTGTCGGCTGGAGGACCTGTCCTCTTTGCAGTGCCTCAGCTGGAGAACTTGTCCTCTTTGTAGTGTGTCAGCTGAAGGACTTGTCCAGTTTGTAGTGTGTCAGCTGGAGGACTTGTCCTCTTTGTAGTTTGTCAGTTGGAGGACTTGTCCTCTTTGTAGTGTATCAGTATAGGAAGAGAAGGATTGTCACATGCTCTAAATTAATCAAGGTGATATGTTTTTATAAATTCAAAAGACCAACATAGGACCTAATTAGGCTCTGGTACCGCTAGGGTGCTTGGTTGGTGGTGCTCCCAAAATAGTTCAGCAATAAAGCTAACATATAAAGGGGGTGCCCTCTTTGTAGTGTGTTGGCTGTGGGACTTGTCCTCTTTGTAGTGCATCAGCTGGAAGACCTGTCCTCTTTGTAGTGCATCAGCTGGAAGACCTGTCCTCTTTGTAGTGTGTTGGCTGTGGGACTTGCCCTCTTTGTAGTGCATCAGCGGCAGGTCTTGTCATTTTTGTTGTGCGTTAGGTGGTGGTTTGGGGAGGGACGCATAAAGGGGCTTACTCCGATTCTTCAGGCAAAGTAACCTTAAATGCTGGCAGCCACGGAATACTGATTTACTACTAGTTCTGTACTCAAGGGAAATCATTAGTAAAGCCGGAATGATTGGCGGTCGCTCCATTGTGTACCCAGCTTAAGAGCAGTCAGGGCAGCAGCAAGGGCAGGTCAGCTTCTGTGCCGAAACATTGTAAGAGGTAAGGAAACCAAGCCTTCTTAGCCTTTTCCTATAAACATGATCCAATCAAAGGCCTCTCTAAATGTAACCAGCGATAAGGAAGGTGTCTCAGCTGCGTAGTAACAACTGGGTCCAGCGGCATTTGTGCAGCCTTATAACAGTAACCCCCATACTTGAGGAAGGGTTAAGGAGCCACTAGGTCCATGTTTGTCTGGAAATGCTTTTTTTTGCTTCTCGGGCACCCAAGCCCTCATTTCAAGAAATTATTTTGACCTTGCACTCTCTTGGAATCCAGCATCTGTTCTACAATATATTCTTGATGTCCATCAATCTCCACTGAAGAGGGTTATTAGAATGGCAGGACTTGTATTTCTTGGAGGTGATAACTGGCTTGATGAGAGAAGACAGAAAAGCATTGGCAAAGCCTTAAATGGAACGCCATAGGATTCACTTTCTTGATGATCTGGAATGGACCATTGTACTTAGGAGTAAATGTTTTCAGAGTGTTGAGGTGTTGGCCCCCTTGAGTTGAGTACTTAGAGGTGTGGTATAGAGGGTAGGTGTAGCTGTAGTCTATACATGGTCTATCTTAAAATCAAAGGAAAACCCAGAACCAACTGGGGATTTGGAAGGCCGAATAAAGCTTTTACTGAGGTATTCAGAATATAACTACCTGGCTGTAGAGTATGTGTAGGGGGATGGGGGGTGGGTGGAGCGATAAGGCATATACATGTCAGACAGCAATTGTCACAGGGAGCCACTCTTTATGTGACAGACACAATCCTCTAGGAAGTGACAGTCCATTGGTCGGTGAGGCTGTGGTAATGTGTCTATATTAGTTTCAGGAAGTCCTGTTGGAAGCCCAGGGTCTAAGAGACAGCCAGCGATTGCTGCAGCTACAAGTGAGAGAGTTACAGGATGAGCTGAAGATGAGAGACAGCCACTACACTCTACAAGACAACCGCTATTCTCTGCATTCTGAGATGCAAGAGACAATGGATGTCCGAGACATTGAGGTAAGGACCAATCGCTGTGTAAGAATTAAGTAAATAAGCTGTACAGATATCCTGGCTAGAAGATGAGACCGTGTCCCAGGGAATGAGGTTAGAGCGATGGGGTTAGTTTGATGAAATGTTGGATAAAAGCTGCATTTTGGAGATGAAACTCTATAAAAATCATGTCTCATATCTGGAAAACTCAAATGTACATACTGTACTGTGCAGAAGTGTTCCGGCCCTCATACACTAGCCCGACGTCCTGAATTTCTAAAACCGGGACCAGCTCTTTGAGCCCGGGGCTGGTTCTAGCCGTGGGGTATTTTTACACAGAAAAGCCTGCATGGATCTGATTGATCTGACGGATCTGACTGATAGGTACTTATATGTTACTTGGGCGCCCACTAAGCTATTTGCTTAGTTTTCACGTCCCCTCGCACTTCGCCTCGGTGGCTCCCTGCGCTTGTCACACTATATAAAATTAACTCCATGCCGACATGGATAGTGGGGGTATGAGCGTACTAACTATAGTGGGCGCCCAACTAACATAAGTATTTACTGATATGACTGATCAGACGTATATGACTGAAATGAGGGATCTGACTGATCCATGCAGGATCCAGCTAAAAACACCTGGGAAATGAGGAGTATTTGTCTTTTGGTTTGCTTCTTGCAAACACCTCCCTTTACTCGGAGGCAGATAATACTCCATGTGACATATCAGGACCAGCACCTCCTCCTAATGCTGGCTCCCTTCTGCCTCCCACAACAGACATACATACTGCAGATGCACAATCAGTATAGTGATATCACTGCGGTGCGTGATCGGGAGATAATACTCCATGTGACATATCAGGACCAGCACCTCCTCCTAATGCTGGATCCCTTCTGCCTCCCACAATAGACATACATACTGCAGATGCACAATCAGTATAGTGATATCACTGCGATGCGTGATCGGGAGATAATACTCCATGTGACAAATCAGGACCAGCACCTCCTCCTAATGCTGGCTCCCTTCTGCCTCCCACAACAGACATACATACTGCAGATGCTCAATCAGTATAGTGATATCACTGCGGTGCGTGATCGGGAGATAATACTCCATGTGACAAATCAGGACCAGCACCTCCTCCTAATGCTGGCTCCCTTCTGCCTCCCACAACAGACATACATACTGCAGATGCACAATCAGTATAGTGATATCACTGCGATGCGTGATCGGGAGATAATACTCCATGTGACATATCAGGACCAGCACCTCCTCCTAATGCTGGATCCCTTCTGCCTCCCACAATAGACATACATACTGGCAGATGCACAATCAGTAGAGTGATATCACTGCGGTGCGTGATCGGGAGATAATACTCCATGTGACATATCAGGACCAGCTCCTCCTCCTAATGCTGGCTCCCTTCTGCCTCCCACAACAGACATACATACTGGCAGATGCACAATCAGTATAGTGATATCACTACGGTGCGTGATCGGGAGATAATACTCCATGTGACATATCAGGACCAGCACCTCCTCCTAATGCTGGCTCCCTTCTGCCTCCCACAACAGACATACATACTGCAGATGCTCAGTCAGTATAGTGATATCACTCAGGTGCATGACCGGGAGATAATGCTCCATGTGACATATCAGGACCAGCTCCTCCTAATGCTGGCTCCCTTCTGCCTCCCACAACAGACATACATACTGGCAGATGCACAATCAGTATAGTGATATCACTCAGGTGCGTGATCGGGAGATAATACTCCATGTGACATATCAGGACCAGCTCCTCCTCCTAATGCTGGCTCCCTTCTGCCTCCCACAACAGACATACATACTGGCAGATGCACAATCAGTATAGTGATATCACTCAGGTGCGTGATCGGGAGATAATACTCCATGTGACATATCAGGACCAGCACCTCCTCCTAATGCTGGCTCCCTTCTGCCTCCCACAACAGACATACATACTGCAGATGCTCAATCAGTATAGTGATATCACTGCGGTGCGTGACCGGGAGATAATACTCCATGTGACATATCAGGACCAGCACCTCCTCCTAATGCTGGCTCCCTTCTGCCTCCCACAACAGACATACATACTGGCAGATGCACAATCAGTATAGTGATATCACTGCGGTGCGTGACCGGGAGATAATACTCCATGTGACATATCAGGACCAGCTCCTCCTCCTAATGCTGGCTCCCTTCTGCCTCCCACAACAGACATACATACTGGCAGATGCACAATCAGTGTAGTGATATCACTGCGGTGCGTGACCGGGAGATAATACTCCATGTGACATATCAGGACCTGCACCTCCTCCTAATGCTGGCTCCCTTCTGCCTCCCACAACAGACATACATACTGGCAGATGCACAATCAGTATAGTGATATCACTGCGGTGCGTGATCGGGAGATAATACTCCATGTGACATATCAGGACCAGCACCTCCTCCTAATGCTGGCTCCCTTCTGCCTCCCACAACAGACATACATACTGCAGATGCACAATCAGTATAGTGATATCACTCAGGTGCGTGATCGGGAGATAATGCTCCATGTGACATATCAGGACCAGCTCCTCCTCCTAATGCTGGCTCCCTTCTGCCTACCACAACAGACATACATACTGCAGATGCTCAATCAGTATAGTGATATCACTGCGGTGCGTGACCGGGAGATAATACTCCATGTGACATATCAGGACCAGCTCCTCCTCCTAATGCTGGCTCCCTTCTGCCTCCCACAACAGACATACATACGGGCAGATGCACAATCAGTATAGTGATATCACTCAGGTGCGTGATTGGGAGATAATACTCCATGTGACATATTAGGACCAGCACCTCCTCCTAATGCGGGCTCCCTTCTGCCTCCCACAACAGACATACATACTGCAGATGCACAATCAGTATAGTGATATCACTGCGGTGCGTGACCGGGAGATAATACTCCATGTGACATATCAGGACCAGCTCCTCCTCCTAATGCTGGCTCCCTTCTGCCTCCCACAACAGACATACATACTGGCAGATGTACAATCAGTATAGTGATATCACTGCGGTGCATGATCGGGAGATAATACTCCACGTGACATATCAGGACCAGCACCTCCTCCTAATGCTGGCTCCCTTCTGCCTCCCACAACAGACATACATACTGGCAGATGCACAATCAGTATAGTGATATCACTCAGGTGCGTGATCGGGAGATAATACTCCATGTGACATATCAGGACCACCTCCTCCTACTAATGCTGGCTCCCTTCTGCCTCCCACAACAGACATACATACTGGCAGATGCACAATCAGTATAGTGATATCACTCAGGTGCGTGATCGGGAGATAATACTCCATGTGACATATCAGGACCAGCACCTCCTCCTAATGCTGGCTCCCTTCTGCCTCCCACAACAGACATACATACTGGCAGATGCTCAATCAGTATAGTGATATCACTCAGGTGCGTGATCGGGAGATAATGCTCCATGTGACATATCAGGACCAGCCCCTCCTCCTAATGGTGGCTCCCTTCTGCCTCCCACAACAGACATACATACTGCAGATGCACAATCAGTATAGTGATATCACTGCGGTGCGTGATCGGGAGATAATACTCCATGTGACATATCAGGACCAGCTCCTCCTCCTAATGCTGGCTCCCTTCTGCCTCCCACAACAGACATACATACTGCAGATGCACAATCAGTATAGTGATATCACTGCGGTGCGTGACCGGGAGATAATACTCCATGTGACATATCAGGACCAGCACCTCCTCCTAATGCTGGCTCCCTTCTGCCTCCCACAACAGACATACATACTGCAGATGCACAATCAGTATAGTGATATCACTGCGGTGCGTGATCGGGAGATAATACTCCATGTGACATATCAGGACCAGCTCCTTCTCCTAATGCTGGCTCCCTTCTGCCTCCCACAACAGACATACATACTGGCAGATGTACAATCAGTATAGTGATATCACTGCGGTCCGTGATCGGGAGATAATACTCCATGTGACATATCAGGACCAGCACCTCCTCCTAATGCTGGCTCCCTTCTGCCTCCCACAACAGACATACATACTGCAGATGCTCAGTCAGTATAGTGATATCACTGCGGTGCGTGACCGGGAGATAATACTCCATGTGACATATCAGGACCAGCACCTCCTCCTAATGCTGGCTCCCTTCTGCCTCCCACAACAGACATACATACTGGCAGATGCACAATCAGTATAGTGATATCACTGCGGTGCGTGATCGGGAGATAATACTCCATGTGACAAATCAGGACCAGCACCTCCTCCTAATGCTGGCTCCCTTCTGCCTCCCACAACAGACATACATACTGCAGATGCACAATCAGTATAGTGATATCACTGCGGTGTGTGATCGGGAGACAATACTCCATGTGACATATCAGGACCAGCACCTCCTCCTAATGCTGGCTCCCTTCTGCCTCCCACAACAGACATACATACTGGCAGATGCTCAATCAGTATAGTGATATCACTGCGGTGCGTGAACGGGAGATAATACTCCATGTGACATATCAGGACCAGCTCCTCCTCCTAATGCTGGCTCCCTTCTGCCTCCCACAACAGACATACATACTGGCAGATGCACAATCAGTATAGTGATATCACTGCGGTGCGTGATCGGGAGATAATAATCCATCTGACATATCAGGACCAGCTCCTCCTCCTAATGCTGGCTCCCTTCTGCCTCCCACAACAGACATACATACTGGCAGATGCACAATCAGTATAGTGATATCACTGCGGTGCGTGATCGGGAGATAATACTCCATGTGACATATCAGGACCTGCTCCTCCTCCTAATGCTGGCTCCCTTCTGCCTCCCACAACAGACATACATACTGCAGATGCACAATCAGTATAGTGATATCACTGCGGTGCGTGATCGTGAGATAATACTCCATGTGACATATCAGGACCTGCACCTCCTCCTAATGCTGGCTCCCTTCTGCCTCCCACAACAGACATACATACTGCAGATGCACAATCAGTATAGTGATATCACTGCGGTGCGTGACCGGGAGATAATACTCCATGTGACATATCAGGACCAGCTCCTCCTCCTAATGCTGGCTCCCTTCTGCCTCCCACAACAGACATACATACTGCAGATGCTCAATCAGTATAGTGATATCACTGCGGTGCATGATCGGGAGATAATACTCCATGTGACATATCAGGACCAGCACCTCCTCCTAATGCTGGCTCCCTTCTGCCTCCCACAACAGACATACATACTGCAGATGCACAATCAGTATAGTGATATCACTCAGGTGCGTGATCGGGAGATAATACTCCATGTGACATATCAGGACCAGCACCTCCTCCTAATGCTGGCTCCCTTCTGCCTCCCACAACAGACATACATACTGGCAGATGCACAATCAGTATAGTGATATCACTGCGGTGCTTGATCGGGAGATAATACTCCATGTGACATATCAGGACCAGCACCTCCTCCTAATGCTGGCTCCCTTCTGCCTCCCACAACAGACATACATACTGCAGATGCACAATCAGTATAGTGATATCACTGCGGTGCGTGATCGGGAGATAATACTCCATGTGACATATCAGGACCAGCTCCTCCTCCTAATGCTGGCTCCCTTCTGCCTCCCACAACAGACATACATACTGCAGATGCACTATCAGTATAGTGATATCACTGCGGTGCGTGATCGTGAGATAATACTCCATGTGACATATCAGGACCAGCTCCTCCTCCTAATGCTGGCTCCCTTCTGCCTCCCACAACAGACATACATACTGGCAGATGCTCAATCAGTATAGTGATATCACTGCGGTGCGTGAACGGGAGATAATACTCCATGTGACATATCAGGACCAGCTCCTCCTCCTAATGCTGGCTCCCTTCTGCCTCCCACAACTGACATACATACTGGCAGATGCTCAATCAGTATAGTGATATCACTCAGGTGCGTGATCCGGAGATAATACTGCATGTGACATATCAGGACCAGCACCTCCTCCTAATGCCGGCTCCCTTCTGCCTCCCACAACAGACATACATACTGGCAGATGCTCAATCAGTATAGTGATATCACTGCGGTGCATGACCGGGAGATAATACTCCATGTGACATATCAGGACCAGCTCCTCCTCCTAATGCTGGCTCCCTTCTGCCTCCCACAACAGACATACATACTGCAGATGCTCAATCAGTATAGTGATATCACATGCGGTGCGTGATCGGGAGATAATACTCCATGTGACATATCAGGACCAGCACCTCCTCCTAATGCTGGCTCCCTTCTGCCTCCCACAACAGACATACATACTGGCAGATGCACAATCAGTATAGTGATATCACTCAGGTGCGTGATCCGGAGATAATACTGCATGTGACATATCAGGACCAGCACCTCCTCCTAATGCCGGCTCCCTTCTGCCTCCCACAACAGACATACATACTGGCAGATGCTCAATCAGTATAGTGATATCACTGCGGTGCATGACCGGGAGATAATACTCCATGTGACATATCAGGACCAGCACCTCCTCCTAATGCCGGCTCCCTTCTGCCTCCCACAACAGACATACATACTGGCAGATGCTCAATCAGTATAGTGATATCACTGCAGTGCATGACCGGGAGATAATACTCCATGTGACATATCAGGACCAGCACCTCCTCCTAATGCTGGCTCCCTTCTGCCTCCCACAACAGACATACATACTGGCAGATGTACAATCAGTATAGTGATATCACTGCGGTGCGTGATCGGGAGATAATACTCCATGTGACATATCAGGACCAGCACCTCCTCCTAATGCTGGCTCCCTTCTGCCTCCCACAAGACATATATACTGGCAGATGCTCAATCAGTATAGTGATATCACTGCGGTGCATGATCGGGAGATAATACTCCATGTGACATTTCAGGACCAGCTAATGCTGGCTCCCTTCTGCCTCCCACAACAGACATACATACTGCAGATGTACAATCAGTATAGTGATATCACTCAGGTGCGTGACCGGGAGATAATACTCCATGTGACATATCAGGACCTGCACCTCCTCCTAATGCCGGCTCCCTTCTGCCTCCCACAACAGACATACATACTGGCAGATGCTCAATCAGTATAGTGATATCACTGCAGTGCATGACCGGGAGATAATACTCCATGTGACATATCAGGACCAGCACCTCCTCCTAATGCTGGCTCCCTTCTGCCTCCCACAACAGACATACATACTGGCAGATGTACAATCAGTATAGTGATATCACTGCGGTGCGTGATCGGGAGATAATACTCCATGTGACATATCAGGACCAGCACCTCCTCCTAATGCTGGCTCCCTTCTGCCTCCCACAACAGACATACATACTGGCAGATGCTCAATCAGTATAGTGATATCACTGCGGTGCATGTTCGGGAGATAATACTCCATGTGACATATCAGGACCAGCACCTCCTCCTAATGCTGGCTCCCTTCTGCCTCCCACAACAGACATACATACTGGCAGATGCACAATCAGTATAGTGATATCACTGCGGTGCGTGATCGGGAGATAATACTCCATGTGACATATCAGGACCAGCTCCTCCTCCTAATGCTGGCTCCCTTCTCCCTCCCACAACAGACATACATACTGGCAGATGTACAATCAGTATAGTGATATCACTCAGGTGCGTGATCGGGAGATAATACTCCATGTGACATATCAGGACCAGCACCTCCTCCTAATGCCGGCTCCCTTCTGCCTCCCACAACAGATATACATACTGGCAGATGCACAATCAGTATAGTGATATCACTGCGGTGCATGTTCGGGAGATAATACTCCATGTGACATATCAGGACCAGCTCCTCCTCCTAATGCTGGCTCCCTTCTGCCTCCCACAACAGACATACATACTGGCAGATGCACAATCAGTATAGTGATATCACTGCGGTGCGTGACCGGGAGATAATACTCCATGTGACATATCAGGACCAGCACCTCCTCCTAATGCTGGCTCCCTTCTGCCTCCCACAACAGACATACATACTGCAGATGCACAATCAGTATAGTGATATCACTGCGGTGCGTGACCGGGAGATAATACTCCATGTGACATATCAGGACCAGCACCTCCTCCTAATGCTGGCTCCCTTCTGCCTCCCACAACAGACATACATACTGCAGATGCACAATCAGTATAGTGATATCACTGCGGTGCATGACCTGGAGATAATGCTCCATGTTACATATCAGGACCAGCTCCTCCTCCTAATGCTGGCTCCCTTCTGCCTCCCACAACAGACATACATACTGGCAGATGCACAATCAGTATAGTGATATCACTCAGGTGCGTGATCGGGAGATAATACTCCATGTGACATATCAGGACCAAGTCCTCCTCCTAATGCTGGCTCCCTTCTGCCTCCCACAACAGACACACATACTGGCAGATGCTCAATCAGTATAGTGATATCACTGCGATGCGTGATCGGGAGATAATACTCCATGTGACATATCAGGACCAGCACCTCCTCCTAATGCTGGCTCCCTTCTGCCTCCCACAACAGACATACATACTGGCAGATGCACAATCAGTATAGTGATATCACTGCGGTGCGTGACCGGGAGATAATAATCCATGTGACATATCAGGACCAGCTCCTCCTCCTAATGCTGGCTCCCTTCTGCCTCCCACAACAGACATACATACTGGCAGATGCACAATCAGTATAGTGATATCACTGCGGTGCGTGATCGGGAGATAATACTCCATCTGACATATCAGGACCAGCTCCTCCTCCTAATGCTGGCTCCCTTCTGCCTCCCACAACAGACATACATACTGGCAGATGCACAATCAGTATAGTGATATCACTGCGGTGCGTGATCGGGAGATAATACTCCATGTGACATATCAGGACCTGCTCCTCCTCCTAATGCTGGCTCCCTTCTGCCTCCCACAACAGACATACATACTGCAGATGCACAATCAGTATAGTGATATCACTCAGGTGCGTGATCGGGAGATAATACTCCATGTGACATATCAGGACCAGCACCTCCTCCTAATGCTGGCTCCCTTCTGCCTCCCACAACAGACATACATACTGGCAGATGCACAATCAGTATAGTGATATCACTGCGGTGCGTGATCGGGAGATAATACTCCATGTGACATATCAGGACCAGCACCTCCTCCTAATGCTGGCTCCCTTCTGCCTCCCACAACAGACATACATACTGCAGATGCACAATCAGTATAGTGATATCACTGCGGTGCGTGATCGTGAGATAATACTCCATGTGACATATCAGGACCAGCACCTCCTCCTAATGCTGGCTCCCTTCTGCCTCCCACAACAGACATACATACTGCAGATGCACAATCAGTATAGTGATATCACTGCGGTGCATGACCGGGAGATAATACTCCATGTGACATATCAGGACCAGCACCTCCTCCTAATGCTGGCTCCCTTCTGCCTCCCACAACAGACATACATACTGGCAGATGTACAATCAGTATAGTGATATCACTGCGGTGCATGACCGGGAGATAATACTCCATGTGACATATCAGGACCAGCACCTCCTCCTAATGCTGGCTCCCTTCTGCCTCCCACAACAGACATACATACTGGCAGATGCACTATCAGTATAGTGATATCACTGCGGTGCGTGATCGGGAGATAATACTCCATGTGACATATCAGGACCAGCTCCTCCTCCTAATGCTGGCTCCCTTCTGCCTCCCACAACAGACATACATACTGGCAGATGCACAATCAGTATAGTGATATCACTCAGGTGCATGATCGGGAGATAATACTCCATGTGACATATCAGGACTAGCACCTCCTCCTAATGGTGGCTCCCTTCTGCCTCCCACAACAGACATACATACTGCAGATGCACAATCAGTATAGTGATATCACTGCGGTGCGTGACCGGGAGATAATACTCCATGTGACATATCAGGACCAGCACCTCCTCCTAATGCTGGCTCCCTTCTTCCTCCCACAACAGACATACATACTGGCAGATGTACAATCAGTATAGTGATATCACTCAGGTGCGTGAACGGGATATAATACTCCATGTGACATATCAGGACCAGCACCTCCTCCTAATGCTGGCTCCCTTCTGCCTCCCACAACAGACATACATACTGGCAGATGTACAATCAGTATAGTGATATCACTGCGGTGCGTGATCGGGAGATAAAACTCCATGTGACAAATCAGGACCAGCACCTCCTCCTAATGCCGGCTCCCTTCTGCCTCCCACAACAGACATACATACTGGCAGATGCACAATCAGTATAGTAATATCACTGCGGTGCGTGACCGGGAGATAATACTCCATGTGACATATCAGGACCAGCACCTCCTCCTAATGCTGGCTCCCTTCTGCCTCCCACAACAGACATACATACTGCAGATGCACAATCAGTATAGTGATATCACTGCGGTGCGTGATCGGGAGATAATACTCCATGTGACAAATCAGGACCAGCACCTCCTCCTAATGCTGGCTCCCTTCTGCCTCCCACAACAGACATACATACTGCAGATGCACAATCAGTATAGTGATATCACTGCGGTGTGTGATCGGGAGATAATACTCCATGTGACATATCAGGACCAGCACCTCCTCCTAATGCTGGCTCCCTTCTGCCTCCCACAACAGACATACATACTGGCAGATGCTCAATCAGTATAGTGATATCACTGCGGTGCGTGAACGGGAGATAATACTCCATGTGACATATCAGGACCAGCTCCTCCTCCTAATGCTGGCTCCCTTCTGCCTCCCACAACCGACATACATACTGCAGATGCTCAATCAGTATAGTGATATCACTGCGGTGCGTGACCGGGAGATAATACTCCATGTGACATATCAGGACCAGCACCTCCTCCTAATGCTGGCTCCCTTCTGCCTCCCACAACAGACATACATACTGGCAGATGCACAATCAGTATAGTGATATCACTGCGGTGAGTGACCGGGAGATAATACTCCATGTGACATATCAGGACCAGCTCCTCCTCCTAATGCTGGCTCCCTTCTGCCTCCCACAACAGACATACATACTGGCAGATGCACAATCAGTATAGTGATATCACTGCGGTGCGTGATCGGGAGATAATACTCCATGTGACATATCAGGACCAGCACCTCCTCCTAATGCTGGCTCCCTTCTGCCTCCCACAACAGACATACATACTGGCAGATGCACAATCAGTATAGTGATATCACTGCGGTGCGTGATCGGGAGATAATACTCCATGTGACATATCAGGACCAGCACCTCCTCCTAATGCTGGCTCCCTTCTGCCTCCCACAACAGACATACATACTGCAGATGCACAATCAGTTTAGTGATATCACTGCGGTGCGTGATCGGGAGATAATACTCCATGTGACAAATCAGGACCAGCACCTCCTCCTAATGCTGGCTCCCTTCTGCCTCCCACAACAGACATACATACTGCAGATGCACAATCAGTATAGTGATATCACTGCGGTGTGTGATCGGGAGATAATACTCCATGTGACATATCAGGACCAGCACCTCCTCCTAATGCTGGCTCCCTTCTGCCTCCCACAACAGACATACATACTGGCAGATGCTCAATCAGTATAGTGATATCACTGCGGTGCGTGATCGGGAGATAATACTCCATGTGACATATCAGGACCAGCACCTCCTCCTAATGCTGGCTCCCTTCTGCCTCCCACAACAGACATACATACTGCAGATGCACAATCAGTATAGTGATATCACTGCGGTGCGTGAACGGGAGATAATACTCCATGTGACATATCAGGACCAGCACCTCCTCCTAATGCTGGCTCCCTTCTGCCTCCCACAACAGACATACATACTGGCAGATGCACAATCAGTATAGTGATATCACTGCGGTGCGTGATCGGGAGATAATACTCCATGTGACATATCAGGACCAGCACCTCCTCCTAATGCTGGCTCCCTTCTGCCTCCCACAACAGACATACATACTGCAGATGCACAATCAGTATAGTGATATCACTGCGGTGCGTGATCGGGAGATAATACTCCATGTGACATATCAGGACCAGCTCCTCCTCCTAATGCTGGCTCCCTTCTGCCTCCCACAACAGACATACATACTGCAGATGTACAATCAGTATAGTGATATCACTCAGGTGCGTGATCGGGAGATAATACTCCATGTGACATATCAGGACCAGCACCTCCTCCTAATGCTGACTCCCTTCTGCCTCCCACAACAGACATACATACTGGCAGATTTACAGTCAGTATAGTGATATCACTGCGGTGTGTGACCGGGAGATAATACTCCATGTGACATATCAGGACCAGCTCCTCCTAATGCTGGCTCCCTTCTGCCTCCCACAACAGACATACATACTGGCAGATGCACAATCAGTATAGTGATATCATTTAGGTGCGTGATCGGGAGATAATACTCCATGTGACATATCAGGACCAGCACCTCCTCCTAATGCTTGCTCCCTTCTGCCTCCCACAACATACATACATACTGCAGATGTACAATCAGTATAGTGATATCACTCAGGTGCGTGACCGGGAGATAATACTCCATGTGACATATCAGGACCAGCACCTCCTCCTAATGCTGGCTCCCTTCTGCCTTCCACAACAGACATACATACTGGCAGATGCACAATCCGTATAGTGATATCACTGCGGTGCGTGACCGGGAGATAATTCTCCATGTGACATATCAGGACCAGCACCTCCTCCTAATGCTGGCTCCCTTCTGCCTCCCACAACAGACATACATACTGGCAGATGTACAATCAGTATAGTGATATCACTGCGGTGCGTGACCGGGAGATAATACTCCATGTGACATATCAGGACCAGCTCCTCCGCCTAATGCTGGCTCCCTTCTGCCTCCCACAACAGACATACATACTGGCAGATGCACAATCAGTATAGTGATATCACTGCGATGCGTGATCGGGAGATAATACTCCATGTGACATATCAGGACCAGCACCTCCTCCTAATGCTGGCTCCCTTCTGCCTCCCACAACAGACATACATACTGCAGATGCACAATCAGTATAGTGATATCACTGCGGTGCGTGATCGGGAGATAATACTCCATGTGACATATCAGGACCAGCACCTCCTCCTAATGCTGGCTCCCTTCTGCCTCCCACAACAGACATACATACTGCAGATGCACAATCAGTATAGTGATATCACTGCGGTGCGTGACCGGGAGATAATACTCCATGTGACATATCAGGACCAGCACCTCCTCCTAATGCTGGCTCCCTTCTGCCTCCCACAACAGACATACATACTGGCAGATGCACAATCAGTGTAGTGATATCACTGCGGTGCATGAACGGGAGATAATACTCCATGTGACATATCAGGACCAGCACCTCCTCCTAATGCTGGCTCCCTTCTACCTGCCACAACAGACAAACATACTGCAGATGCACAATCAGTATAGTGATATCACTGCGGTGCGTGACCGGGAGATAATACTCCATGTGACATATCAGGACCAGCTCCTCCTAATGCTGGCTCCCTTCTGCCTCCCACAACAGACATACATACTGCAGATGCACAATCAGTATAGTGATATCACTGCGGTGCGTGACCGGGAGATAATACTCCATGTGACATATCAGGACCAGCAGCTCCTCCTAATGCTGGCTCCCTTCTGCCTCCCACAACAGACATACATACTGCAGATGCACAATCAGTATAGTGATATCACTGCGGTGCGTGAACGGGAGATAATACTCCATGTGACATATCAGGACCAGCTCCTCCTCCTAATGCTGGCTCCCTTCTGCCTCCCACAACAGACATACATACTGGCAGATGCACAATCAGTATAGTGATATCACTCAGGTGCGTGATCGGGAGATAATACTCCATGTGACATATCAGGACCAGCACCTCCTCCTAATGCTGGCTCCCTTCTGCCTCCCACAACAGACATACATACTGGCAGATGCACAATCAGTGTAGTGATATCACTGCGGTGCGTGACCGGGAGATAATACTCCATGTGACATATCAGGACCAGCTCCTCCTAATGCTGGCTCCCTTCTGCCTCCCACAACAGACATACATACTGCAGATGCACAATCAGTATCGTGATATCACTGCGGTGCGTGACCGGGAGATAATACTCCATGTGACATATCAGGACCAGCAGCTCCTCCTAATGCTGGCTCCCTTCTGCCTCCCACAACAGACATACATACTGGCAGATGCACAATCAGTATAGTGATATCACTGCGGTGCGTGACCGGGAGATAATACTCCATGTGACATATCAGGACCAGCACCTCCTCCTAATGCTGGCTCCCTTCTGCCTCCCACAACAGACATACATACTGGCAGATGCACAATCAGTATAGTGATATCACTCAGGTGCGTGATCAGGAGATAATACTCCATGTGACATATCAGGACCAGCACCTCCTCCTAATGCTGGCTCCCTTCTGCCTCCCACAACAGACATACATACTGGCAGATGCTCAATCAGTATAGTGATATCACTCAGGTGCGTGATCGGGAGATAATACTTCATGTGACATATCAGGACCAGCACCTCCTCCTAATGCTGGCTCCCTTCTGCCTCCCACAACAGACATACATACTGGCAGATGCACAATCAGTATAGTCATATCACTGCGATGCGTGATCGGGAGATAATACTCCATGTGACATATCAGGACCAGCACCTCCTCCTAATGCTGGCTCCCTTCTGCCTCCCACAACAGACATACATACTGCAGATGCACAATCAGTATAGTGATATCACTGCGGTGCGTGATCGGGAGATAATACTCCATGTGACATATCAGGACCAGCACCTCCTCCTAATGCTGGCTCCCTTCTGCCTCCCACAACAGACATACATACTGCAGATGCACAATCAGTATAGTGATATCACTGCGGTGCGTGACCGGGAGATAATACTCCATGTGACATATCAGGACCAGCACCTCCTCCTAATGCTGGCTCCCTTCTGCCTCCCACAACAGACATACATACTGGCAGATGCACAATCAGTGTAGTGATATCACTGCGGTGCATGAACGGGAGATAATACTCCATGTGACATATCAGGACCAGCACCTCCTCCTAATGCTGGCTCCCTTCTACCTGCCACAACAGACAAACATACTGCAGATGCACAATCAGTATAGTGATATCACTGCGGTGCGTGACCGGGAGATAATACTCCATGTGACATATCAGGACCAGCTCCTCCTAATGCTGGCTCCCTTCTGCCTCCCACAACAGACATACATACTGCAGATGCACAATCAGTATAGTGATATCACTGCGGTGCGTGACCGGGAGATAATACTCCATGTGACATATCAGGACCAGCAGCTCCTCCTAATGCTGGCTCCCTTCTGCCTCCCACAACAGACATACATACTGCAGATGCACAATCAGTATAGTGATATCACTGCGGTGCGTGAACGGGAGATAATACTCCATGTGACATATCAGGACCAGCTCCTCCTCCTTATGCTGGCTCCCACAACAGACATACATACTGGCAGATGCACAATCAGTATAGTGATATCACTCAGGTGCGTGATCGGGAGATAATACTCCATGTGACATATCAGGACCAGCACCTCCTCCTAATGCTGGCTCCCTTCTACCTCCCACAACAGACATACATACTGGCAGATGCACAATCAGTGTAGTGATATCACTGCGGTGCATGAACGGGAAATAATACTCCATGTGACATATCAGGACCAGCTCCTCCTCCTAATGCTGGCTCCCTTCTGCCTCCCACAACAGACATACATACTGCAGATGCACAGTCAGTATAGTGATATCACTGCGGTGCGTGATCGGGAGATAATACTCCATGTGACATATCAGGACCAGCACCTCCTCCTAATGCTGGCTCCCTTCTGCCTCCCACAACAGACATACATACTGCAGATGCACAATCAGTATAGTGATATCACTGCGGTGCGTGATCGGGAGATAATACTCCATGTGACATATCAGGACCAGCACCTCCTCCTAATGCTGGCTCCCTTCTACCTGCCACAACAGACAAACATACTGCAGATGCACAATCAGTATAGTGATATCACTGCGGTGCGTGACCGGGAGATAATACTCCATGTGACATATCAGGACCAGCTCCTCCTAATGCTGGCTCCCTTCTGCCTCCCACAACAGACATACATACTGCAGATGCACAATCAGTATAGTGATATCACTGCGGTGCGTGACCGGGAGATAATACTCCATGTGACATATCAGGACCAGCAGCTCCTCCTAATGCTGGCTCCCTTCTGCCTCCCACAACAGACATACATACTGGCAGATGCAAAATCAGTATAGTGATATCACTGCGGTGCGTGACCGGGAGATAATACTCCATGTGACATATCAGGACCAGCACCTCCTCCTAATGCTGGCTCCCTTCTGCCTCCCACAACAGACATACATACTGGCAGATGCACAATCAGTATAGTGATATCACTCAGGTGCGTGATCGGGAGATAATACTCCATGTGACATATCAGGACCAGCACCTCCTCCTAATGCTGGCTCCCTTCTGCCTCCCACAACAGACATACATACTGGCAGATGCTCAATCAGTATAGTGATATCACTGCGGTGCATGAACGGGAGATAATACTCCATGTGACATATCAGGACCAGCTCCTCCTCCTAATGCTGGCTCCCTTCTGCCTCCCACAACAGACATACATACTGGCAGATGCACAATCAGTATAGTGATATCACTGCGATGCGTGATCGGGAGATAATACTCCATGTGACATATCAGGACCAGCACCTCCTCCTAATGCTGGCTCCCTTCTGCCTCCCACAACAGACATACATACTGCAGATGCACAATCAGTATAGTGATATCACTCAGGTGCGTGATCGGGAGATAATACTCCATGTGACATATCAGGACCAGCTCCTCCTCCTAATGCTGGCTCCCTTCTGCCTCCCACAACAGACATACATACTGGCAGATTCTCAATCAGTATAGTGATATCACTGCGGTGCGTGACCGGGAGATAATACTCCATGTGACATATCAGGACCAGCACCTCCTCCTAATGCTGGCTCCCTTCTGCCTCCCACAACAGACATACATACTGGCAGATGCTCAATCAGTATAGTGATATCACTGCGGTGCGTGACCGGGAGATAATACTCCATGTGACATATCAGGACCAGCACCTCCTCCTAATGCTGGCTCCCTTCTGCCTCCCACAACAGACATACATACTGGCAGATGCACAATCAGTATAGTGATATCACTGCGGTGCGTGATCGGGAGATAATACTCCATGTGACATATCAGGACCAGCTCCTCCTCCTAATGCTGGCTCCCTTCTGCCTCCCACAACAGACATACATACTGCAGATGCACAATCAGTATAGTGATATCACTGCGGTGCGTGACCGGGAGATAATACTCCATGTGACATATCAGGACCAGCACCTCCTCCTAATGCTGGCTCCCTTCTGCCTCCCACAACAGACATACATACTGCAGATGCACAATCAGTATAGTGATATCACTGCGGTGCGTGACCGGGAGATAATACTCCATGTGACATATCAGGACCAGCACCTCCTCCTAATGCTGGCTCCCTTCTGCCTCCCACAACAGACATACATACTGGCAGATGCACAATCAGTATAGTGATATCACTGCGGTGCGTGATCGGGAGATAATACTCCATGTGACATATCAGGACCAGCACCTCCTCCTAATGCTGGCTCCCTTCTGCCTCCCACAACAGACATACATACTGCAGATGCACAATCAGTATAGTGATATCACTGCGGTGCGTGAACGGGAGATAATACTCCATGTGACATATCAGGACCAGCACCTCCTCCTAATGCTGGCTCCCTTCTGCCTCCCACAACAGACATACATACTGGCAGATGCACAATCAGTATAGTGATATCACTGCGGTGCGTGACCGGGAGATAATACTCCATGTGACATATCAGGACCAGCTCCTCCTCCTAATGCTGGCTCCCTTCTGCCTCCCACAACAGACATACATACTGGCAGATGCACAATCAGTATAGTGATATCACTGCGGTGCGTGACCGGGAGATAATACTCCATGTGACATATCAGGACCAGCTCCTCCTCCTAATGCTGGCTCCCTTCTGCCTCCCACAACAGACATACATACTGGCAGATGCACAATCAGTATAGTGATATCACTGCGGTGCGTGACCGGGAGATAATACTCCATGTGACATATCAGGACCAGCACCTCCTCCTAATGCTGGCTCCCTTCAGCCTCCCACAACAGACATACATACTGGCAGATGCACAATCAGTATAGTGATATCACTGCGGTGCATGACCTGGAGATAATACTCCATGTGACATATCAGGACCAGCTCCTCCTCCTAATGCTGGCTCCCTTCTGCCTCCCACAACAGACATACATACTGGCAGATGCACAATCAGTATAGTGATATCACTGCGGTGCGTGACCAGGAGATAATACTCCATGTGACATATCAGGACCAGCACCTGCTCCTAATGCTGGCTCCCTTCTGCCTCCCACAACAGACATACATACTGGCAGATGCACAATCAGTATAGTGATATCACTGCGGTGCGTGACCAGGAGATAATACTCCATGTGACATATCAGGACCAGCACCTCCTCCTAATGCTGGCTCCCTTCTGCCTCCCACAACAGACATACATACTGCAGATGCACAATCAGTATAGTGATATCACTCAGGTGCGTGACCGGGAGATAATACTCCATGTGACATATCAGGACCAGCTCCTCCTCCTAATGCTGGCTCCCTTCTGCCTCCCACAACAGACATACATACTGCAGATGCACAGTCAGTATAGTGATATCACTGCGGTGCGTGATCGGGAGATAATACTCCATGTGACATATCAGGACCAGCACCTCCTCCTAATGCTGGCTCCCTTCTGCCTCCCACAACAGACATACATACTGCAGATGCACAATCAGTATAGTGATATCACTGCGGTGCGTGATCGGGAGATAATACTCCATGTGACATATCAGGACCAGCTCCTCCTCCTAATGCTGGCTCCCTTCTGCCTCCCACAACAGACATACATACTGCAGATGTACAATCAGTATAGTGATATCACTCAGGTGCGTGATCGGGAGATAATACTCCATGTGACATATCAGGACCAGCACCTCCTCCTAATGCTGACTCCCTTCTGCCTCCCACAACAGACATACATACTGGCAGATTCACAGTCAGTATAGTGATATCACTGCGGTGTGTGACCGGGAGATAATACTCCATGTGACATATCAGGACCAGCTCCTCCTAATGCTGGCTCCCTTCTGCCTCCCACAACAGACATACATACTGGCAGATGCACAATCAGTATAGTGATATCACTCAGGTGCGTGATCGGGAGATAATACTCCATGTGACATATCAGGACCAGCACCTCCTCCTAATGCTGGCTCCCTTCTGCCTCCCACAACAGACATACATACTGCAGATGTACAATCAGTATAGTGATATCACTCAGGTGCGTGACCGGGAGATAATACTCCATGTGACATATCAGGACCAGCACCTCCTCCTAATGCTGGCTCCCTTCTGCCTTCCACAACAGACATACATACTGGCAGATGCACAATCCGTATAGTGATATCACTGCGGTGCGTGACCGGGAGATAATTCTCCATGTGACATATCAGGACCAGCACCTCCTCCTAATGCTGGCTCCCTTCTGCCTCCCACAACAGACATACATACTGGCAGATGCACAATCAGTATAGTGATATCACTGCGGTGCGTGATCGGGAGATAATACTCCATGTGACATATCAGGACCAGCTCCTCCTCCTAATGCTGGCTCCCTTCTGCCTCCCACAACAGACATACATACTGGCAGATGCACAATCAGTATAGTGATATCACTGCGGTGCATGAACGGGAGATAATACTCCATGTGACATATCAGGACCAGCTCCTCCTCCTAATGCTGGCTCCCTTCTGCCTCCCACAACAGACATACATACTGCAGATGCACAATCAGTATAGTGATATCACTGCGGTGCGTGATCGGGAGATAATACTCCATGTGACATATCAGGACCAGCACCTCCTCCTAATGCTGGCTCCCTTCTGCCTCCCACAACAGACATACATACTGGCAGATGCACAATCAGTATAGTGATATCACTCAGGTGCGTGATCGGGAGATAATACTCCATGTGACATATCAGGACCAGCACCTCCTCCTAATGCTGGCTCCCTTCTGCCTCCCACAACAGACATACATACTGCAGATGTACAATCAGTATAGTGATATCACTTAGGTGCGTGACCGGGAGATAATACTCCATGTGACATATCAGGACCAGCACCTCCTTCTAATGCTGGCTCCCTTCTGCCTTCCACAACAGACATACATACTGGCAGATGCTCAATCAGTATAGTGATATCACTGCGGTGCGTGACCGGGAGATAATACTCCATGTGACATATCAGGACCAGCACCTCCTCCTAATGCTGGCTCCCTTCTGCCTCCCACAACAGACATACATACTGGCAGATGCACAATCAGTATAGTGATATCACTGCGGTGCGTGATCGGGAGATAATACTCCATGTGACATATCAGGACCAGCACCTCCTCCTAATGCTGGCTCCCTTCTGCCTCCCACAACAGACATACATACTGCAGATGCACAATCAGTATAGTGATATCACTGCGGTGCGTGATCGGGAGATAATACTCCATGTGACATATCAGGACCAGCACCTCCTCCTAATGCTGGCTCCCTTCTGCCTCCCACAACAGACATACATACTGCAGATGCACAATCAGTATAGTGATATCACTGCAGTGCGTGACCCGGAGATAATACTCCATGTGACATATCAGGACCTGCACCTCCTCCTAATGCTGGCTCCCTTCTGCCTCCCACAACAGACATACATACTGGCAGATGCACATCCAGTATAGTGATATCACTGCGGTGCATGACCGGGAGATAATACTCCATGTGACATATCAGGACCAGCTCCTCCTCCTAATGCTGGCTCCCTTCTGCCTCCCACAACAGACATACATACTGGCAGATGCTCAATCAGTATAGTGATATCACTCAGGTGCGTGATCGGGAGATCATACTCCATGTGACATATCAGGACCAGCTCCTCCTCCTAATGCTGGCTCCCTTCTGCCTCCCACAACCGACATACATACTGCAGATGCTCAATCAGTATAGTGATATCACTGCGGTGCGTGACCGGGAGATAATACTCCATGTGACAAATCAGGACCAGCACCTCCTCCTCCTAATGCTGGCTCCCTTCTGCCTCCCACAACAGACATACATACTGCAGATGCACAATCAGTATAGTAATATCACTGCGGTGCGTGATCGGGAGATAATACTCCATGTGACATATCAGGACCAGCTCCACCTCCTAATGCTGGCTCCCTTCTGCCTCCCACAACAGACATACATACTGGCAGATGCACAATCAGTATAGTGATATCACTGCGGTGCATGAACGGGAGATAATACTCCATGTGACATATCAGGACCAGCTCCACCTCCTAATGCTGGCTCCCTTCTGCCTCCCACAACAGACATACATACTGGCAGATGCACAATCAGTATAGTAATATCACTGCGGTGCGTGATCGGGAGATAATACTCCATGTGACATATCAGGACCAGCACCTCCTCCTAATGCTGGCTCCCTTCTGCCTCCCACAACAGACATACATACTGCAGATGCACAATCAGTATAGTGATATCACTGCGGTGCGTGATCGGGAGATAATACTCCATGTGACATATCAGGACCAGCACCTCCTCGTAATGCTGGCTCCCTTCTGCCTCCCACAACAGACATACATACTGGCAGATGTACAATCAGTATAGTGATATCACTGCGGTGCGTGATCGGGAGATAATACTCCATGTGACATATCAGGACCAGCACCTCCTCGTAATGCTGGCTCCCTTCTGCCTCCCACAACAGACATACATACTGGCAGATGCTCAATCAGTATAGTGATATCACTGCGGTGCGTGATCGGGAGATAATACTCCATGTGACATATCAGGACCAGCACCTCCTCCTAATGCTGGCTCCCTTCTGCCTCCCACAACAGACATACATACTGCAGATGCACAATCAGTATAGTGATATCACTGCGGTGCATGACCGGGAGATAATACTCCATGTGACATATCAGGACCAGCTCCTCCTCCTAATGCTGGCTCCCTTCTGCCTCCCACAACAGACATACATACTGGCAGATGCACAATCAGTATAGTGATATCACTGCGGTGCGTGATCGGGAGATAATACTCCATGTGACATATCAGGACCAGCACCTCCTCCTAATGCTGGCTCCCTTCTGCCTCCCACAACAGACATACATACTGCAGATGCACAATCAGTATAGTGATATCACTGCGGTGCGTGATCGGGAGATAATACTCCATGTGACATATCAGGACCAGCACCTCCTCCTAATGCTGGCTCCCTTCTGCCTCCCACAACAGACATACATACTGCAGATGCACAATCAGTATAGTGATATCACTGCGGTGCGTGACCGGGAGATAATACTCCATGTGACATATCAGGACCAGCACCTCCTCCTAATGCTGGCTCCCTTCTGCCTCCCACAACAGACATACATACTGGCAGATGCACAATCAGTATAGTGATATCACTGCGGTGCGTGATCGGGAGATAATACTCCATGTGACATATCAGGACCAGCACCTCCTCCTAATGCTGGCTCCCTTCTGCCTCCCACAACAGACATACATACTGGCAGATGCACAATCAGTATAGTGATATCACTGCGGTGCGTGACCGGGAGATAATACTCCATGTGACATATCAGGACCAGCACCTCCTCCTAATGCCGGCTCCCTTCTGCCTCCCACAACAGACATACATACTGGCAGATGCACATTCAGTATAGTGATATCACTCAGGTGCGTGACCGGGAGATAATACTCCATGTGACATATCAGGACCAGCACCTCCTCCTAATGCTGGCTCCCTTCTGCCTCCCACAACAGACATACATACTGCAGATGCTCAGTCAGTAAAGTGATATCACTGCGGTGCGTGATCGGGAGATAATACTCCATGTGACATATCAGGACCAGCACCTCCTCCTAATGCTGGCTCCCTTCTGCCTCCCACAACAGACATACATACTGGCAGATGCACAATCAGTATAGTGATATCACTGCAGTGCGTGACCGGGAGATAATACTCCATGTGACATATCAGGACCAGCTCAACCTCCTAATGCTGGCTCCCTTCTGCCTCCCACAACAGACATACATACTGGCAGATGCTCAATCAGTATAGTGATATCACTGCGGTGCATGAACGGGAGATAATACTCCATGTGACATATCAGGACCAGCACCTCCTCCTAATGCTGGCTCCCTTCTGCCTCCCACAACAGACATACATACTGGCAGATGCACAATCAGTATAGTGATATCACTGCGGTGCGTGATCGGGAGATAATACTCCATGTGACATATCAGGACCAGCACCTCCTCCTAATGCTGGCTCCCTTCTGCCTCCCACAACAGACATACATACTGCAGATGCACAATCAGTATAGTGATATCACTGCGGTGCGTGAACGGGAGATAATGCTCCATGTGACATCAGGACCAGCTCCTCCTCCTAATGCTGGCTCCCTTCTGCCTCCCCACAACAGACATACATACTGGCAGATGCTCAATCAGTATAGTGATATCACTGCGGTGCGTGATCGGGAGATAATACTCCATGCGACATCAGGACCAGCTCCTCCTCCTAATGCTGGCTCCCTTCTGCCTCCCACAACAGACATACATACTGGCAGATGCTCAATCAGTATAGTGATATCACTGCGGTGCGTGATCGGGAGATAATACTCCATGTGACATATCAGGACCAGCTCCTCCTCCTAATGCTGGCTCCCTTCTGCCTCCCACAACAGACATACATACTGCAGATGCACAATCAGTATAGTGATATCACTGCGCTGCGTGATCGGGAGATAATACTCCATGTGACATATCAGGACCAGCTCCTCCTCCTAATGCTGGCTCCCTTCTGCCTCCCACAAAAGACATACATACATACTGCAGATGTACAATCAGTGTAGTGATATCACTGCGGTGCGTGATCGGGAGATAATACTCCATGTGACATATCAGGACCAGCACCTCCTCCTAATGCTGGCTCCCTTCTGCCTCCCACAACAGACATACATACTGCAGATGCTCAGTCAGTAAAGTGATATCACTGCGGTGCGTGATCGGGAGATAATACTCCATGTGACATATCAGGACCAGCACCTCCTCCTAATGCTGGCTCCCTTCTGCCTCCCACAACAGACATACATACTGGCAGATGCACAATCAGTATAGTGATATCACTGCAGTGCGTGACCGGGAGATAATACTCCATGTGACATATCAGGACCAGCTCAACCTCCTAATGCTGGCTCCCTTCTGCCTCCCACAACAGACATACATACTGGCAGATGCTCAATCAGTATAGTGATATCACTGCGGTGCATGAACGGGAGATAATACTCCATGTGACATATCAGGACCAGCACCTCCTCCTAATGCTGGCTCCCTTCTGCCTCCCACAACAGACATACATACTGGCAGATGCACAATCAGTATAGTGATATCACTGCGGTGCGTGATCGGGAGATAATACTCCATGTGACATATCAGGACCAGCACCTCCTCCTAATGCTGGCTCCCTTCTGCCTCCCACAACAGACATACATACTGCAGATGCACAATCAGTATAGTGATATCACTGCGGTGCGTGAACGGGAGATAATGCTCCATGTGACATCAGGACCAGCTCCTCCTCCTAATGCTGGCTCCCTTCTGCCTCCCCACAACAGACATACATACTGGCAGATGCTCAATCAGTATAGTGATATCACTGCGGTGCGTGATCGGGAGATAATACTCCATGCGACATCAGGACCAGCTCCTCCTCCTAATGCTGGCTCCCTTCTGCCTCCCACAACAGACATACATACTGGCAGATGCTCAATCAGTATAGTGATATCACTGCGGTGCGTGATCGGGAGATAATACTCCATGTGACATATCAGGACCAGCTCCTCCTCCTAATGCTGGCTCCCTTCTGCCTCCCACAACAGACATACATACTGCAGATGCACAATCAGTATAGTGATATCACTGCGCTGCGTGATCGGGAGATAATACTCCATGTGACATATCAGGACCAGCTCCTCCTCCTAATGCTGGCTCCCTTCTGCCTCCCACAAAAGACATACATACATACTGCAGATGTACAATCAGTGTAGTGATATCACTGCGGTGCGTGATCGGGAGATAATACTCCATGTGACATATCAGGACCAGCACCTCCTCCTAATGCTGGCTCCCTTCTGCCTCCCACAACAGACATACATACTGCAGATGCACAATCAGTATAGTGATATCACTGCGGTGCGTGAACGGGAGATAATACTCCATGTGACATATCAGGACCAGCTCCTCCTCCTAATGCTGGCTCCCTTCTGCCTCCCACAACAGACATACATACTGGCAGATGCTCAATCAGTATAGTGATATCACTGCGGTGCGTGATCGGGAGATAATACTCCATGTGACATATCAGGACCAGCACCTCCTCCTAATGCTGGCTCCCTTCTGCCTCCCACAACAGACATACATACTGGCAGATGCACAATCAGTATAGTGATATCACTGCGGTGCGTGATCGGGAGATAATACTCCATGTGACATATCAGGACCAGCACCTCCTCCTAATGCTGGCTCCCTTCTGCCTCCCACAACAGACATACATACTGCAGATGCACAATCAGTATAGTGATATCACTGCGGTGCGTGACCGGGAGATAATACTCCATGTGACATATCAGGACCAGCACATCCTCCTAATGCTGGCTCCCTTCTGCCTCCCACAACAGACATACATACTGCAGATGCACAATCAGTATAGTGATATCACTGCGGTGCGTGAACGGCAGATAATACTCCATGTGACATAACAGGACCAGCTCCTCCTCCTAATGCTGGCTCCCTTCTGCCTCCCACAACAGACATACATACTGGCAGATGCTCAATCAGTATAGTGATATCACTGCGGTGCGTGACCGGGAGATAATACTCCATGTGACATATCAGGACCAGCACCTCCTCCTAAGGCTGGCTCCCTTCTGCCTCCCACAACAGACATACATACTGGCAGATGCACAATCTGTATAGTGATATCACTGCGGTGCGTGACCGGGAGATAATACTCCATGTGACATATCAGGACCAGCACCTCCTCCTAATGCTGGCTCCCTTCTGCCTCCCACAACAGACATACATACTGGCAGATGCACAGTCAGTATAGTGATATCACTGCGGTGCGTGATCGGGAGATAATACTCCATGTGACATATCAGGACCTGTACCTCCTCCTAATGCTGGCTCCCTTCTGCCTCCCACAACAGACATACATACTGCAGATGCACAATCAGTATAGTGATATCACTGCGGTGCGTGAACGGGAGATAATACTCCATGTGACATATCAGGACCAGCACCTCCTCCTAATGCTGGCTCCCTTCTGCCTCCCACAACAGACATACATACTGGCAGATGCTCAATCAGTATAGTGATATCACTCAGGTGCGTGATCGGGAGATAATACTCCATGTGACATATCAGGACCAGCACCTCCTCCTAATGCTGGCTCCCTTCTGCCTCCCACAACAGACATACATACTGGCAGATGCACAATCAGTATAGTGATATCACTGCGGTGCGTGATCGGGAGATAATACTCCATGTGACATATCAGGACCAGCACCTCCTCCTAATGCTGGCTCCCTTCTGCCTCCCACAACAGACATACATACTGCAGATGCACAATCAGTATAGTGATATCACTGCGGTGCGTGACCGGGAGATAATACTCCATGTGACATATCAGGACCAGCACATCCTCCTAATGCTGGCTCCCTTCTGCCTCCCACAACAGACATACATACTGCAGATGCACAATCAGTATAGTGATATCACTGCGGTGCGTGAACGGCAGATAATACTCCATGTGACATAACAGGACCAGCTCCTCCTCCTAATGCTGGCTCCCTTCTGCCTCCCACAACAGACATACATACTGGCAGATGCTCAATCAGTATAGTGATATCACTGCGGTGCGTGACCGGGAGATAATACTCCATGTGACATATCAGGACCAGCACCTCCTCCTAAGGCTGGCTCCCTTCTGCCTCCCACAACAGACATACATACTGGCAGATGCACAATCTGTATAGTGATATCACTGCGGTGCGTGACCGGGAGATAATACTCCATGTGACATATCAGGACCAGCACCTCCTCCTAATGCTGGCTCCCTTCTGCCTCCCACAACAGACATACATACTGGCAGATGCACAGTCAGTATAGTGATATCACTGCGGTGCGTGATCGGGAGATAATACTCCATGTGACATATCAGGACCTGCACCTCCTCCTAATGCTGGCTCCCTTCTGCCTCCCACAACAGACATACATACTGCAGATGCACAATCAGTATAGTGATATCACTGCGGTGCGTGATCGGGAGATAATACTCCATGTGACATATCAGGACCAGCTCCTCCTCCTAATGCTGGCTCCCTTCTGCCTCCCACAACAGACATACATACTGCAGATGCACAATCAGTATAGTGATATCACTCAGGTGCGTGATCGGGAGATAATACTCCATGTAACATATCAGGACCAGCACCTCCTCCTAATGCTGACTCCCTTCTGCCTCCCACAACAGACATACATACTGGCAGATTCACAGTCAGTATAGTGATATCACTGCGGTGCGTGATCGTAAGAAAATACTCCATGTGACATATCAGGACCAGCACCTCCTCCTAATGCTGGCTCCCTTCTGCCTCCCACAACAGACATACATACTGCAGATGCACAATCAGTTTAGTGATATCACTCAGGTGCGTGATCGGGAGATAATACTCCATGTGACATATCAGGACCAGCACCTCCTCCTAATGCTGGCTCCCTTCTGCCTCCCACAACAGACATACATACTGGCAGATGTACAATCAGTATAGTGATATCACTGCGGTGTGTGACCGTGAGATAATACTCCATGTGACATATTAGGACCAGCACCTCCTCCTAATGCTGGCTCCCTTCTGCCTCCCACAACAGACATACATACTGGCAGATGCACAATCAGTATAGTGATATCACTGCGGTGCGTGATCGGGAGATAATACTCCATGTGACATATCAGGACCAGCAGCTCCTCCTCCTAATGCCGGCTCCCTTCTGCCTCCCACAAAAGACATACATACATACTGCAGATGTACAATCAGTGTAGTGATATCACTGCGGTGCGTGATCGGGAGATAATACTCCATGTGACATATCAGGACCAGCACCTCCTCCTAATGCTGGCTCCCTTCTGCCTCCCACAACAGACATACATACTGCAGATGCACAATCAGTATAGTGATATCACTGCGGTGCGTGAACGGGAGATAATACTCCATGTGACATATCAGGACCAGCTCCTCCTCCTAATGCTGGCTCCCTTCTGCCTCCCACAACAGACATACATACTGGCAGATGCTCAATCAGTATAGTGATATCACTGCGGTGCGTGATCGGGAGATAATACTCCATGTGACATATCAGGACCAGCACCTCCTCCTAATGCTGGCTCCCTTCTGCCTCCCACAACAGACATACATACTGGCAGATGCACAATCAGTATAGTGATATCACTGCGGTGCGTGATCGGGAGATAATACTCCATGTGACATATCAGGACCAGCACCTCCTCCTAATGCTGGCTCCCTTCTGCCTCCCACAACAGACATACATACTGCAGATGCACAATCAGTATAGTGATATCACTGCGGTGCGTGACCGGGAGATAATACTCCATGTGACATATCAGGACCAGCACATCCTCCTAATGCTGGCTCCCTTCTGCCTCCCACAACAGACATACATACTGCAGATGCACAATCAGTATAGTGATATCACTGCGGTGCGTGAACGGCAGATAATACTCCATGTGACATAACAGGACCAGCTCCTCCTCCTAATGCTGGCTCCCTTCTGCCTCCCACAACAGACATACATACTGGCAGATGCTCAATCAGTATAGTGATATCACTGCGGTGCGTGACCGGGAGATAATACTCCATGTGACATATCAGGACCAGCACCTCCTCCTAAGGCTGGCTCCCTTCTGCCTCCCACAACAGACATACATACTGGCAGATGCACAATCTGTATAGTGATATCACTGCGGTGCGTGACCGGGAGATAATACTCCATGTGACATATCAGGACCAGCACCTCCTCCTAATGCTGGCTCCCTTCTGCCTCCCACAACAGACATACATACTGGCAGATGCACAGTCAGTATAGTGATATCACTGCGGTGCGTGATCGGGAGATAATACTCCATGTGACATATCAGGACCTGTACCTCCTCCTAATGCTGGCTCCCTTCTGCCTCCCACAACAGACATACATACTGCAGATGCACAATCAGTATAGTGATATCACTGCGGTGCGTGAACGGGAGATAATACTCCATGTGACATATCAGGACCAGCACCTCCTCCTAATGCTGGCTCCCTTCTGCCTCCCACAACAGACATACATACTGGCAGATGCTCAATCAGTATAGTGATATCACTCAGGTGCGTGATCGGGAGATAATACTCCATGTGACATATCAGGACCAGCACCTCCTCCTAATGCTGGCTCCCTTCTGCCTCCCACAACAGACATACATACTGGCAGATGCACAATCAGTATAGTGATATCACTGCGGTGCGTGATCGGGAGATAATACTCCATGTGACATATCAGGACCAGCACCTCCTCCTAATGCTGGCTCCCTTCTGCCTCCCACAACAGACATACATACTGCAGATGCACAATCAGTATAGTGATATCACTGCGGTGCGTGACCGGGAGATAATACTCCATGTGACATATCAGGACCAGCACATCCTCCTAATGCTGGCTCCCTTCTGCCTCCCACAACAGACATACATACTGCAGATGCACAATCAGTATAGTGATATCACTGCGGTGCGTGAACGGCAGATAATACTCCATGTGACATAACAGGACCAGCTCCTCCTCCTAATGCTGGCTCCCTTCTGCCTCCCACAACAGACATACATACTGGCAGATGCTCAATCAGTATAGTGATATCACTGCGGTGCGTGACCGGGAGATAATACTCCATGTGACATATCAGGACCAGCACCTCCTCCTAAGGCTGGCTCCCTTCTGCCTCCCACAACAGACATACATACTGGCAGATGCACAATCTGTATAGTGATATCACTGCGGTGCGTGACCGGGAGATAATACTCCATGTGACATATCAGGACCAGCACCTCCTCCTAATGCTGGCTCCCTTCTGCCTCCCACAACAGACATACATACTGGCAGATGCACAGTCAGTATAGTGATATCACTGCGGTGCGTGATCGGGAGATAATACTCCATGTGACATATCAGGACCTGCACCTCCTCCTAATGCTGGCTCCCTTCTGCCTCCCACAACAGACATACATACTGCAGATGCACAATCAGTATAGTGATATCACTGCGGTGCGTGAACGGGAGATAATACTCCATGTGACATATCAGGACCAGCACCTCCTCCTAATGCTGGCTCCCTTCTGCCTCCCACAACAGACATACATACTGGCAGATGCTCAATCAGTATAGTGATATCACTCAGGTGCGTGATCGGGAGATAATACTCCATGTGACATATCAGGACCAGCACCTCCTCCTAATGCTGGCTCCCTTCTGCCTCCCACAACAGACATACATACTGCAGATGCACAATCAGTATAGTGATATCACTGCGGTGCGTGATCGGGAGATAATACTCCATGTGACATATCAGGACCAGCTCCTCCTCCTAATGCTGGCTCCCTTCTGCCTCCCACAACAGACATACATACTGCAGATGCACAATCAGTATAGTGATATCACTCAGGTGCGTGATCGGGAGATAATACTCCATGTAACATATCAGGACCAGCACCTCCTCCTAATGCTGACTCCCTTCTGCCTCCCACAACAGACATACATACTGGCAGATTCACAGTCAGTATAGTGATATCACTGCGGTGCGTGATCGTAAGAAAATACTCCATGTGACATATCAGGACCAGCACCTCCTCCTAATGCTGGCTCCCTTCTGCCTCCCACAACAGACATACATACTGCAGATGCACAATCAGTTTAGTGATATCACTCAGGTGCGTGATCGGGAGATAATACTCCATGTGACATATCAGGACCAGCACCTCCTCCTAATGCTGGCTCCCTTCTGCCTCCCACAACAGACATACATACTGGCAGATGTACAATCAGTATAGTGATATCACTGCGGTGTGTGACCGTGAGATAATACTCCATGTGACATATCAGGACCAGCACCTCCTCCTAATGCTGGCTCCCTTCTGCCTCCCACAACAGACATACATACTGGCAGATGCACAATCAGTATAGTGATATCACTGCGGTGCGTGATCGGGAGATAATACTCCATGTGACATATCAGGACCAGCAGCTCCTCCTCCTAATGCCGGCTCCCTTCTGCCTCCCACAACAGACATACATACTGCAGATGCTCAATCAGTATAGTGATATCACTGCGGTGCATGAACGGGAGATAATACTCCATGTGACATATCAGGACCAGCTCCTCCTCCTAATGCTGGCTCCCTTCTGCCTCCCACAACAGACATACATACTGGCAGATGCACAATCAGTATAGTGATATCACTGCGGTGCGTGACCGGGAGATAATACTCCATGTGACATATCAGGACCAGCACCTCCTCCTAATGCTGCCTCCCTTCTGCCTCCCACAACAGACATACATACTGGCAGATGCTCAATCAGTATAGTGATATCACTCAGGTGCGTGATCCGGAGATAATACTCCATGTGACATATCAGGACCAGCACCTCCTCCTAATGCTGGCTCCCTTCTGCCTCCCACAACAGACATACATAATGGCAGATGCACAATCAGTATAGTGATATCACTCAGGTGCGTGAACGGGAGATAATACTCCATGTGACATATCAGGACCAGCACCTCCTCCTAATCCTGGCTCTCTTCTGCCTCCCACAACAGACATACATACTGGCAGATGCACAATCAGTATAGTGATATCACTGCGGTGCGTGACCGGGAGATAATACTCCATGTGACATATCAGGACCAGCACCTCCTCCTAATGCTGGCTCCCTTCTGCCTCCCACAACAGACATACATACTGCAGATGCACAATCAGTATAGTGATATCACAGCGGTGCGTGAACAGGAGATAATACTGCATGTGACATATCAGGACCAGCACCTCCTCCTAATGCTGGCTCCCTTCTGCCTCCCACAACAGACATACATACTGGCAGATGTACAATCAGTATAGTGATATCACTGCGGTGCGTGACTGGGAGATAATACTGCATGTGCCATATCAGGACCAGCACCTCCTCCTAATGCTGGCTCCCTTCTGCCTCCCACAACAGACACACATACTGGCAGATGCACAATCAGTATAGTGATATCACTCAGGTGCATGAACGGGAGATAATACTCCATGTGACAGATCAGGACCAGCACCTCCTCCTAATGCTGGCTCCCTTCTGCCTCCCACAACAGACATACATACTGCAGATGCTCAGTCAGTATAGTGATATCACTGCAGTGCATGATCGGGAGATAATACTCCATGTGACATATTAGGACCAGCTCCTCCTCCTAATGCTGGCTCCCTTCTGCCTCCCACAACAGACATACATACTGGCAGATGCACAATCAGTATAGTGATATCACTGCGGTGCGTGATCCGGAGATAATACTCCATGTGACATATCAGGACCAGCACCTCCTCCTAATGCTGGCTCCCTTCTGCCTCCCACAACAGACATACATACTGGCAGATGCTCAATCAGTATAGTGATATCACTCAGGTGCGTGATCGGGAGATAATGCTCCATGTGACATTATCAGGACCATCCCCTCCTCCTAATGCTGGCTCCCTTCTGCCTCCCACAACAGACATACATACTGGCAGATGCTCAATCAGTATAGTGATATCACTCAGGTGCGTGATCGGGAGATAATGCTCCATGTGACATATCAGGACCAGCACCTCCTCCTAATGCTGGCTCCCTTCTGCCTCCCACAACAGACATATATACTGGCAGATGTACAATCAGTATAGTGATATCACTGCGGTGCGTGATCGGGAGATAATACTCCATGTGACATATCAGGACCTGCACCTCCTCCTAATGCTGGCTCCCTTCTGCCTCCCACAACAGACATACATACTGGCAGATGCACAATCAGTATAGTGATATCACTGCGGTGCGTGATCGGGAGATAATACTCCATGTGACATATCAGGACCTGCACCTCCTCCTAATGCTGGCTCCCTTCTGCCTCCCACAACAGACATACATACTGGCAGATGCTCAATCAGTATAGTGATATCACTCAGGTGCGTGATCGGGAGATAATGCTCCATGTGACATATCAGGACCAGCTCCTCCTCCTAATGCTGGCTCCCTTCTACCTCCCACAACAGACATACATACTGGCAGATGCTCAATCAGTATAGTGATATCACTGCGGTGCGTGACCGGGAGATAATACTCCATGTGACATATAAGGACCAGCACCTCCTCCTAATGCTGGCTCCCTTCTGCCTCCCACAACAGACATACATACTGCAGATGCTCAGTCAGTATAGTGATATCACTGCGGTGCATGACCGGGAGATAATACTCCATGTGACATATTAGGACCAGCTCCTCCTCCTAATGCTGGCTCCCTTCTGCCTCCCACAACAGACATACATACTGGCAGATGCTCCATCAGTATAGTGATATCACTGCGGTGCGTGATCGGGAGATAATACTCCATGTGACATATCAGGACCAGCTCCTCCTCCTAATGCTGGCTCCCTTCTGCCTCCCACAACAGACATACATACTGGCAGATGCACAATCAGTGTAGTGATATCACTGCGGTGCGTGACCGGGAGATAATACTCCATGTGACATCAGGACCAGCACCTCCTCCTAATGCTGGCTCCCTTCTGCCTCCCACAACAGACATACATACTGGCAGATGCACAATCAGTATAGTGATATCACTGCGGTGCGTGATCGGGAGATAATACTCCATGTGACATATCAGGACCAGCACCTCCTCCTAATGCTGGCTCCCTTCTGCCTCCCACAACAGACATACATACTGGCAGATGCACAATCAGTATAGTGATATCACTGCGGTGCGTGATCGGGAGATAATACTCCATGTGACATATCAGGACCAGCACCTCCTCCTAATGCTGGCTCCTTTCTGCCTCCCACAACAGACATACATACTGGCAGATGCACAATCAGTATAGTGATATCACTGCGGTGCGTGATCGGGAGATACTACTCCATGTGACATATCAGGACCAGCTCCTCCTCCTAATGCTGGCTCCCTTCTGCCTCCCAAAACAGACATACATACTGGCAGATGCACAATCAGTATAGTGATATCACTGCGGTGCGTGATCGGGAGATAATACTCCATGTAACATATCAGGACCAGCACCTCCTCCTAATGCTGGCTCCCCTCTACCTGCCACAACAGACATACATACTGCAGATGCACAATCAGTATAGTGATATCACTGCGGTGCATGAACGGGAGATAATACTCCATGTAACATATCAGGACCAGCTCCTCCTCCTAATGCTGGCTCCCTTCTGCCTCCCACAACAGACATACATACTGCAGATGCTCAATCAGTATAGTGATATCACTCAGGTGCGTGATCGGGAGATAATGCTCCATGTGACATATCAGGACCAGCACCTCCTCCTAATGCCGGCTCCCTTCTGCCTCCCACAACAGACATACATACTGGCAGATGCACAATCAGTATAGTGATATCACTGCGGTGCGTGATCGGGAGATAATACTCCATGTAACATATCAGGACCAGCACCTCCTCCTAATGCTGGCTCCCCTCTACCTGCCACAACAGATATACATACTGCAGATGCACAATCAGTATAGTGATATCACTGCGGTGCATGAACGGGAGATAATACTCCATGTAACATATCAGGACCAGCTCCTCCTCCTAATGCTGGCTCCCTTCTGCCTCCCACAACAGACATACATACTGCAGATGCTCAATCAGTATAGTGATATCACTCAGGTGCGTGATCGGGAGATAATGCTCCATGTGACATATCAGGACCAGCACCTCCTCCTAATGCTGGCTCCCTTCTGCCTCCCACAACAGACATACATACTGGCAGATGTACAATCAGTATAGTGATATCACTGCGGTGCGTGATCGGGAGATAATACTCCATGTGACATATCAGGACCTGCACCTCCTCCTAATGCTGGCTCCCTTCTGCCTCCCACAACAGACATACATACTGCAGATGCTCAATCAGTATAGTGATATCACTGCGGTGCGTGATCGGGAGATAATACTCCATGTGACATATCAGGACCTGCACCTCCTCCTAATGCTGGCTCCCTTCTGCCTCCCACAACAGACATACATACTGGCAGATGCTCAATCAGTATAGTGATATCACTCAGGTGCGTGATCGGGAGATAATGCTCCATGTGACATATCAGGACCAGCTCCTCCTCCTAATGCTGGCTCCCTTCTACCTCCCACAACAGACATACATACTGGCAGATGCTCAATCAGTATAGTGATATCACTGCGGTGCGTGATCGGGAGATAATACTCCATGTGACATATCAGGACCAGCTCCTCCTCCTAATGCTGGCTCCCTTCTGCCTCCCACAACAGACATACATACTGGCAGATGCACAATCAGTGTAGTGATATCACTGCGGTGCGTGACCGGGAGATAATACTCCATGTGACATCAGGACCAGCACCTCCTCCTAATGCTGGCTCCCTTCTGCCTCCCACAACAGACATACATACTGGCAGATGCACAATCAGTATAGTGATATCACTGCGGTGCGTGATCGGGAGATAATACTCCATGTGACATATCAGGACCAGCACCTCCTCCTAATGCTGGCTCCCCTCTACCTGCCACAACAGACATACATACTGCAGATGCACAATCAGTATAGTGATATCACTGCGGTGCATGAACGGGAGATAATACTCCATGTAACATATCAGGACCAGCTCCTCCTCCTAATGCTGGCTCCCTTCTGCCTCCCACAACAGACATACATACTGGCAGATGCACAATCAGTATAGTGATATCACTGCGGTGCATGACCGGGAGATAATACTCCATGTGACATATCAGGACCTGCACCTCCTCCTAATGCTGGCTCCCTTCTGCCTCCCACAACAGACATACATACTGGCAGATGCTCAGTCAGTATAGTGATATCACTGTGGTGCATGACCGGGAGATAATACTCCATGTGACATATTAGGACCAGCTCCTCCTCCTAATGCTGGCTCCCTTCTGCCTCCCACAACAGACATACATACTGGCAGATGCTCCATCAGTATAGTGATATCACTGCGGTGCGTGATCGGGAGATAATACTCCATGTGACATATCAGGACCAGCTCCTCCTCCTAATGCTGGCTCCCTTCTGCCTCCCACAACAGACATACATACTGGCAGATGCACAATCAGTGTAGTGATATCACTGCGGTGCGTGACCGGGAGATAATACTCCATGTGACATCAGGACCAGCACCTCCTCCTAATGCTGGCTCCCTTCTGCCTCCCACAACAGACATACATACTGGCAGATGCACAATCAGTATAGTGATATCACTGCGGTGCGTGATCGGGAGATAATACTCCATGTGACATATCAGGACCAGCACCTCCTCCTAATGCTGGCTCCCCTCTACCTGCCACAACAGACATACATACTGCAGATGCACAATCAGTATAGTGATATCACTGCGGTGCATGAACGGGAGATAATACTCCATGTAACATATCAGGACCAGCTCCTCCTCCTAATGCTGGCTCCCTTCTGCCTCCCACAACAGACATACATACTGGCAGATGCACAATCAGTATAGTGATATCACTGCGGTGCGTGACCGGGAGATAATACTCCATGTGACATATCAGGACCAGCTCCTCCTCCTAATGCTGGCTCCCTTCTGCCTCCCACAACAGACATACATACTGCAGATGCTCAATCAGTATAGTGATATCACTGCGGTGCGTGATCGGGAGATAATACTCCATGTGACATATCAGGACCAGCACCTCCTCGTAATGCTGGCTCCCTTCTGCCTCCCACAACAGACATACATACTGGCAGATGCACAATCAGTATAGTGATATCACTGCGGTGCGTGACCGGGAGATAATACTCCATGTGACATATCAGGACCAGCTCCTCCTCCTAATGCTGGCTCCCTTCTGCCTCCCACAACAGACATACATACTGCAGATGCACAATCAGTATAGTGATATCACTGCGGTGCGTGACCGGGAGATAATACTCCATGTGACATATCAGGACCAGCACCTCCTCCTAATGCTGGCTCCCTTCTGCCTCCCACAACAGACATACATACTGCAGATGTACAATCAGTATAGTGATATCACTATGGTGCGTTACCGGGAGATAATGCTCCATGTGACATATCAGGACCAGCTCCACCTCCTAATGCTGGCTCCCTTCTGCCTCCCACAACAGACATACATACTGGCAGATGCACAATCAGTATAGTGATATCACTGCGGTGCGTGACCCGGAGATAATACTCCATGTGACATATCAGGACCAGCTCCTCCTCCTAATGCTGCTCCCTTCTGCCTCCCACAACAGACATACATACTGCAGATGCACAATCAGTATAGTGATATCACTGCGGTGCGTGACCGGGAGATAATACTCCATGTGACATATCAGGACCAGCTCCTCCTCCTAATGCTGGCTCCCCTCTACCTGCCACAACAGACATACATACTGGCAGATGCACATTCAGTATAGTGATATCACTGCGGTGCATGAACGGGAGATAATACTCCATGTAACATATCAGGACCAGCTCCTCCTCCTAATGCTGGCTCCCTTCTGCCTCCCACAACAGACATACATACTGGCAGATGCTCAATCAGTATAGTGATATCACTGCGGTGCATGACCGGGAGATAATACTCCATGTAACATATCAGGACCAGCTCCTCCTCCTAATGCTGGCTCCCTTCTGCCTCCCACAACAGACATACATACTGCAGATGCACAATCAGTATAGTGATATCACTGCGGTGCATGAACGGGAGATAATACTCCATGTGACATATCAGGACCAGCACCTCCTCCTAATGCTGGCTCCCTTCTGCCTCCCACAACAGACATACATACTGGCAGATGCACAGTCAGTATAGTGATATCACTGCGGTGCGTGACCAGGAGATAATACTCCATGTGACATATCAGGACCAGCACCTCCTCCTAATGCTGGCTCCCTTCTGCCTCCCACAACAGACATACATACTGGCAGATGCACAATCAGTATAGTGATATCACTGCGGTGCGTGACCGGGAGATAATACTCCATGTGACATATCAGGACCAGCTCCTCCTCCTAATGCTGGCTCCCTTCTGCCTCCCACAACAGACATACATACTGGCAGATGCACAATCAGTATAGTGATATCACTGCGGTGCGTGAACGGGAGATAATACTCCATGTGACATATCAGGACCAGCTCCTCCTCCTAATGCTGCTCCCTTCTGCCTCCCACAACAGACATACATACTGCAGATGCACAATCAGTATAGTGATATCACTGCGGTGCGTGACCGGGAGATAATACTCCATGTGACATATCAGGACCAGCACCTCCTCCTAATGCCGGCTCCCTTCTGCCTCCCACAACATACATACATACTGGCAGATGTACAATCAGTATAGTGATATCACTGCGGTGCGTGACCGGGAGATAATACTCCATGTGACATATCAGGACCAGCTCCTCCTCCTAATGCTGGCTCCCCTCTACCTGCCACAACAGACATACATACTGGCAGATGCACATTCAGTATAGTGATATCACTGCGGTGCATGAACGGGAGATAATACTCCATGTAACATATCAGGACCAGCTCCTCCTCCTAATGCTGGCTCCCTTCTGCCTCCCACAACAGACATACATACTGCAGATGCACAATCAGTATAGTGATATCACTGCGGTGCATGAACGGGAGATAATACTCCATGTAACATATCAGGACCAGCTCCTCCTCCTAATGCTGGCTCCCTTCTGCCTCCCACAACAGACATACATACTGGCAGATGTACAATCAGTATAGTGATATCACTGCGGTGCGTGATCGGGAGATAATACTCCATGTGACATATCAGGACCAGCTCCTCCTGCTAATGCTGGCTCCCTTCTGCCTCCCACAACAGACATACATACTGCAGATGCACAATCAGTATAGTGATATCACTGCGGTGCGTGACCGGGAGATAATACTCCATGTGACATATCAGGACCAGCTCCTCCTCCTAATGCTGGCTCCCTTCTGCCTCCCACAACAGACATACATACTGGCAGATGCTCAATCAGTATAGTGATATCACTGCGGTGCGTGACCGGGAGATAATACTCCATGTGACATATCAGGACCAGCACCTCCTCCTAATGCTGGCTCCCTTCTGCCTCCCACAACAGACATACATACTGGCAGATGCACAATCAGTATAGTGATATCACTGCGGTGCGTGATCGGGAGATAATACTCCATGTGACATATCAGGACCAGCACCTCCTCCTAATGCTGGCTCCCTTCTGCCTCCCACAACAGACATACATACTGGCAGATGCACAATCAGTATAGTGATATCACTGCGGTGCGTGACCGGGAGATAATACTCCATGTGACATATCAGGACCAGCTCCTCCTCCTAATGCTGGCTCCCTTCTGCTTCCCACAACAGACATACATACTGCAGATGCACAGTCAGTATAGTGATATCACTGCGGTGCGTGACCGGGAGATAATACTCCATGTGACATATCAGGACCAGCTCCTCCTCCTAATGCTGGCTCCCTTCTGCCTCCCACAACAGACATACATACTGCAGATGCACAGTCAGTATAGTGATATCACTGCGGTGCGTGACCGGGAGATAATACTCCATGTGACATAACAGGACCAGCACCTCCTCCTAATGCTGGCTCCCTTCTGCCTCCCACAACAGACATACATACTGGCAGATGCTCAATCAGTATAGTGATATCACTGCGGTGCGTGATCGGGAGATAATACTCCATGTGACATATCAGGACCAGCTCCTCCTCCTAATGCTGGCTCCCTTCTGCCTCCCACAACAGACATACATACTGGCAGATGCTCAATCAGTATAGTGATATCACTGCGGTGCGTGATCGGGAGATAATACTCCATGTGACATATCAGGACCAGCTCCTCCTCCTAATGCTGGCTCCCTTCTGCCTCCCACAACAGACATACATACTGCAGATGCACAGTCAGTATAGTGATATCACTGCGGTGCGTGATCGGGAGATAATACTCCATGTGACATATCAGGACCTGCACCTCCTCCTAATGCTGGCTCCCTTCTGCCTCCCACAACAGACATACATACTGGCAGATGCACAATCAGTATAGTGATATCACTGCGGTGCGTGACCGGGAGATAATACTCCATGTGACATATCAGGACCAGCTCCTCCTCCTACTGCTGGCTCCCTTCTGCCTCCCACAACAGACATACATACTGGCAGATGCACAATCAGTATAGTGATATCACTGCGGTGCGTGATCGGGAGATAATACTCCATGTGACATATCAGGACCAGCACCTCCTCCTAATGCTGGCTCCCTTCTGCCTCCCACAACAGGTATACATACTGCAGATGTACAATCAGTATAGTGATATCACTGCGGTGCGTGATCGGGAGATAATACTCCATGTGACATATCAGGACCAGCTCCTCCTCCTAATGCTGGCTCCCTTCTGCCTCCCACAACAGACAAACATACTGGCAGATGCACAATCAGTATAGTGATATCACTGCGGTGCGTGACCAGGAGATAATGCTCCATGTGACATATCAGGACCAGCACCTCCTCCTAATGCTGGCTCCCTTCTGCCTCCCACAACAGACATACATACTGGCAGATGCACAATCAGTATAGTGATATCACTGCGGTGCGTGACCAGGAGATAATACTCCATGTGACATATCAGGACCAGCACCTCCTCCTAATGCTGGATCCCTTCTGCCTCCCACAACAGACATACATACTGGCAGATGTACAATCAGTATAGTGATATCACTGCGGTGCGTGATCGGGAGATAATACTCCATGTGACATATCAGGACCAGCAGCTCCTCCTCCTAATGCCGGCTCCCTTCTGCCTCCCACAACAGACATACATACTGGCAGATGCTCAATCAGTATAGTGATATCACTGCGGTGCGTGATCGGGAGATAATACTCCATGTGACATATCAGGACCAGCTCCTCCTCCTAATGCTGGCTCCCTTCTGCCTCCCACAACAGACATACATACTGCAGATGCACAATCAGTATAGTGATATCACTGCGGTGCGTGACCGGGAGATAATACTCCATGTGACATATCAGGACCAGCACCTCCTCCTAATGCTGGCTCCCTTCTGCCTCCCACAACAGACATACATACTGGCAGATGCACAATCAGTATAGTGATATCACTGCGGTGCGTGACCGGGAGATAATACTCCATGTGACATATCAGGACCAGCACCTCCTCGTAATGCTGGCTCCCTTCTGCCTCCCACAACAGACATACATACTGCAGATGCACAATCAGTACAGTGATATCACTGCGGTGCGTGACTGGGAGATAATACTCCATGTGACATATCAGGACCAGCACCTCCTCGTAATGCTGGCTCCCTTCTGCCTCCCACAACAGACATACATACTGCAGATGCACAGTCAGTATAGTGATATCACTCAGGTGCGTGATCGGGAGATAATACTCCATGTGACATATCAGGACCAGCTCCTCCTCCTACTGCTGGCTCCCTTCTGCCTCCCACAACAGACATACATACTGGCAGATGCACAATCAGTATAGTGATATCACTGCGGTGCGTGATCGGGAGAAAATACTCCATGTGACATATCAGGACCAGCTCCTCCTCCTAATGCTGGCTCCCTTCTGCCTCCCACAACAGACATACATACTGGCAGATGCACAATCAGTATAGTGATATCACTGCGGTGCGTGACCGGGAGATAATACTCCATGTGACATATCAGGACCAGCACCTCCTCCTAATGCTGGCTCCCTTCTGCCTCCCACAACAGACATACATACTGCAGATGCCCAATCAGTATAGTGATATCACTGCGGTGCGTGATCGGGAGATAATACTCCATGTGACATATCAGGACCAGCACCTCCTCCTAATGCTGGCTCCCTTCTGCCTCCCACAACAGACATACATACTGGCAGATGCACAATCAGTATAGTGATATCACTGCGGTGCGTGACCGGGAGATAATACTCCATGTGACATATCAGGACCAGCACCTCCTCGTAATGCTGGCTCCCTTCTGCCTCCCACAACAGACATACATACTGGCAGATGTACAATCAGTATAGTGATATCACTGCGGTGCGTGATCGGGAGATAATACTCCATGTGACATATCAGGACCAGCACCTCCTCCTAATGCTGGCTCCATTCTGCCTCCCACAACAGACATACATACTGGCAGATGCACAATCAGTATAGTGATATCACTGCGGTGCGTGACCGGGAGATAATACTCCATGTGACATATCAGGACCAGCTCCTCCTCCTAATGCTGGCTCCCTTCTGCCTCCCACAACAGACATACATACTGCAGATGCACAGTCAGTATAGTGATATCACTGCGGTGCGTGACCGGGAGATAATACTCCATGTGACATATCAGGACCAGCTCCTCCTCCTAATGCTGGCTCCCTTCTGCCTCCCACAACAGACATACATACTGCAGATGCACAGTCAGTATAGTGATATCACTGCGGTGCGTGACCGGGAGATAATACTCCATGTGACATAACAGGACCAGCACCTCCTCCTAATGCTGGCTCCCTTCTGCCTCCCACAACAGACATACATACTGGCAGATGCTCAATCAGTATAGTGATATCACTGCGGTGCGTGATCGGGAGATAATACTCCATGTGACATATCAGGACCAGCTCCTCCTCCTAATGCTGGCTCCCTTCTGCCTCCCACAACAGACATACATACTGGCAGATGCTCAATCAGTATAGTGATATCACTGCGGTGCGTGATCGGGAGATAATACTCCATGTGACATATCAGGACCAGCTCCTCCTCCTAATGCTGGCTCCCTTCTGCCTCCCACAACAGACATACATACTGCAGATGCACAGTCAGTATAGTGATATCACTGCGGTGCGTGATCGGGAGATAATACTCCATGTGACATATCAGGACCTGCACCTCCTCCTAATGCTGGCTCCCTTCTGCCTCCCACAACAGACATACATACTGGCAGATGCACAATCAGTATAGTGATATCACTGCGGTGCGTGACCGGGAGATAATACTCCATGTGACATATCAGGACCAGCTCCTCCTCCTACTGCTGGCTCCCTTCTGCCTCCCACAACAGACATACATACTGGCAGATGCACAATCAGTATAGTGATATCACTGCGGTGCGTGATCGGGAGATAATACTCCATGTGACATATCAGGACCAGCACCTCCTCCTAATGCTGGCTCCCTTCTGCCTCCCACAACAGACATACATACTGCAGATGCTCAATCAGTATAGTGATATCACTGCGGTGCGTGACCGGGAGATAATACTCCATGTGACATATCAGGACCAGCTCCTCCTCCTAATGCTGGCTCCCTTCTGCCTCCCACAACAGACAAACATACTGGCAGATGCACAATCAGTATAGTGATATCACTGCGGTGCGTGACCAGGAGATAATGCTCCATGTGACATATCAGGACCAGCACCTCCTCCTAATGCTGGCTCCCTTCTGCCTCCCACAACAGACATACATACTGGCAGATGCACAATCAGTATAGTGATATCACTGCGGTGCGTGACCAGGAGATAATACTCCATGTGACATATCAGGACCAGCACCTCCTCCTAATGCTGGCTCCCTTCTACCTCCCACAACAGACATACATACTGGCAGATGCTCAATCAGTATAGTGATATCACTGCGGTGCGTGATCGGGAGATAATACTCCATGTGACATATCAGGACCAGCTCCTCCTCCTAATGCTGGCTCCCTTCTGCCTCCCACAACAGACATACATACTGCAGATGCACAATCAGTATAGTGATATCACTGCGGTGCGTGACCGGGAGATAATACTCCATGTGACATATCAGGACCAGCACCTCCTCCTAATGCTGGCTCCCTTCTGCCTCCCACAACAGACATACATACTGGCAGATGCACAATCAGTATAGTGATATCACTGCGGTGCGTGACCGGGAGATAATACTCCATGTGACATATCAGGACCAGCACCTCCTCGTAATGCTGGCTCCCTTCTGCCTCCCACAACAGACATACATACTGCAGATGCACAATCAGTACAGTGATATCACTGCGGTGCGTGACCGGGAGATAATACTCCATGTGACATATCAGGACCAGCACCTCCTCGTAATGCTGGCTCCCTTCTGCCTCCCACAACAGACATACATACTGCAGATGCACAGTCAGTATAGTGATATCACTGCGGTGCGTGAACGGGAGATAATACTCCATGTGACATATCAGGACCAGCACCTCCTCCTAATGCTGGCTCCCTTCTACCTCCCACAACAGACATACATACTGGCAGATGCTCAATCAGTATAGTGATATCACTGCGGTGCGTGACCGGGAGATAATACTCCATGTGACATATCAGGACCAGCACCTCCTCCTAATGCTGGCTCCCTTCTGCCTCCCACAACAGACATACATACTGGCAGATGCACAATCAGTATAGTGATATCACTGCGGTGCGTGACCGGGAGATAATACTCCATGTGACATATCAGGACCAGCACCTCCTCGTAATGCTGGCTCCCTTCTGCCTCCCACAACAGACATACATACTGCAGATGCACAATCAGTACAGTGATATCACTGCGGTGCGTGACCGGGAGATAATACTCCATGTGACATATCAGGACCAGCACCTCCTCGTAATGCTGGCTCCCTTCTGCCTCCCACAACAGACATACATACTGCAGATGCACAGTCAGTATAGTGATATCACTCAGGTGCGTGATCGGGAGATAATACTCCATGTGACATATCAGGACCAGCTCCTCCTCCTACTGCTGGCTCCCTTCTGCCTCCCACAACAGACATACATACTGGCAGATGCACAATCAGTATAGTGATATCACTGCGGTGCGTGATCGGGAGATAATACTCCATGTGACATATCAGGACCAGCTCCTCCTCCTAATGCTGGCTCCCTTCTGCCTCCCACAACAGACATACATACTGGCAGATGCACAATCAGTATAGTGATATCACTGCGGTGCGTGACCGGGAGATAATACTCCATGTGACATATCAGGACCAGCACCTCCTCCTAATGCTGGCTCCCTTCTGCCTCCCACAACAGACATACATACTGCAGATGCCCAATCAGTATAGTGATATCACTGCGGTGCGTGATCGGGAGATAATACTCCATGTGACATATCAGGACCAGCACCTCCTCCTAATGCTGGCTCCCTTCTGCCTCCCACAACAGACATACATACTGGCAGATGCACAATCAGTATAGTGATATCACTGCGGTGCGTGACCGGGAGATAATACTCCATGTGACATATCAGGACCAGCACCTCCTCGTAATGCTGGCTCCCTTCTGCCTCCCACAACAGACATACATACTGGCAGATGTACAATCAGTATAGTGATATCACTGCGGTGCGTGATCGGGAGATAATACTCCATGTGACATATCAGGACCAGCACCTCCTCCTAATGCTGGCTCCATTCTGCCTCCCACAACAGACATACATACTGCAGATGCACAATCAGTATAGTGATATCACTCAGGTGCGTGACCGGGAGATAATACTCCATGTGACATATCAGGACCAGCACCTCCTCCTAATGCTGGCTCCATTCTGCCTCCCACAACAGACATACATACTGCAGATGCACAATCAGTATAGTGATATCACTGCGGTGCGTGATCGGGAGATCATGCTCCATGTGACATATCAGGACCAGCACCTCCTCCTAATGCTGGCTCCCTTCTGCCTCCCACAACAGACATACATACTGGCAGATGCTCAATCAGTATAGTGATATCACTGCGGTGCGTGACCGGGAGATAATACTCCATGTGACATATAAGGACCAGCTCCTCCTCGTAATGCTGGCTCCCTTCTGCCTCCCACAACAGACATACATACTGCAGATGCACAATCAGTATAGTGATATCACTGCGGTGCCTGACCGGGAGATAATACTCCATGTGACATATCAGGACCAGCTCCTCCTCGTAATGCTGGCTCCCTTCTGCCTCCCACAACAGACATACATACTGGCAGATGCACAATCAGTATAGTGATATCACTCAGGTGCGTGATCGGGAGATAATACTCCATGTGACATATCAGGACCAGCTCCTCCTCGTAATGCTGGCTCCCTTCTGCCTCCCACAACAGACATACATACTGCAGATGCACAATCAGTATAGTGATATCACTGCGGTGCGTGACCGGGAGATAATACTCCATGTGACATATCAGGACCTGCTCCTCCTCCTAATGCTGGCTCCCTTCTGCCTCCCACAACAGACATACATACTGCAGATGCACAATCAGTATAGTGATATCACTCAGGTGCGTGATCGGGAGATAATACTCCATGTGACATATCAGGACCAGCACCTCCTCCTAATGCTGGCTCCCTTCTGCCTCCCACAACAGACATACATACTGGCAGATGCACAATCAGTATAGTGATATCACTCAGGTGCGTGATCGGGAGATAATACTCCATGTGACATATCAGGACCAGCACCTCCTCCTAATGCTGGCTCCCTTCTGCCTCCCACAACAGACATACATACTGGCAGATGTACAATCAGTATAGTGATATCACTGCGGTGCGTGATCGGGAGATAGTACTCCATGTGACATATCAGGACCAGCACCTGCTCCTAATGCTGGCTCCCCTCTGCCTCCCACAACAGACATACATACTGGCAGATGCTCAATCAGTATAGTGATATCACTGCGGTGCGTGACCGGGAGATAATACTCCATGTGACATATCAGGACCAGCTCCTCCTCGTAATGCTGGCTCCCTTCTGCCTCCCACAACAGACATACATACTGCAGATGCACAATCAGTATAGTGATATCACTGCGGTGCGTGACCGGTAGATAATACTCCATGTGACATATCAGGACCTGCTCCTCCTCCTAATGCTGGCTCCCTTCTGCCTCCCACAACAGACATACATACTGCAGATGCACAATCAGTATAGTGATATCACTGCGGTGCGTGATCGGGAGATAATACTCCATGTGACATATTAGGACCAGCTCCTCCTCCTAATGCTGGCTCCCCTCTACCTGCCACAACAGACATACATACTGGCAGATGCTCAATCAGTATAGTGATATCACTGCGGTGCGTGAACGGGAGATAATACTCCATGTGACATATCAGGACCTGCACCTCCTCCTAATGCTGGCTCCCTTCTGCCTCCCACAACAGACATACATACTGGCAGATGCTCAATCAGTATAGTGATATCACTGCGGTGCGTGACCGGGAGATAATACTCCATGTGACATATCAGGACCAGCTCCTCCTCCTAATGCTGGCTCCCTTCTGCCTCCCACAACAGACATACATACTGCAGATGCTCAATCAGTATAGTGATATCACTGCGGTGCGTGACCGGGAGATAATACTCCATGTGACATATCAGGACCAGCTCCTCCTCCTAATGCTGGCTCCCTTCTGCCTCCCACAACAGACATACATACTGCAGATGTACAATCAGTATAGTGATATCACTGCGGTGCGTGACCGGGAGATAATACTCCATGTGACATATCAGGACCAGCTCCTCCTCCTAATGCTGGCTCCCTTCTGCCTCCCACAACAGACATACATACTGGCAGATGTACAATCAGTATAGTGATATCACTCAGGTGCGTGATCGGGAGAAGTAATGCTAATAAGTCATCTCTCTAACACTATTACTTTAAATTTTTCATTTCTTTCATCATTTTGTATCACTTTCTGGACATAGCTCTGGCTTCTTAGCACTGACATTTATTAACCCTTTAGTTTCTCACCAGTGTGCTTCTCTGGGCTTTCTGGCTTATGCTGATTTTTGGGGTGCTGCACCTAGAGATAGCAATAGGGACCCCAATACTCAGAGAAGCCTTGACGGATGGCTGGGGGGCTTACCCATGTATTTGAAAATATATGTAACCAATGATCTCTGAATTCTGCTATTGCGGTTTTTATATCTGTTACTGGTGTCACTCAGTGCTGGAGGAGGGATGTGCGGGGGTGGGGGGGAATGTGCCGGGGGGGGGGGGGGGAATGTGCATCCCATCTTCAGTAGAATTCCCACTTTAGTAATTACCCCAATGTGTCTGCCCCAATATCTCTCCCAGCAAAGAGCCTCACTGGATCCATCAATCCGGTCTGGTGAGCACACAACGACTATTCCCGGCGCTGGTCAACTGGCGGCGTACCTGGGCGAGAGAGAGAGAGGTGTGATCCAGGAGAAGGAGGAGGAGATCGGGAAACTGCAGGACCAGGTAACACACACACACACACACACACACACACACACAACAGGCTCACATCACACACACACACATACATAACTGGTGGCGTACCTGGGCGAGAGAGAGAGAGGTGTGATCCAGGAGAAGGAGGGGGAGATCGGGAAACTGCAGGACCAGGTAACACACACACAACAGGCTCACATCACACACACACACACACAACAGGCTCACATCACACACACACACAACAGGCTCACATCACACACACCCACAACAGGCTCACATCACACACACACACCACAGGCTCACATCACACACACACACACACACACACACACCAGGCTCACATCACAAACGCATACACAACAGGCTCACATCACACACACACACACACACACACACACACACACAACAGGCTCACATCACACACACACACCACAGGCTCACATCACAAAAACGCATACATACACACACACAGGGCCGGACTGGGACCAGAAATCGGCCCTGGCATTTTGAGCACACAGGCCCACCTCTAGTAAGCGGGACCCTTGCGCGGTGAAGCCCCCTTCCGCCCCACATATCTCAGGCTCACTACACACACACACATATATCTCAGGATCACTACACACACACATCTCAGGTTCACTACACACACACACACACACACATCTCAGGCTCACTACACACACACACACACACACACACATCTCAGGCTCACTACACACACACACACACCAGGCTCACCTCACAGCATTGTTACCTCCCCGCAGGTGACACTTCAGTATATAGAGATAAACTCTCTACGAGAAGAACTTCAGAGGCTGCGGGACCTGTCCCAGCAGAATGACCGCGACAGCGTCTTACAGCAAGCCGTGTGTGACCGCGATGAGGCAATCATGAAGTAAGTATCCTACAAACAGCAATTAAAATGTCCGGGGCATGAAAACCGCACTGGGCAAATGCAGTGGTAGGGACTCATGTTAGGGGTGTAGCCAGTTTCTAAAGAGGGTGTGGCCAGCTGACAAAGAGGCGTGGCTAACCATTAGGGCTGTGCTGCAGTGTCTGGTGGAATGTGGGGTGGTTATGATGCAGTGACCGGTGATGTGTGGGGTGGTTATGATGCAGTGACCGGTGGACTGTGGGGTGGTTATGATGCAGTGACCGATGAACTGTGGTGTTGTTATGATGCAGTGACTGGTGGACTGTGGTGTGGTTATGATGCAGTGACTGGTGGAATGTGGGGTGGTTATGATGCAGTGACCGGTGGACTGTGGCGTTGTTATGATGCAGTGACTGGTGGACTGTGGGGTGGTTATGATGCAGTGACTGGTGGACTGTGGGGTGGTTATGACGCAGTGACTGGTGGAACGTGGGGTGGTCATGATGCAGTGACCAGTGGAACGTGGGGTGGTTATGATGCAGTGACCGGTGGACTGTGGGGTGAATATGACGCAGTGACCGCTGGAATGTGGGGTGGTTATGATGACGTGACCGGTGGAACACTGGGGTGGTTATGATGCAGTGACCGGTGGAATGTGGGGTTGTTATGACGTGGTGAACGGTGATGTGTGGGGTTGTTATGGTGCAGTGACTGGTGGACTGTGGGGTGGTTATGATGCAGTGACCGGTGGACTGTGGGGTGGTTATGATGCAGTGACCGGTGATGTGTGGGGTGGTTATGACGCAGTGACTGGTGGACTGTGGGGTGGTTTTGATGCAGTGACCGGTGATGTGTGGGGTGGTTATGACGCAGTGACTGGTGGAATGTGGGGTGGTTATGATGCAGTGACCGTTGATGCGTGGGGTTGTTATGATGCAGTGACCGGTGGACTGTGGCGTTGTTATGATGCAGTGACTGGTGGACTGTGGGGTTGTTATGATGCAGTGACTGGTGGACTGTGGGGTTGTTATGATGCAGTGACTGGTGGACTGTGGGGTTGTTATGATGCAGTGACCGGTGGACTGTGGGGTGGTTATGATTCAGTGACCGGTGGACTGTGGGGTGGTTATGACGCAGTGACCGGTGGAATGTGGGGTTGTTATGATGCAGTGTCCGGTTAACTGTGGGGTTTGTTACGATGTGCTGACCAGTGGACTGTGGGGTTGTTATGACATGGTGACCGGTGATGTGTGGGGTTGTTATGGTGCAGTGACTGGTGGACTGTGGGGTGGTTATGACGCAGTGACCGGTGGACTGTGGGGTGGTTATGATGCAGTGACCGGTGGACTGTGGGGTGGATATGACGCAGTGACCGGTGGAATGTGGGGTTGTTATGACGTGGTGACCGGTGATGTGTGGGGTTGTTATGACGTGGTGACCGGTGATGTGTGGGGTTGTTATGGTGCAGTGACTGGTGGAATGTGGGGTGGTTATGACGCAGTGACCGGTGGACTGTGGGGTGGTTATTATGAAGTGACCTGTGGACTGTGGGGTGGATATTATGCAGTGACCTGTGGACTGTGGGGTGGTTATTATGCAGTGACCTGTGGACTGTGGGGTGGATATGACGCAGTGATCGGTGGAATGTGGGGTTGTTATGACGTGGTGACCGGTGATGTGTGGGGTTGTTATGATGCAGTGACCGGTGGACTGTGGGGTGGTTATGACGCAGTGACCGGCGGACTGTGGGGTGGTTATGACGCAGTGACCAGTGGACTGTGGGGTGGTTATGATGCAGTGACCGGTGGACTGTGGGATGGATATGACGCAGTGAATGGTGGACTGTGGGTGTAGTTATGATGCAGTGACCGGTGGACTGTGGGGTGGTTATGATGCAGTGACCGGTGGACTGTGGGGTGGTTATGACGCAGTGATCGGTGGAATGTGGGGTTGTTATGACGTGGTGACCGGTGATGTGTGGGGTGGTTATGATGCAATGGCCGGTGGACTGTGGGGTGGTTATGATGCAGTGACCGGTGGACTGTTGGGTGGATATGACGCAGTGACCGGTGGAATGTGGGGTTGTTATGACGTGATGACCGGTGATGTGTGGGGTTGTTATGATGCAGTGACTGGTGGAATGTGGGGTGGTTATGATGCAGTGACCGGTGGACTGTGGCGTTGTTATGATGCAGTGACTGGTGGACTGTGGGGTGGTTATGATGCAGTGACTGGTGGACTGTGGGGTGGTTATGACGCAGTGACTGGTGGAACGTGGGGTGGTTATGACGCAGTGACTGGTGGAACGTGGGGTGGTCATGATGCAGTGACTGGTGGACTGTGGGGTGGTTATGATGCAGTGACCGGTGGACTGTGGGGTGGATATGACGCAGTGACCGCTGGAATGTGGGGTGGTCATGATGCAGTGACCAGTGGAACGTGGGGTGGTTATGATGCAGTGACCGGTGGACTGTGGGGTGGATATGACGCAGTGACCGCTGGAATGTGGGGTGGTTATGATGACGTGACCGGTGGAACACTGGGGTGGTTATGATGCAGTGACCGGTGGAATGTGGGGTTGTTATGATGTGGTGACCGGTGATGTGTGGGGTTGTTATGGTGCAGTGACCGGTGGAATGTGGGGTTGTTATGACGTGGTGACCGGTGATGTGTGGGGTTGTTATGGTGCAGTGACTTGTGGACTGTGGGGTGGTTATGATACAGTGACCGGTGGACTGTGGGGTGGTTATGATGCAGTGACCGGTGATGTGTGGAGTGGTTATGACGCAGTGACTGGTGGAATGTGGGGTGGTTATGATGCAGTGACCGTTGATGTGTGGGGTTGTTATGATGCAGTGACCGGTGGACTGTGGCGTTGTTATGATGCAGTGACTGGTGGACTGTGGGGTTGTTATGATGCAGTGACTGGTGGACTGTGGGGTTGTTATGATGCAGTGACTGGTGGACTGTGGGGTTGTTATGATGCAGTGACCGGTGGACTGTGGGGTGGTTATGATTCAGTGACCGGTGGACTGTGGGGTAGTTATGATGCAGTGACCGGTGGAATGTGGGGTGGTTATGATGCAGTGACCGGTGGAATGTGGGGTTGTTATGATGCAGTGTCCGGTTAACTGTGGGGTTTGTTACGATGTGCTGACCAGTGGACTGTGGGGTTGTTATGACATGGTGACCGGTGATGTGTGGGGTTGTTATGGTGCAGTGACTGGTAGACTGTGGGGTGATTATGACGCAGTGACCGGTGGACTGTGGGGTGGTTATGATGCAGTGACCGGTGGACTGTTGGGTGGTTATGATGCAGTGACCGGTGGACTGTGGGGTGGTTATGATGCAGTGACCGGTGGACTGTGGGGTGGATATGACGCAGTGACCGGTGGAATGTGGGGTTGTTATGACGTGGTGAACGGTGGACTGTGGGATGGATATGACGCAGTGAATGGTGGACTGTGGGGTAGTTATGATGCAGTGACCGGTGGACTGTGGGGTGGATATCACGCAGTGAATGGTGGACTGTGGGGTAGTTATGACGCAGTGACCGGTGGAATGTGGGGTTGTTAGGACTTGCTATACCAGATGAATTTTGGAGTAAAGCATGCTATAGCATTCTTTGATTGGCCTTTAGTCACGTAGATCTGGATAGTTGAAGGAAGTATTTATGTAATACTGTAGCCAATACTTTATTGCCAATGTAGTCAGCTATACAAGGATCAGGAATACACCATGTGAGGTGCGGAATACTGTAGGTATATTCTGTGTGTCCAGGAAAGGAGAGTTGGAGCTGGAGTTGGCAAAGTGTCGTCTGGAGAAAGATTCTATGAGCCGGCAACTACTAAGTGCGGTTGAACAGAAAGTGTTACTGAGCCAAGAGCTGGAGGCGTGGCAGGTGAGGGAATTGGGGATCTGAGGATGTGGTGGGTGGGGGGATTGGGGAGCTGAATATGTGGTGGGTGAGGGAATTGGGGAGCTGGAGATGTGGCAGGTGAGGGTAATGGGGAGATGTGGCGGGGGGGGGGGAGGGCGGGATGCTGGAGATGTGGCAGGTGAGGGGATTGGGAAGATGTAGGAGTAGCAAGCCAGGTGATTGGTGAGCTGGAGACTTGGCAGATTGGGGGGGGGGGGGTGAGGGAGCTGGAGGATGGTGGGTGAGAAGGTTAGAGAGCTGGTGGCTTGGCAGACAAGATGATTGGGGTGCTGGAGGCTTGGCAGGTTGAGAAGGACGGTGAGCTGGAGGTGTGTTAGGTTGGGGGAAATGGGGGCGCTGGAGAATGGTAGGTGAGGGGGTTAGTGAGCTGGAGACTTGGCAGGAGAGGTGATTGGGAAGATGGAGGTGGCAGGTGAGGGAATTGTGGATCTGAAGATGTGGCAGGTGAGGGAATTGGGGATCAGAAGATGTGGCAGGTGAGGGAATTGGGGCACTGAAGATGTGGCAATTGAGGTAATTGGGGAGCTGAAGGTGGCAGGTCAGGGGATTCAGGAGCATAAAGCTTAGCAGTTGGGTGGATTGGGGAGCTGGAGGCTTGGCATGTTGAGCTTGAGGCTTGGTGGGTGAGGGGATTAAGGAGCTGGAGGCTTGGCAGGTTGAGGAGGATGAGCTTGAGGTTTGGCAGGTAATAGGCTTAGTGAGCTTGAAGTATGGCAGGTAATAGGCTTTAGTGAGCTGTGGGGGCTTGGCGGGTGAGAGGACTGGGGAGCTGGAGACTTGGAAGGTTGAGGAGGATGATGAGCTGGAGGCTTGTTGGGTGAGAGGACTGGGGATCTGGAAGCTTGTGGGGTTGAGGAGGAGGATGAGTTGGAGGCTTGTCGGGTGAGAGGACTGGGGAGCTGGAGGCTTGTGGGGTTGAGGAGGAGGATGAGCTGGAGGCTTGGTGGGTGAGAGGACTGGAGAGCTGGAGGCTTGGGTGGTTGAGGAGGAGGATGAGCTGGAGGCTTGGTGGGTGAGAGGACTGGGGAGCTGGAGGCTTTGCAGGTTGAGGAGGATGACGAGCTGGAGGCTTGGCGGGTGAGAGGACTGGGGAGCTGAAGGCTTGGCGGGTGAGAGGACTGGGGAGCTGAAGGCTTGGGGGGTTGAGGAGGATGAGCTGGAGGCTTGGGGGGTGAGGGATTGGGGAGCTGGAAGCTTGGCAGGTTGAGGAGGATGAGGAGCTGGAGGCTTGGCAGGTTGAGGAGGATGACGAGCTGGAGGCTTGGAGGATGAGGGGACTGAGGAGCTTGAGGCTTGGTAGGTCGAGGAGGATGAGGAGCTGGATGCTTGGCGGGTAAGGGGATTGGGGAGCTGGAGGCTTGGCAGGTTGAACAGGATGACGAGCTGGAGGCTTGGCGGGTGAGAGGACTGGGGAGCTGAAGGCTTGGCGGGTGAGAGGACTGGGGAGCTGAAGGCTTGGGGGGTTGAGGAGGATGAGCTGGAGGCTTGGGGGGTAAGGGTTTGGGGAGCTGGAAGCTTGGCAGGTTGAGGAGGATGAGGAGCTGGAGGCTTGGCAGGTTGAGGAGGATGAGGAGCTGGAGGCTTGGAGGATGAGGGGACTGAGGAGCTTGAGGCTTGGTAGGTCGAGGAGGATGAGGAGCTGGATGCTTGACGGGTAAGGGGATTGGGGAGCTGGAGGCTTGGCAGGTTGAGGAGGAGGATGAGCTGGAGGCTTGTGGAGTGAGGGACTGGAGAGCTGGAGGCTTGGAAGATGAGGGGACTGGGGAGCTGGAGGCTTGGGGAGTTGAGTAAGAGGATGAGCTGGAGGCTTGGGGGGTGAGGGATTGGGGAGCTGTAAGCTTGGCAGGTTGATGAGCTGGAGGCTTTGTGGGCGAGGGGATTGGGAAGCTGGAGGTTTAGCACGTAATAGGCTTAGTGAGCTGGAGATGTGGCAGGTGGGAGGACTGGAGAGCTGGAGGCTTGGGGGTGAGGGATTGGGGAGCTGGAGACTTGGCAGGTTAAGGAGGATGAGGAGCTGGAGGCTTGGTGCGTGAGGGATTAGGGAGCTGGAGGCTTGGCGGGTGAGGGATTGGGGAGCTGGAGGCTTGGCAGGTTGAGGAGCTGGAGGCTTGGCAGGTTGAGGAGGATGAGGAGCAGGAGGCTTGGAGGAGGATGAGGAGCTGGAGGCTTGGAGGATGAGGGGACTGGGGAGCTTGAGGCTTGGTAGGTTAAGGAGGATGAGGAGCTGGAGGCTTGGTGCGTGAGGGATTGGGGAGCTGGAGGCTTGGAGGATGAGGGGACTGGGGAGCTTGAGGCTTGGTTGGTCGAGGAGGATGAGGAGCTAGAGGCTTGGCGGGTAAGGGGATTGAGAAGCTGGAGGCTTGGTGGATGAGGGGACTGGGGAGCTTGAGGCTTGGTAGGTCGAGGAGAATAAGGAGCTGGAGGCTTGGCGGGTAAGGGGATTGGGGAGCTGGAGGCTTGGAGGATGAGGGGACTGGGGAGCTTGAGGCTTGGTAGGTTAAGGAGGATGAGGAGCTGGAGGCTTGGCGGGTAAGGGGATTGGGGAGCTGGAGGCTTGGAGGATGAGGGGACTGGGGAGCTTGAGGCTTGGTAGGTCGAGGAGAATGAGGAGCTGGAGGCTTGGCGGGTAAGGGGATTGGGGAGCTGGAGGCTTGGAGGATGAGGGGACTGGGGAGCTTGAGGCTTGGTAGGTCGAGGAGAATGAGGAGCTGGAGGCTTGGCGGGTAAGGGGATTGGGGAGCTGGAGGCTTGGTGGATGAGGGGATTGGGGAGCTGCGCTGCCTTGTATAGCAGTAGAATCCACATGGACAGGACGAGATGGGAGAGTAACACTAACTGTCGCTCTTATCCTCACAGGATGACATGCAGATTGTTATCAATCAGCAGCTGAAGTCACAGAGAGAGCAGGAGGCCCAGAGAAACCCAGACTCAGCTCCATCCACCCCTACAAGAAGAGAGAGCACAAGACGAGATGCTGGCAATGGGATCCTTTCTTTCTTCAAGAGGATCTGATGGGACATTTGATGAGAGACAGTGGGGCTGATACATGGGGAGTACTTGCCTTGGTGGCATATTAGTGAGATAGTCACTTACACCAGACATGGTGGAATATTACATCTCGCTAGTATTCTGGGACAAATGCAAACAGTAAAGTATAATGGTGAGGACATAGCCTGGGCCTTAGCAAACCATTTGTGATGGCTCCACTGAGACTGATTGGTGCATCCTCTGTCACTATGGCATCGGTAATGCCCACGTCAGGAGGTGCACTGTGCCCGCGCATGTCACTTGATAATGAGTCAGCTTCTGCACACATAATAAATGGTCTTTAGTACTGTGGGCACAATAAGTGCCTGTGACGTGTCCCTGGCATAGAGCTGCTGCCAATGTCGCCAGATATTTTGCCCTGGAACCTGGAGGCTATAATGCCATCTCCTCACGAGGTCTGCCTCTTCCATTCGATAGGTGACGAAAATAGACCCCACAGCACCATTGGGTGACAACCAATGGGTGACAGGAATACACTGCACAGCATCCAGTGACACCCAATGGGTGATGGGAATACACTCCACAGCACCCAGTGACACCCAATGGGTGATGGGAATACACTCCACAGCACCCAGTGACACCCAATGAGTGACGGGAATACAATCCACAGCACCCAGTGACACCCAATAGGTAATGGGAATACACTCTACAGCACCTAGTTACACCCAATGGGTGACGGAAACACCCAGTGACACCCAATGGGTGACGTGAATACACTTTACGGGAATACACTCCACAGCACCCAGTGACACCCAATGGGTGACAGGAATACACACCACAGCACCCAGTGACACCCAATGGGTGACGGGAATACACTCCACAGCACCCAGTGACACCCAATGGGTGAATGGAATACACTCCACAGCACCCAGTGGGGGAATGGAATACACTCCACAACACCCAGTGACACCCAATGGGTGAAGGGAATACACTCCACAGCACCCAGTGACACCCAATGGGTGAATGGAATACACTCCACAACACCCAGTGACAACCAATGGGTGAAGGGAATACACTCCACAGCACCCAGTGACACCCAATGGGTGAATGGAATACACTCCACAGCACCCAGTGACACCCAATGGGTGAATGGAATACACTCCACAGCACCCAGTGACACCCAATGGGTGAATGGAATACACTCCACAGCACCCAGTGACACCCAATGGGTGAATGGAATACACTCCACAGCACCCAGTGACACCCAATGGGTGAAGGGAATACACTCCACAGCACCCAGTGACACCCAATGGGTGAATGGAATACACTCCACAGCACCCAGTGACACCCAATGGGTGAAGGGAATACACGCCACAGCACCCAGTGACACCTAATGGGTGACTGGTATACACTCCACAGCACCCAGTGACACCCAGTGGGTGACAGGTATACACTCCACAGCACCCAGTGAGTTACGGGAAAACCCTCAGTAAACCACAGTTATAATTGCAGGGTGATGCAAGGGTCCAAAATTTCTCTACCCAATTAGACTCAGCGAGAGAAAATAATTTAATCACACAATAGTCTTTTACCCTATAAACCCATGTATCATAGCAACAAAATCACCCTGCAGTGGGAGGAGCATATCCATGTGTCAAAACCACCCTGTTTGTTACCCTACAGGGGGCAGGGCAGGTTCCATATTGTCATAGTACCCTCCTATCACCCAGCAGTGTGAGGGGCAGGTTACAGATATCATGTCATCCTAATGTCTAGGTTACCCAGAAGTAGGCGGGGCAATCTTCACAATACAGGAGGGTGTGTCACCTCTGTCTGTGTCACCCTGCAGTGGGCGGGGCAGGTTCCTGGTTTATGTCACACTGTAGTGGGCGGGGCAGGTTCCTGGTTCATGTCACCTGTGTCACCCTGTAGTGGGCGGGGCAGGTTCCTGGTTTATGTCACCTGTGTCACACTGCAGTGGGCGGGGCAGGTTCCTGGTTCATGTCACCTGTGTCACCCTGTAGTGGGTGGGGCAGGTTCCTGGTTATGTCACCTGTGTCTGTGTCACCCTGTAGTGGGCGGGGCAGGTTCCTGGTTCATTCACCTGTGTCTGTGTCCCCTGCAGTGGGCGGGGCAGGTTCAGGACACCCGCATCACCCTTAGGGGCAGGCACCTTAGCATTTTCCCATACAGACGTCCTATGATCACTGTGTATAATGTACATACTGCCTGCTAATCCATTATGTATATAAAATAGACCTATTTTGAAATGTTTGTGTCTGTGATTGCTGAGGCCTGTACACACTGCCGGGAGGTAGAGCAGCAGCAGGGGGAAAACAGGGCACTAACAGGTGTGTGTGCGTGTGTGTGGGGGGGTTAACCCTTCATGACTCAGGACTATGGGGGGAGCAGTAAGTACATGGAGTAGTAACAATGCATAGGTGCAGAGTGATTGGATTGCGGATTACCAGTGCATGTGGTACAAGTTGTGGGGAATATGTCAGAGGATGGGAGACTATAAGGTAGGGATGGACAATATCAATGAACTGCTCTCGATGGTCAATGTTTCTCTTATCGATGGCTGATTCCCGATGGTAATGCAGTAATTTTCCACCCTCCCCCATGGCAGATCATAAAACGGGGACATGCTGTCCCCATTTTGTAGAAGTGTCAAGCCCGGGGTGTGTGTGCGTCCTGAAGCAGGGGCTCCGATGGCCCGGCTGGGTGGTGGCGATGGTGAGAATGTGGAGGCACAGCTGCTTCTTATACCAGCCACAGTGGAATCAAGCCCAGAGGGAGGAAAGGAAGGGTCCCACAGACTATACAGAAAGCCTCTGGCCGACACACACCACCATGAGACGGAGTCCTGCATTACCTTACACCGTCAGGAGACGGAGTCCTGCATTACCTTACACCGCCATGAGACGGAGTCCTGCATTACCTTACACCGCCATGAGACGGACTCCAGCATTACCTTACACCGCCATGAGACGGACTCCAGCATTACCTTACACCGCCATGAGACGGACTCCAGCATTACCTTACACCGCCATGAGACGGACTCCTGCATTACCTTACACTGCCATGAGACGGACTCCTGCATTACCTTACACCGCCATGAGACGGACTCCTGCATTACCTTACACCGCCATGAGACGGACTCCTGCATTGCCTTACACCGCCATGAGACGGACTCCTGCATTACCTTACACCGCCATGAGACGGACTCCTGCATTACCTTACACCGCCATGAGACGGACTCCTGCATTACCTTTGGCCAGGTATACTTGCGTATACTAGGAATTTGTTTTCGGTTTGCTGTGCAGCAGCCAGGTGGGTAACAAGTAAACAGCATACAGTATAAACAATATAACCAGGTGGGGGAACATGTGCAGTCATACAGAAAGTTATTCCGAGGGGACACCGTGTTAGATTATGTGCAGAGGGTTATGGAGCGACTAGACAGTGAGGTGTTCATGAGTTCCCGTGTCAGCAGGTGAACCGCTTGAGGGAAGAAACTTTTTAGGATTCTGGTGGACCTGGTGGGAATGGCCCTGTAGCGTCTGACTGATGGCAGCAGGTTAAACAAGCCATGGCGAGGATGTAGTTGGTCCTTAACTACCTTCGTTGCCCGCTGTTTTGCTCTGGACAGGTACAGGTCCTGGACATAGGGAAGGTCCGTCCTGATTATATTCTCCGCAGTCCTGTCCACCTTTTGTAGTCTGCACTTGTCTCTCTCCCTGGCGGAGCCGTACCAGACCAGTATTGAGGAGCACAGTACAGACTCCACAATCGCTGAGTAGGAGAGGAGCAGAAGCTTCTGTGGGATGTTGAACTTCCTCCGTTGCCTCAGGAAGAATAGCCTCTGCTGCACTTTTCCAACAATAGTATCAGTGTTGGGCCTCCATTTAAGGTCCCGGGAGATTGTGGTTCCTAGGAACTTGAAGGAGTCCACTAGCGACACCACACTGTCAGCAATTGTTAGCGGAGGAACAACAGCAGCATTCTTCCTAAAGTCCACTATCATCTCAAAGGTTTTGAGTGGGATGAGCTCTAGATGGTTGCTGCTGCACCACTGGGCCAATTGGTCCACTTCTTGTCTGTAGGCCGATTCATCCCCGTCCTTGATAAGGCCAATGACGGTAGTGTCATCTGCAAATTTGATTATCTTTACTGATTGCGCCTCTGAGGTGCCGTCGTTGGTGTACAGGGAGAAGGACAGGGGTGAGAGTACACAGCCCGGGGGGGCTCCTGTGCTGATGGACTGCACTTGGGAGGTGAATTCCCCCGCTTTCACAACTTGCTTTCTATCATTCAGAAAGTCCACAATCCAAGAACATGTACAGTAGCTTCAGGGACTCCAAGGCGGAGTAGTTTGGGGTGGAGGATGTTGGGGATGATTGTTGATGATGAAGCCGAGCTGAAGTCGGCAAACAAGACCCTTGCATAGGTACCAGGCATATCCAGGTGCTGCAGAATGTAATGCAGGTCCAGGTTGACTGCATCCTCAACGCATCACTTAGATCGGTAGGCGAACTGGAGGGGGTCTAGCTGGTGGCCAGTCACAGCTTTTCAGGTGGTTCAGTACCAGGCGCTCAAATGTTTTCATGATCACAGATGTCAGAGCTATCGACCGGTAGTCATTAAGATTTGTTGTAGCTGATTTCTTTGGGACCGAAACAATAGTGGAGCTTTTGAGGCACACCACTACCAGGTACACCCAGTATAGCCCCAGGGGTAGCACACCACCAGGTACACCCAGGATAGCTCCAGAGGTAGCACACAACCACCAGGTACACACAGGATAGCTCCAGGGGTAGCACACAACCACCAGGTACACACAGGATAGCTCGAGGGGTAGCACACCACCACTGGGTACACCCAGGATAGCTCAAGAGGTAGCACACCACCACCGGGTACACCCAGGATAGCTCCAGAGGTAGCACACCACCACTGGGTGCACCCAGGAAAGCTCCAGAGGTAACACACAACCACCGGGTACACCCAGGATAGCCCCAAGGGTAGCACACCACCACCGGGTACACCCAGGATAGCTCCAGAGGTAGCACACCACCACTGGGTACATCCAGGAAAGCGCAGGGGTAGCACACCACCACCGGGTACACCTAGGATAGCCCCAGGGGTAGCACACCACCACCGGGTACACCCAGGATAGCTCCAGAGGTAGCACACCACCACCAGGTACACCCAGGATAGCTCCAGAGGTAGCACACCACCACTGGGTGCACCCAGGAAAGCTCCAGAGGTAACACACAACCACCGGGTACACCCAGGATAGCCCCAAGGGTAGCACACCACCACCGGGTACACCCAGGATAGCTCCAGAGGTAGCACACCACCACTGGGTACTTCCAGGAAAGCGCAGGGGTAGCACACCACCACCGGGTACACCTAGGATAGCCCCAGAGGTAGCACACCACCACCGGGTACACCCAGGATAGCTCCAGAGGTAGCACACCACCACCAGGTACACCCAGGATAGCTCCAGAGGTAGCACACCACCACTGGGTAAACCCAGGAAAGCGCAGGGGTAGCACAGCACCACCAGGTACACCCAGGATAGCACACCACCACCACCACCGGGTACACCCAGGGTAGCCCCAGCGGTAGCACACTACAACCAGGTACACCCAGGATAGCCTCAGGGGTAGCGCACCACCACCGGGTACACCCAGGATAGCTCCAGAGGTAGCACACCCCCACAGGGTACACCCAGGAAAGTGCAGGGGTAGCACAGCACCACCAGATACAAACAGGATAGCCCCAGGGGTAGCACACCACCACCATCGGGTACACCCAGGATAGCCCCAGCGGTAGCACACCCCCACAGGGTACACACAGGATAGCTACAGGGGTAGCACATAACCACCGGGTACACCCAGGATAGCTCCAGAGGTAGCACACTACCACCGGGTACACACAGGATAGCACACCATCACCAAGTACACCCAGTATAGCTCCAGAGCTAGCACACCACCAGGTATACCCAGGAAAGCACAGGGATAGCACACCACCACCAGTTACACCCAGGATAGCTCCAGAGGTAGCACACCACCACCAGGTACACCCAGGATAGCTCCAGAGGTAGCAAACCACCACCAGGTACACCCAGGATAGCTCCAGAGGTAGCAAACCACCACCAGGTACACCCAGGAAAGCGTAGGGGTAGCACACCACCACCAGGTACACCCAGGAAAGCACAGGGATAGCACACCACCACCAGGTACACCCAGGATAGCCCCAGGGATAGCACACCACCACCAGGTACACCCAGGATAGCCCCAGGGGTAGCACACCACCACGGGTACACCCAGGATAGCCACAGAGGTAGCACACCCCCACAGGGTACACCCAGGATAGTTCCAGAGGTAGCACACCACCACCGGGTACACACAGGATAGCTCCAGGGGTAGCACACCACCACCGGGTACACACAGGATAGCTCCAGGGGTAGCACACCACCACCGGGTACACCCAGGATAGCCCCGGGGTAGCACACCACCACCAGGTACACCCAGGATAGTTCCAGGGGTAGCACACCCCCACAGGGTACACCCAGTAAAGTGCAGGGGTAGCACACCACCACCAGGTACACCCAGGATAGTTCCAGAGGTAGCACACCACCATCGGGTACACACAGGATAGCTCCAGAGGTAGCACACCACCACCAGGTACATCCGGGACAGCTCCAGAGGTAACACACCACCACCAGGTACACCCAGGATAGCCCCAGGGGTAGCACACCCCCACAGGGTACACCCAGTAAAGTGCAGGGGTAGCACACCACCACCAGGTACACCCAGGATAGTTCCAGAGGTAGCACACCACCATCGGGTACACACAGGATAGCTCCAGGGGTAGCACACCACCACTGGGTACACACAGGATAGCTCCAGGGGTAGCACACCACCACAGGGTACACACAGGATAGCTCCAGGGGTAGCACACCATCACCCGGGTACACCCAGGATAGTGCCAGGGGTAGCACACCACCACCAGGTACATCCAGGACAGCTCCAGAGGTAGCACACCACCACCAGGTACACCCAGGATAGCCCCAGGGGTAGCACACCCCCACAGGGTACACCCAGGAAAGCGCAGGGGTAGCACACCACCACCAGGTACACCCAGGATAGTTCCAGAGGTAGCACACCATCATCGGGTACACACAGGATAGCTCCAGAGGTAGCACACAACCACCAGTTACATCCAGGACAGCTCTGGGGCTAGCACACCACCACAGGGTACACACAGGATAGCCCCAGGGGTAGCACACCACCACAGGGTACACCCAGGATAGCTCCAGAGGTAGCACACCACCACCGGGTACACACAGGATAGCTCCAGAGGTAGCACACCACCACCGGGTACACACAGGATAGCTCCAGGGCTAGCACACCACCACAGGGTACACACAGGATAGCCCCAGGAGTAGCACACCACCACAGGGTACACACAGGATAGCCCAAGGGGTAGCACACCACCACAGGGTACACCCAGGATAGCCCCGGGGTAGCACACCACCACTGGGTACACCCAGGATAGATCCAAAGGTAGCACACCACCACTGGGTACATCCAGAAAAGCAGAGGGGCAGCACACCACCACCGGGTACACCCAGGATAGCTCCAGAGGTAGCACAACACCACCAGGTACACCCAGGAAAGCGCAGGGGTAGCACAGCACCACCAGGAACACCCAGGATAGCACACCACCACCACCGGGTACACCCAGGATAGCCCCAGCAGTAGCACACTACAACCAGGTACACCCAGGATAGCCTCAGGGGTAGCGCACCACCACCGGGTACACCCAGGATAGCTCCAGAGGTAGCACACCCCCACAGGGTACACCCAGGAAAATGCAGGGGTAGCACAGCACCACCAGGTACAAACAGGATAGCCCCAGGGTAGCACACCCCCACAGGGTACACACAGGATAGCTACAGGGGTAGCACTTAACCACCGGGTACACACAGGATAGCTCCAGAGGTAGCACACCACCATCGGGTACACACAGGATAGCTCCAGGGGTAGCGCACCACCACCGGGTACACCCAGGATAGCTCCAGAGGTAGCACACCACCACCGGGTACACACAGGATAGCCCCAGGGGTAGCACACCACCACCGGGTACACACAGGATAGCTCCAGGGGTAGCACACCACCAGCGGGTACACACAGGATAGCTCCAGGGGTAGCACACCACCACGGGGTACACCCAGGATAGCCCCGGGGTAGCACACCACCACCGGGTAAACCCAGGATAGATCCAGAGGTAGCACAGCACCACAGGGTACACACAGGATAGCTCCAGGGGTAGCACACCACCACCGGGTACACACAGGATAGCTCCAGGGGTAGCACACCACCACCGGGTACACACAGGATAGCTACAGGGGTAGCACACCACCACCAGGTACACACAGGATAGCTCCAGGGTAGCACACCACCACAGGGTACACACAGGATAGCCCCGGGGTAGCACACCACCACCGGGTACACCCAGGATAGATCCAGAGGTAGCACAGCACCACAGGTTACACACAGGATAGCTCCAGGGGTAGCACACCACCACCGGGTACACACAGGATAGCTACAGGGGTAGCACACCACCACCAGGTACACACAGGATAGCTCCAGGGGTAGCACACCACCACAGGGTACACACAGGATAGCCCCGGGGTAGCACACCACCACCGGGTACACCCAGGATAGATCCAGAGGTAGCACACCACCACCGGGTACACACAGGATAGTACATGTACAAAAACGTAACTTTAGACATAGACCACGTCGGCTTATTGACGGCCTCATACGTGTAAATATTATACCAGAGCAGCCATATACCCCTTCCCCGACGTCCTCATCTGGTTTGTCCCGGTTATGGGATTCCTTCACACTACAAATAGGTTCTTCTTTAAGCTTCAATACTTTGTTCTCCATGACTGGAGAAGACTGATAACGCTCCTGTGTAGCTCTGGTCTCTGTGGGGATAATAATATCCTTGTCTACATTTCATTGTGGGGGAATTCCAAGAGAAAGTGGTGAGATATAATATATATATATATATATATATATATATATATATATATATATATATATATAGTAATACTCTGACACTGGTGGGGGGCGCTGATGTCACATATTTAGTCTGCACTAGGTAACCAGTCTGATGTGTATGAAAGACTGGAATCATCCCGAACCCCCAAAAAGTGTGATATAGAGATGGCACTGGTCATTAGAAGGTGTCATGGGTATCTATATTAATGTAGGGCAGTGGTTCTCAAATTGTGGGTCTGACCCCAAAGTGGGGACCATTCAGTAGTAACTTGCTGGGGTCCTATAATTATTTTGTATTGTCTGATGGTAGTGATGGGGTCCCAGAGCTACATAGTTTGAGGACCCCTGGTGTAGGGAATAGGACAGCCAGTGACGCAGTGTGAGTATATTGTATGGGCTGTGATGTGATCTATAACTAAATGAGATAGGGGGCAGTGAGGAGAGGAGGAGATGGGGGGGGGGGGGTGTCAGTGAGGAGAGGGGGAGATGGTGGGTCAGTGAGTACAGGAGGAGATGGGGGGGTCAGTGAGGAGAGGTGGGGGGGGGGGGGGTCAGTGGGGAGATGGGGGGTCAGTGAGAAGAGGTGGAGATGGAGGTCAGTGAGGGGAGGGGGAGATGGGGGGTCAGTGAGGAGAGGGGAAGCTGGGGGGTCAGTGAGGAGGGGAAGATGGGGGTCAGTGAGGAGAGGAGGAGATGGGGGTCAGTGAGGAGAGGATGAGATGGGGGGTCATTGAGGATGGGGGTCGGTGAGGGGAGGAGGAGATGGGGGGGTCGGTGAGGGGAGGAGGAGATGGGGGTCGGTGAGGGGGAGATTTGGCCGGGGATCGGTGGGGAGATGCGGGGACCCCGGCGGGTGACAGCGGCCTGCAGGCGGGGAGGGAGGAGAATGACTGAGTCGCAGTTGGGAGGAAGAGGCGGAGACAGCCCGGAGCGGTAACGGGACGGGACCCGGAGACACCGCTACATCCGGGTACTGCTGCACTGGGAGAGGCCGGGAGACACGGTGAGGGGACGGCCGGGTGTGATTGGGGTGAGACAGCCGGGTGCAGGGAGAGAGGCAGGGGAGACAGCCGGGTGCAGGGAGAGAGGCAGGGGGAGACAGCCGGGGTGCCGGGAGAGAGAGGCAGGGGAGAGACAGCCGGGGTGCCGGGGGAGAGAGAGGGGGGGAGACAGCCGGGGTGCCGGGGGAGAGAGGCAGGGGAGAGACAGCCGGGGTGCCGGGGGAGAGAGGCAGGGGAGAGACAGCCGGGGTGCCGGGGGAGAGAGGCAGGGGAGAGACAGCCGGGGTGCCGGGGGAGAGAGGCAGGGAGAGACAGCCGGGGTGCCGGGGGAGAGAGGCAGGGGAGAGACAGCCGGGGTGCCGGGGGAGAGAGGCAGGGGAGAGACAGCCGGGGTGCCGGGAGAGAGATAGGGGAGAGACAGCCGGGTGCCAGGGGAGAGACAGCCGGGTGCCGGGAGAGAGAGAGAGAGAGGGGGAGACAGCCGGGGTGCCGGGAGAGAGAGAGGGGAGAGACAGCCGGGTGCCGGGAGAGGGGCAGGGAGAGACAGCCGGGGTGCCGGGGGAGAGACAGCCGGGGTTCCGGGAGAGAGGGGGAGACAGCCGGGGTGCCGGGAGAGAGGCAGGGGAGAGACAGCCGGGGTGCCGGGAGAGAGGCAGGGGAGAGACAGCCGGGTGCCGGGAGAGGGGCAGGGGAGAGACAGCCGGGGTTCCGGGAGAGAGGGGAGACAGCCGGGGTGCCGGGAGAGAGGCAGGGAGAGACAGCCGGGGTGCCGGGAGAGAGGCAGGGGAGAGACAGCCGGGGTGCCGGGAGAGAGGCAGGGGAGAGACAGCCGGGTGCCGGGAGAGAGGCAGGGGAGAGACAGCCGGGTGCCGGGAGAGAGGGGAGAGACAGCCGGGAGAGAGGCAGGGGAGAGACAGCCGGGTGCCGGGAGAGAGGCAGGGGAGAGACAGCCGGGTGCCGGGAGAGAGGCAGGGGAGAGACAGCCGGGTGCCGGGAGAGAGGCAGGGGAGAGACAGCCGGGTGCCGGGAGAGAGGGAGAGACAGCCGGGAGAGAGGCAGGGAGAGACAGCCGGGTGCCGGGAGAGAGACAGGGGAGAGACAGCCGGGGTGCCGGGAGAGAGAGAGGGGAGAGACAGCCGGGGTGCCGGGAGAGAGAGAGGGGAGAGACAGCCGGGGTGCCGGGAGAGAGAGAGGGGAGAGACAGCCGGGGTGCCGGGAGAGAGAGAGGGGAGAGACAGCCGGGGTGCCGGGAGAGAGACAGGGGAGAGACAGCCGCGGTGCCGGGAGAGAGAGAGGGGAGAGACTGCCGGGGTGCCGGGAGAGAGAGAGGGGAGAGACTGCCGGGGTGCCGGGAGAGAGAGAGGGGAGAGACTGCCGGGTGCCGGGAGAGAGAGAGGGGAGAGACTGCCGGGGTGCCGGGAGAGAGAGAGGGGAGAGACAGCCGGGGTGCCGGGAGAGAGAGAGGGGAGAGACAGCCGGGGTGCCGAGAGAGAGGGGGAGACAGCCGGGGTGCCGGGAGAGAGAGGGGGAGACAGCCGGGGTGCCGGGAGAGACAGCCGGGGTTCCGGGAGAGAGACAGACGGGTGCCGGGAGAGAGAGAGAGGGTGAGACAGCCGGGGGTGCCGGGAGAGAGACAGCCGGGGTGCCGGGAGAGAGACGGGAGAGACAGCCGGGGTGCCTGGAGAGAGAGAGGGGGAGACAGCCGGGGTGCCGGAGAGAGAGGGGGAGAGAGCCGGGGTGCCGGGAGAGAGGCAGGGAGAGACAGCCGGGGTTCCGGGAGAGAGACAGACGGGTGCCGGGAGAGAGAGAGAGAGGGTGAGACAGCCGGGGGTGCCGGGAGAGAGACAGGGGAGAGACAGCCGGGGTGCCGGGAGAGAGACAGGGGAGAGACAGCCGGGGTGCCTGGAGAGAGACAGGGGAGAGACAGCCGGGGTGCCGGGAGAGAGAGAGGGGAGACAGCCGGGGTGCCGGGAGAGAGAGAGTGAGACAGCCGGGGTGCCGGGAGAGAGAGAGTGAGACAGCCTGGGTGCCGGGAGAGAGAGGGTGAGACAGCCGGGGTGCCGGGAGAGACAGCCGGGGTGCCGGGAGAGACAGCCGGGGTGCCGGGAGAGAGACAGGGGAGAGACAGCCGGGTGCCGGAGAGAGAGGGGAGAGACAGCCGGGGTGCCGGGAGAGAGAGAGGGTAGAGACAGCCGGGGTGCCGAGAGAGAGAGGGGAGAGACAGCCGGGGTGCCGAGAGAGAGAGGGGGAGACAGCCGGGGTGCCGGGAGAGAGACGGGGTGCCGGGAGAGAGACGGGGGGAGACAGCCGGGGTGTCGGGAGAGAGACGGGGGGAGACAGCCCGGGGTGTCGGAAGAGAGACGGGGAGAGACAGCCGGGGTGCCGGGAGAGAGACAGGGGAGAGACAGCCGGGGTGCCGGGAGAGAGACGGGGGGAGACAGCCGGGGTACCGGGAGAGAGACGGGGGGAGACAGCCGGGGTGCCGGAAGAGAGACGGGGGGAGACAGCCGGGTTCCGGGAGAGAGGACAGGGGAGAGACAGCCGGGGTGCCGGGATAGAGACGGGGGGAGACAGCCGGGGTGCCGGGAGAGAGAGGCAGGGGAGAGACAGCCGGGGTGCCGGGGGAGAGAGAGGGGGGGAGACAGCCGGGGTGCCGGGGGAGAGAGGCAGGGGAGAGACAGCCGGGGTGCCGGGGGAGAGAGGCAGGGGAGAGACAGCCGGGGTGCCGGGGGAGAGAGGCAGGGGAGAGACAGCCGGGGTGCCGGGGGAGAGAGGCAGGGGAGAGACAGCCGGGGTGCCGGGGGAGAGAGGCAGGGGAGAGACAGCCGGGGTGCCGGGGGAGAGAGGCAGGGGAGAGACAGCCGGGGTGCCGGGAGAGAGATAGGGGAGAGACAGCCGGGTGCCAGGGGAGAGACAGCCGGGTGCCGGGAGAGAGAGAGAGAGAGGGGGAGACAGCCGGGTGCCGGGAGAGAGAGAGGGGAGAGACAGCCGGGTGCCGGGAGAGGGGCAGGGGAGAGACAGCCGGGGTGCCGGGGGAGAGACAGCCGGGGTTCCGGGAGAGAGGGGGAGACAGCCGGGGTGCCGGGAGAGAGGCAGGGGAGAGACAGCCGGGGTGCCGGGAGAGAGGCAGGGGAGAGACAGCCGGGTGCCGGGAGAGGGCAGGGGAGAGACAGCCGGGGTTCCGGGAGAGAGGGGGAGACAGCCGGGGTGCCGGGAGAGAGGCAGGGGAGAGACAGCCGGGGTGCCGGGAGAGAGGCAGGGGAGAGACAGCCGGGGTGCCGGGAGAGAGGCAGGGGAGAGACAGCCGGGTGCCGGGAGAGAGGCAGGGAGAGACAGCCGGGTGCCGGGAGAGAGGGAGAGACAGCCGGGAGAGAGGCAGGGGAGAGACAGCCGGGTGCCGGGAGAGAGGCAGGGGAGAGACAGCCGGGTGCCGGGAGAGAGGCAGGGGAGAGACAGCCGGGTGCCGGGAGAGAGGGGAGAGACAGCCGGGGAGAGAGGCAGGGGAGAGACAGCCGGGTGCCGGGAGAGAGGCAGGGGAGAGACAGCCGGGTGCCGGGAGAGAGGCAGGGGAGAGACAGCCGGGTGCCGGGAGAGAGGGGAGAGACAGCCGGGAGAGAGGCAGGGGAGAGACAGCCGGGTGCCGGGAGAGAGACAGGGGAGAGACAGCCGGGGTGCCGGGAGAGAGAGAGGGGAGAGACAGCCGGGGTGCCGGGAGAGAGAGAGGGGAGAGACAGCCGGGGTGCCGGGAGAGAGAGAGGGGAGAGACAGCCGGGGTGCCGGGAGAGAGAGAGGGAGAGACAGCCGGGGTGCCGGGAGAGAGACAGGGGAGAGACTGCCGGGGTGCCGGGAGAGAGAGAGGGGAGAGACTGCCGGGGTGCCGGGAGAGAGAGAGGGGAGAGACTGCCGGGGTGCCGGGAGAGAGAGAGGGGAGAGACTGCCGGGTGCCGGGAGGAGAGAGAGGGGAGAGACTGCCGGGGTGCCGGGAGAGAGAGAGGGGAGAGACAGCCGGGGTGCCGGGAGAGAGAGAGGGGAGAGACAGCCGGGGTGCCGAGAGAGAGGGGGAGACAGCCGGGGTGCCGGGAGAGAGAGGGGGAGACAGCCGGGGTGCCGGGAGAGACAGCCGGGGTTCCGGGAGAGAGACAGACGGGTGCCGGGAGAGAGAGAGAGGGTGAGACAGCCGGGGTGCCGGGAGAGAGACAGCCGGGGTGCCGGGAGAGAGGACGGGAGAGACAGCCGGGGTGCCTGGAGAGAGAGAGGGGGAGACAGCCGGGGTGCCGGGAGAGAGAGGGGGAGAGAGCCGGGGTGCCGGGAGAGAGGCAGGGGAGAGACAGCCGGGGTTCCGGGAGAGAGACAGACGGGTGCCGGGAGAGAGAGAGAGAGGGTGAGACAGCCGGGGTGCCGGGAGAGAGACAGGGGAGAGACAGCCGGGGTGCCGGGAGAGAGACAGGGGAGAGACAGCCGGGGTGCCTGGAGAGAGACAGGGGAGAGACAGCCGGGGTGCCGGGAGAGAGAGAGGGGGAGACAGCCGGGGTGCCGGGAGAGAGAGAGTGAGACAGCCGGGGTGCCGGGAGAGAGAGAGTGAGACAGCCTGGGTGCCGGGAGAGAGAGGGTGAGACAGCCGGGGTGCCGGGAGAGACAGCCGGGGTGCCGGGAGAGACAGCCGGGGTGCCGGGAGAGAGACAGGGGAGAGACAGCCGGGTGCCGGGAGAGAGAGGGGAGAGACAGCCGGGGTGCCGGGAGAGAGAGAGGGTAGAGACAGCCGGGTGCCGAGAGAGAGAGGGGAGAGACAGCCGGGGTGCCGAGAGAGAGAGGGGGAGACAGCCGGGGTGCCGGGAGAGAGACGGGGTGCCGGGAGAGAGACGGGGGGAGACAGCCGGGGTGTCGGGAGAGAGACAGGGGGAGACAGCCGGGGTGTCGGAAGAGAGACGGGGAGAGACAGCCGGGGTGCCGGGAGAGAGACAGGGAGAGACAGCCGGGGTGCCGGGAGAGAGACGGGGGGAGACAGCCGGGGTACCGGGAGAGAGACGGGGGGAGACAGCCGGGGTGCCGGAAGAGAGACGGGGGGAGACAGCCGGGGTTCCGGGAGAGAGACAGGGGAGAGACAGCCGGGGTGCCGGGATAGAGACGGGGGGAGACAGCCGGGGTGCCGGGAGAGAGACGAGGGGGGAGACAGCCGGGGTGCCGGGAGAGAGACGGGAGAGACAGCCGGGGTGCCGGTAGAGAGAACAGGGGAGAGACAGCTGGGGTGCCGGGAGAGAGAGAGAGGGGGAGACAGCCGGGGTGCCGGGAGAGAGAGAGAGAGAGAGGAGGAGACAGCCGGGGTGCCGGGAGAAAGAGAGAGAGAGGGGGGAGACAGCCGTGGTGCCGGGAGAGAGAGAGAGGGGGGAGACAGCCGTGGTGCCGGGAGAGAGACAGGGGAGAGACTGCCGGGAGAGAGACGGGGGGAGACAGCCGGGATGCCGGGAGAGAGACGGGGCGAGACAGCCGGGGTGCCGGGCGAGAGAGAGAGAGGGGAAGGGGGGAGAGAGAGAGAGGGGGGAGACAGCCGGGGTGCCGGGAGAGAGACGGGGAGAGACAGCCGGGGTGCCGAGAGAGAGAGAGAGGGGGGAAGCAGCCGAGGTGCCGGGAGAGAGACAGGGGGGTAGACAGCCGAGGTGCCGGGAGAGAGACAGGGATGAGACAGCCGAGGTGCCGGGAGAGAGACAGGGGTGAGACAGCCGGGGTGCTGGGAGAGAGAGGGGGAGACTTTGGCCGGGAGAGATTCGGGGTGCCGGGAGAGAGACGGGGGGGAGACAGCCGGGGGTGCCGGGAGAGAGACGGGGGGAGACAGCCGGGGGTGCCGGGAGAGAGACGGGGGGAGACAGCCGGGGTGCCGGGAGAGAGACTGGGGGAGACAGCCGGGGTGCCGGGAGAGAGACTGCGAGGAGACGGGGGAGATAGCCAGGATGCCGGGAGAGAGACAGGGAGAGACAGCCAGGGTGCCGGGAGAGAGACTGCGAGGAGACGGGGAGATAGCCAGGATGCCGGGAGAGAGACAGGGGGAGACAGCCATGGTGACGGGAGGAGACTGCGAGGAGACGGGGGAGATAGCCAGGCTGCCGGGAGAGAGACAGGGGGAGACAGCCAGGGTGCCGAGAGAGACTGCGAGGAGATGGGGGAGAGATCCAGGGTGCCGGGAGAGAGAGGGGGGAGACAGCCGGGGAGACGAGGGAGATAGCCAGGGTGCCGGGAGAGAGAGGGGAGACAGCCAGGGTGCCTGGAGAGAGACAGCCAGGGAGAGAGACGGGGAGACAGCTGGGATGCCGAGAGAGAGGGAGAGAGACTTGAGGCCAGATGTATCAAGCTTCAAAAAGTGATAAAGTGGAAATTGATAAACAACCAGCCAATCAGGCTCTTACCTGTCATATTCCAAACCCAGCCTATAACAGCAGGCAGGAGCTGATTGGCTGGCTGTTTATCAGTCTGCATTTTATCACTTTTTGAAGCTTGATACATTGAGGAGACAGCCGGGGTGCCAGGAGAGAGACCATGGGGGTTATTCTAGTTTACTAGCAAAGGCAAATTTACTCTCAGATGAACAAAACCATGCTGTACTGCAGGTGGGGCAGATGTAACAGGTGCATAGAGAATTAGATTTGGGTGGGTGTGTACTTCAAACTGATATCTATATTGCAGTGTAAAATTAAGGCAAACGGTATTTTCCCTGCACAAAAACAACATAACACCCAAATCTAACTCTCTTTGCACATGATACAGAATAACCCCCAATGAGGAGACTAGGTGAGACTCCCGGGGTGCTGGGAGAGAGACGGTGAGAAGACGAGGTGAGACAGCTGGGTACCGGTCAGGATGGGGAGAGAGACAGTGTGAGACTTCTAGGTGCCGAGAATGAGACAGTGAAGAGACGGAGTGAGACAATTTACCTCTAGTTACACACTGACCCTCCGTGTACACGCACCTCTCCCCTCTAGTCACACACTGACCCTCCGTGTACACGCACCTCTCCCCTCTAGTTACACACTGACCCTCCGTGTACACGCACCTCTCCCCTCTAGTTACACACTGACCCTCCGTGTACACGCACCTCTCCCCTCTAGTTACACACTGACCCTCCGTGTACACGCACCTCTCCCCTCTAGTTACACACTGACCCTCCGTGTACACGCACTTCTCCCCTCTAGTTACACACTGACCCTCCGTGTACACGCACTTCTCCCCTCTAGTTACACACTGACCCTCCGTGTACACGCACCTCTCCCCTCTAGTTACACACTAACCCTCCGTGTACACACACCGCTCCCCTCTAGTTACACACTGACCCTCCGTGTACACGCACCTCTCCCCTCTAGTTACACACTGACCCTCCGTGTACACGCACCTCTCCCCTCTAGTTACACACTGACCCTCCGTGTACACGCACCTCTCCCCTCTAGTTACACACTGACCCTCCGTGTACACGCACCTCTCCCCTCTAGTTACACACTGACCCTCCGTGTACACGCCACTTCTCCCCTCTAGTTACACACTGACCCTCCGTGTACACGCACCTCTCCCCTCTAGTTACACACTGACCCTCCGTGTACACGCACTTCTCCCCTCTAGTTACACACTGACCCTCCGTGTACACGCACCTCTCCCCTCTAGTTACACACTGACCCTCCGTGTACACGCACCTCTCCCCTCTAGTTACACACTGACCCTCCGTGTACACGCACCTCTCCCCTCTAGTTACACACTGACCCTCCGTGTACACGCACCTCTCCCCTCTAGTCACACACTGACCCTCCGTGTACCACGCACCTCTCCCCTCTAGTTACACACTGACCCTCCGTGTACACGCACCACTCCCCTCTAGTTACACACTGACCCTCCGTGTACACGCACCTCTCCCCTCTAGTCACACACTGACCCTCCGTGTACAGGCACCGCTCCCCTCTAGTTACACACTGACCCTCCGTGTATACACACACCGCTCCTCTCTAGTTACACACTGACCCTCCGTGTACACGCACCTCTCCCCTCTAGTTACACACTGACCCTCCGTGTACGGGCACCTCTCCCCTCTAGTTACACACTGACCCTCCGTGTACACGCACCTCCTCCCCTCTAATCACACACTGACCCTCCGTGTACACTCACCTCTCCCCTCTAGTCACACACTGACCCTCCGTGTACGCGCACCTCTCCCCTCTAGTTACACACTGACCCTCCGTGTACACGCACCGCTCCCCTCTAGTTACACACTGACCCTCCGTGTATACACACACCTCTCCCCTCTAGTTACACACTGACCCTCCGTGTACACGCACCTCTCCCCTCTAGTTACACACTGACCCTCCGTGTACACACACCTCTCCCCTCTAGTTACACACTGACCCTCCGTGTACGCGCACCTCTCCCCTCTAGTTACACACTGACCCTCCGTGTATACACACACCTCTCCCCTCTAGTTACACACTGACCCTCCGTGTATACACACACCTCTCCCCTCTAGTTACACACTGACCCTCCGTGTACACGCACCTCTCCCCTCTAGTTACACACTGACCCTCCGTGTACACGCACCTCTCCCCTCTAGTCACACACTGACCCTCCGTGTACACGCACCTCTCCCCTCTAGTTACACACTGACCCTCCGTGTACACGCACCACTCCCCTCTAGTTACACACTGACCCTCCGTGTACACGCACCTCTCCCCTCTAGTCACACACTGACCCTCCGTGTACAGGCACCGCTCCCCTCTAGTTACACACTGACCCTCCGTGTATACACACACCGCTCCTCTCTAGTTACACACTGACCCTCCGTTGTACACGCACCTCTCCCCTCTAGTTACACACTGACCCTCCGTGTACGGGCACCTCTCCCCTCTAGTTACACACTGACCCTCCGTGTACACGCACCTCTCCCCTCTAATCACACACTGACCCTCCGTGTACACTCACCTCTCCCCTCTAGTCACACACTGACCCTCCGTGTACGCGCACCTCTCCCCTCTAGTTACACACTGACCCTCCGTGTACACGCACCGCTCCCCTCTAGTTACACACTGACCCTCCGTGTATACACACACCTCTCCCCTCTAGTTACACACTGACCCTCCGTGTACACGCACCTCTCCCCTCTAGTTACACACTGACCCTCCGTGTACACACACCTCTCCCCTCTAGTTACACACTGACCCTCCGTGTACGCGCACCTCTCCCCTCTAGTTACACACTGACCCTCCGTGTATACACACACCTCTCCCCTCTAGTTACACACTGACCCTCCGTGTATACACACACCTCTCCCCTCTAGTTACACACTGACCCTCCGTGTACACGCACCTCTCCCCTCTAGTTACACACTGACCCTCCGTGTACACACACCTCTCCCTCTAGTTACACACTGACCCTCCGTGTACACTCACCTCTCCCCTCTAGTTACACACTGACCCTCCGTGTATACACACACCTCTCCCCTCTAGTTACCCACTGACCCTCCGTGTACACGCACCTCTCCCCTCTAGTCACACACTGACCCTCTGTGTATACACGCACCTCTTCCCTCTAGTCACACACTGACCCTCTGTGTATACACGCACCTCTAGTCCACACACTGACCCTCCGTGTACACGCACCTCTCCCCTCTAGTCACACACTGACCCTCCGTGTACGCGCACCTCTCCCCTCTAGTTACACACTGACCCTCCGTGTACACGCACCTCTCCCCTCTAGTTACACACTGACCCTCCGTGTACGCGCACCTCTCCCCTCTAGTTACACACTGACCCTCCGTGTACGCGCTCCTCTCCCCTCTAGTTACACACTGACCCTCCGTGTACACGCTCCTCTCCCCTCTAGTTACACACTGACCCTCCGTGTACACGCACCTCTCCCTCTAGTTACACACTGACCCTCCGTGTACACGCACCTCTCCCCTCTAGTTACACACTGACCTCCGTGTACACGCTCCTCTCCCCCTCTAGTTACACACTGACCCTCCGTGTATACACACACCTCTCCCCTCTAGTTACACACTGACCCTCCGTGTACACGCACCTCTCCCTCTAGTTACACACTGACCCTCCGTGTACACGCTCCTCTCCCCTCTAGTTACACACTGACCCTCCGTGTATACACACACCTCTCCCCTCTAGTTACCCACTGACCCTCCGTGTACACGCACCTCTCCCTCTAGTCACACACTGACCCTCTGTGTATACACGCACCTCTCCCCTCTAGTCACACACTGACCCTCTGTGTATACACGCACCTCTAGTCACACACTGACCCTCCGTGTACACGCACCTCTCCCCTCTAGTTACACACTGACCCTCCGTGTACACGCTCCTCTCCCCTCTAGTTACACACTGACCCTCCGTGTATACACACACCTCTCCCCTCTAGTTACACACTGACCCTCCGTGTACACGCACCTCTCCCTCTAGTTACACACTGACCCTCCGTGTACACGCTCCTCTCCCCTCTAGTTACACACTGACCCTCCGTGTATACACACACCTCTCCCCTCTAGTTACCCACTGACCCTCCGTGTACACGCACCTCTCCCCTCTAGTCACACACTGACCCTCTGTGTATACACGCACCTCTCCCCTCTAGTCACACACTGACCCTCTGTGTATACACGCACCTCTAGTCACACACTGACCCTCCGTGTACACGCACCTCTCCCCTCTAGTTACACACTGACCCTCCGTGTACGCGCACCGCTCCCCTCTAGTCACCCACTGACCCTCTGTGTACACGCACCTCTCCCCTCTAGTTACACACTGACCCTCCGTGTACACTCACCTCTCCCCTCTAGTTACACACTGACCCTCCGTGTACACGGCACCTCTCCCCTCTAGTTACACACTGACCCTCCATGTACACGCACCTCTCCCCTCAAGTTACACACTGACCCTCCGTGTATACACACACCTCTCCCCTCTAGTCACACACTGACCCTCTGTGTACAGGCACCGCTCCCCTCTAGTTACACACTGACCCTCTGTGTACGCGCACCTCTCCCCTCTAGTTACACACTGACCCTCCGTGTACGCGCACCTCTCCCCTCTAGTTACACACTGACCCTCCGTGTACGCGCACCGCTCCCCTCTAGTTACCAACTGACCCTCTGTGTACGCGCACCTCTCCCCTCTAGTCACACACTGACCCTCCGTGTATACACGCACCTCTCCCCTCTAGTTACACACTGACCCTCCGTGTACGCGCACCGCTCCCCTCTAGTTACCCACTGACTCTCTGTGTACGCGCACCGCTCCCCTCTAGTTTACCCACTGACCCTCTGTGTACGCGCACCGCTCCCCTCTAGTCACCCACTGACCCTCTGTGTACACGCACCTCTCCCCTCTAGTTACCCACTGACCCTCTGTGTACGCACAATCTCCCTATACACAGAACAGTCACCTCAGCATGTGTGATACAGGCAGCTGTGTACATGTGTGTTCTCTCTCTCTGTACAGGAAACGCTGGGATTTCCTTCCTCTCATACTGATCGGGAAAACATCACCCAGAAGACGGAGCAGGCGAGAGGGAAAGTGACAGAGTGTAACAGGGCTGAGAGAGTTGTCACCCCTACTGGGGATAATATAAGGTGCCAGCCCCTACAAGGGCAGTCACGGAGAGAAGGGGTGAAAGCCCCAGGGGGGTGGGGGTGGGAGAGGAGGGGTAATAGCCCCAGGGGGACAGAGAGAAGGGGTGAAAGCCCCAGTAGGGGGTGGGGGAGGGAGAGAAGGTAGCCCCTGGAAGTGACAGGTGGACGGTGTAAAGGACTGTCTGGATTGGTGGAA
>NC_139223.1:3129614-3444779 GCF_055691185.1 Crinia signifera
TTTGTGTCCTGGGCACTCAGGGTTAGTACTTGGGGTTTGTATTCAGGACTACGCTGCACGGGAAGATGCAGTCATTGCCAGCTTGTGTCCTGGGCACTCAGGGTTAGTACTTGGGGTTTGCATTCAGGACTACGCTGCACGGGGAGATGCAGTCATTGCCAGCTTGTGTCCTGGGCACTCAGGGTTAGTACGTGGGGTTTGTATTCAGGACTACGCTGCACGGGGAGATGCAGTCATTGCCAGCTTGTGTCCTGGGCACTCAGGGTTAGTACGTGGGGTTTGTATTCAGGACTACGCTGCACGGGGAGATGCAGTCATTGCCAGCTTGTGTCCTGGGCACTCAGGGTTAGTACTTGGGGTTTGTATTCAGGACTACGCTGCACGGGGAGATGCAGTCATTGCCAGCTTGTGTCCTGGGCACTCAGGGTTAGTACTTGGGGTTTGTATTCAGGACTACGCTGCACGGGAAGATGCAGTCATTGCCAGCTTGTGTCCTGGGCACTCAGGGTTAGTACTTGGGGTTTGTATTCAGGACTACGCTGCACGGGGAGGTGCAGTCATTGCCAGCTTGTGTCCTGGGCACTCAGGGTTAGTACGTGGGGTTTTTATTCAGGACTACGCTGCACGGGGAGATGCAGTCATTGCCAGCTTGTGTCCTGGGCACTCAGGGTTAGTACGTGGGGTTTGTATTCAGGACTACGCTGCACGGGGAGATGCAGTCATTGCCAGCTTGTGTCCTGGGCACTCAGGGTTAGTACGTGGGGTTTGCAGTTTTTTTTTGTTTTTGTAAGTCAGGGGTCCCAGGGATCCACTATTTTTGGGGGGTTTTCGTGATCACTGAAGGTTATTTACAAACAGACAAATTCGGCTGATTTTGCTGGTTTTATTTGGCTGTACGGATGAATACCATTGATTGAACTTGGTCCCAAATGTCCATAGGGCCAAATGTATCAAGTGGAGAGTGATAAACAGCCAGTCAGCTCCATGCTGCCATGTCACATGATTGGCTGGTGGCTCATCACTCTCCTGATTAACTATGACTCATATGGGTGAATTCAGCTAAATATTCCATCTTCTCCAGCGAGGTCCACATCTGCTTCTATGTGTACAAATAAGGACCGGACTACGGGGGACCCTATAGGTGAGTATGTGCTGTGTAACCCTTTTATTTTACAGGGTGTGTGTGTCTTTATTGCGGTATTGGGTCTGTGATGGGACTATAAGTCCCAGCAGACCCATTAATGCCCGCAAGCTGGGACTTGTGGTTTGCCAAGTCCCTGCATGCAGGGGAGGCTTGCTAGGACTACCTGTAAGACTTCAGGGGCATCAGCGTGGGTGATGTTCTGGCTGCTGGACCTTATATAATAAGTGTCCTGCTAAGGCTTCATCAGTACTCACTGTGCTTGTGTACTGGTTTAAGACCCCAGGGGCATCAGCGTGGGCTGGGAGAGGTCAGAGGTGATGTTCTGGCTGCTGGACCTTCTATAATAAGTGTCCTGCTAAGGCTTCATCAGTACTCACTGTGCTTGTGTACTGGTTTAAGACCCCAGGGGCATCAGCGTGGGCTGGGAGAGGTCAGAGGTGATGTTCTGGCTGCTGGACCTTCTATAATAAGTGTCCTGCTAAGGCTTCATCAGTACTCACTGTGCTTGTGTACTGGTTTAAGACCCCAGGGGCATCAGCGTGGGCTGGGAGAGGTCAGAGGTGATGTTCTGGCTGCTGGACCTTATATAATAAGTGTCCTGCTAAGGCTTCATCAGTACTCACTGTGCTTGTGTACTGGTGTAAGACCCCAGGGGTATCAGCGTGGGCTGGGAGAGGTCAGAGGTGATGTTCTGGCTGCTGGACCTTATATAATAAGTGTCCTGCTAAGGCTTCATCAGTACTCGCTGTGCTTGTGTACTGGTGTAAGACCCCAGGGGTATCAGCGTGGGCTGGGAGAGGTCACAGAGGTGATGTTCTGGCTGCTGGACCTTCTATAATAAGTATCCTGCTAAGGCTTCCTCAGTACTCACTGTGCTTGTGTATTGGTGTAAGACCCCAGGGGTATCAGCGTGGGCTGGGAGAGGTCAGAGGTGATGTTCTGGGTGCTGGACCTTATATAATAAGTGTCCTGCTAAGGCTTCATCAGTACTCACTGTGCTTGTGTACTGGTGTAAGACTCCAGGGGCATCAGCGTGGGCTGGGAGAGGTCACAGAGGTGATGTTCTGGCTGCTGGACCTTATATAATAAGTGTCCTGCTAAGGCTTCATCAGTACTCACTGTGCTTGTGTACTGGTGTAAGACTCCAGGGGCATCAGCGTGGCTGGGAGAGGTCAGAGGTGATGTTCTGGCTGCTGGACCTTATATAATAAGTGTCCTGCTAAGGCTTTATCAGTACTCGCTGTGCTTGTGTACTGGTGTAAGACTCCAGGGGCATCAGCGTGGCTGGGAGAGGTCAGAGGTGATGTTCTGGCTGCTGGACCTTATATAATAAGTGTCCTGCTAAGGCTTCATCAGTACTCACTGTGCTTGTGTACTGGTGTAAGACTCCAGGGGCATCAGCGTGGGCTGGGAGAGGTCACAGAGGTGATGTTCTGGCTGCTGGACCTTATATAATAAGTGTCCTGCTAAGGCTTCATCAGTACTCACTGTGCTTGTGTACTGGTGTAAGACTCCAGGGGCATCAGCGTGGCTGGGAGAGGTCAGATGTGATGTTCTGGCTGCTGGACCTTATATAATAAGTGTCCTGCTAAGGCTTTATCAGTACTCGCTGTGCTTGTGTACTGGTGTAAGACTCCAGGGGCATCAGCGTGGCTGGGAGAGGTCAGAGGTGATGTTCTGGCTGCTGGACCTTATATAATAAGTGTCCTGCTAAGGCTTCATCAGTACTCACTGTGCTCGTGTACTGGTGTAAGACTCCAGGGGTATCAGCGTGGGCTGGGAGAGGTCAGAGGTGATGTTCTGGCTGCTGGACCTTCTATAATAAGTGTCCTGCTAAGGCTTCCTCAGTACTCACTGTGCTTGTGTACTGGTGTAAGACTCCAGGGGTATCCGCGTGGGCTGGGAGAGGTCAGAGGTGATGTTCTGGCTGCTGGACCTTATATAATAAGTGTCCTGCTAAGGCTTCCTCGGTACTCACTGTGCTTGTGTACTGGTGTAAGACTCCAGGGGTATCAGCGTGGCTGGGAGAGGAAGGTTACTGTGAAATGCTGGTTTAGCCACTAGATGGCAGCAGGAAGCTGATGTATCTAGAATATGTTGGCTGGTGTCAGAGAGGTCTAGAATCCTCCATTATCCTCTCACGCCAAGAACACTGCAGATTGCGGCTATTCGCTGGCCGCTCATCTGGTCCTATGGTGGCCGGTGCAGGGCTGAGCATTGCCCTGACGTCTCTCGTTCTCCTAGAGAGAAGCCGGTGTGACGGGGACGGGATTGTCTGCTGTGAGGAGGCGGCAGCCTGGGACACACGAGTCATTATCCTTCACGCCCATTGTCCCCTTGTGCCACAGATTTGTATGTATATGTAATGTGTTCTATGGATGTTACATGTGTCGTGTCTGGACCGTGTGCGTATCTGCACATGGGACCGTGGATTGGATCTGATTAGGGCCTAATTCTCAGCTCGATTCTTCGGAATCGAGTCCAATGGGCCCAGATGGGACTTGTGTATGGGGGCCGTGATCCTCTGTCCCTCTGTGAGCGCAGCCTTCCCGTGTCCCCGGCCTCGTTATGTGGACCTGAGTGTGGAGTGTTTGCTGCTTGGTGCCGTAGTCTGACGTCTGTCCATCATCCCTGTCTGTTTTCCTCAGATGTTCCTGTCCGTCACACGTCTGGTCCTGAGGATGAAGAAGGAGAACCAGGCCAAGCTGCGGCCCAGCGAGGTGGTCACCATAAGCAAGACCAAGAAGAAGCCTCACGTGAAGCGCTGCTGCTGAGGTCCGGCCTCGGGGAGTGTCCACGGGGTGTGGTTGTGTGGGACCATGGTGTGTGCAGGAACACTGTATATACAATGTATGGGGTTGTACTCAGACTGGGGACCAGAGGGGGGTGAGGTGCAGTGCCTGGGGCAGTACACTGGTAGCACGGTGGGGTGACGTTACCAGAGTAACACAGGATATCAGTAGGTGAGCAGGTGTAGTGACAGACCTACTACAGGAATTGCAGAGACGTTTTTGTATGGGACAGCTCTTTGGAGGCTGCAGTGGAAGAGGAAGGACAGTGTGTATGGGGGTTTACAGGACTCGGTGGGAACAGCAGAGGTGTGTGTTTGCATGGCACAGGAACAGCAGAGGTAAGTGTATGTGTATGCATGGCACAGGAACAGCAGGGGTGTGTGTATGCATGACACAGAAACAGCAGAGGTGTGTGTATGGCACAGAAATAGCAGGGGTGTTTATGGCACAGGAACAGCAGAGGTGTGTGTATGCATGGCACAGGAACAGCAGAGGTGTATGTTTGCATGGCACAGGAACAGCAGAGGTGTGTGTATACATGGCACAGGAACAGCAGGGGTGTGTGTATGCATGGCACAGAAATAGCAAGAATATGTGAATGCATGGCACAGGAACAGCAGAGGAGTGTACGCATTGCACAGGAACAGCAAAGCTGAGTGTGTGAACGTATGGCACAGGAACAGCAGAGGGGAATGTACACATGGCACAGGAACAGCAAAGCTGAATGTGTGAATGCATGGCACAGGAACAGCAGAGGTGTGTGTGTATGGCACAGGATCAGCAGGTGTGTGTGTGTATGGCACAGGAACAGCAGAGGTGTGTGTGTGTGTATGGCACAGGAACAGCAGAGGTGTGTGTGTGTATGGCACAGGAAAAGCAGAGGTGTGTGTGTATGGCACAAGAACAGCAGAGGTGTGTGTGTATGGCACAAGAACAGCAGAGGTGTGTGTGTGTATGGCTCAGGAACAGCAGAGGTGTGTGTGTATGTGTGTGGCTCAGGAACAGCAGAGGTGTGTGTGTGTGTATGGCTCAGGAACAGCAGAGGTGTGTGTGTGTGTATGGCACAGGAACAGCAGAGGTGTGTGTGTGTATGGCACAGGAAAAGCAGAGGTGTGTGTGTATGGCACAAGAACAGCAGAGGTGTGTGTGTATGGCACAAGAACAGCAGAGGTGTGTGTGTGTATGGCTCAGGAACAGCAGAGGTGTGTGTGTATGTGTGTGGCTCAGGAACAGCAGAGGTGTGTGTGTGTGTATGGCTCAGGAACAGCAGAGGTGTGTGTGTGTGCATGGCTCAGGAACAGCAGAGGTGTGTGTGTATGGCACAGGAACAGCAGGGGTGTGTGTGTATGGCTCAGGAACAGCAGAGGTGTGTGTGTATGTGTGTGGCTCAGGAACAGCAGAGGTGTGTGTGTGTGTATGGCACAAGGACAGCAGAGGTGTGTGTGTGTGTGTATGGCACAGAAACAGCAGAGGTGTGTGTGTATGGCACAGGAATAGCAGAGGTGTGTGTGTATGGCTCAGGAACAGCAGAGGTGTGTGTGTGTGTGTGTGTGGCACAGGAACAGCAGGGGTGTGTGTGTATGGCTCAGGAACAGCAGAGGTGTGTGTGTGTGTGTATGGCACAAGAACAGCAGAGGTGTGTGTGTATGTGTGTGGCTCAGGAACAGCAGAGGTGTGTGTGTGTGTGTGTGTATGGCACAAGGACAGCAGAGGTGTGTGTGTGTGTGTGTATGGCACAGAAACAGCAGAGGTGTGCGTGTGTGTGTATGGCACAGGAACAGCAGAGGTGTGTGTGTGTATGGCACAGAAACAGCAGAGGTGTGTGTGTGTGTGTGTATGGCACAGGAACAGCAGAGGTGTGTGTGTATATATGGCTCAGGAACAGCAGAGGTGTGTGTGTGTGCTGTACAGATTTAGCAATGATAACACCTCCAACCTTATTGTCTGTATAGGATCTTTTATTCACTGCTATCTTTAACCTAACCCAGTGCTTTGCATTGACCAATCAGATCCCCACGTGTCGCTGCCCTGATAGTATCTATATATTTATATATATATAACATTTCCCTCTGTATGGGGATATAAAGCTTATTTTTGCATCTAACTGAATAACAGACAATAAAGAGACATTTTGTACGTAAGAATCGTCTTGTCCTCACTCTGGAGCTCCGCTGTCCTCCGTGTACCCTACGTGCTCTGCTGCGGGATATTCCAGCATCTCCTTATACTGACGCCTGAAGAAGCCAATCTGAGGGGAGAGGAGAGAGGGGATGTCAGTGATCACATGGTAACAGAGGACAGGACCCCTGCCATTCCCCCACCAACATGACCCATCCTGTGGGGAGAGGAGAGAGGGGATGTCAGTGATCACATTGTAACAGAGGACAGGACCCCCTGCCATTCCCCCACCAACATGACCCATCCTGTGGGGAGAGGAGAGAGGGGATGTCCATGATCACATGGTAACAGAGGACAGGACCCCTGCCATTCCCCCACCAACATGACCCATCCTATCAGGGACTGGCGCGTGATATATATCCGGTACCGCTTCTGGCTTCCTGTGTTATTACGGATATGCCTCCTGAGCTCTGACTTTCCTCCTGCTAGGGTTCTATGTGGACTGATTAATGGGATTTATTGGAACATGAAGTAGTGTCAGACGTCTGTGATTCTGCTTTACCCATTTCTGAAGCTTCCAGAGAGACCGGCTGCCTGATTATGGTGGAACGCGTGTGCAGTGTCACCGGGCCATGGGGAAAAGGTCCTTGGCTACACAGCACTAGGACAGATGTCCTGTGTGAGATATGGCTGTGGCCGAAGAGTTTGAATGATCGCAGACAGCGTTGTCTGGCGTGTATTGTAATATCCAACCCGTTGAGCTATGGATCCTGCATACCAACAAGGGACAGTCCAGGGTGGCAATGGCTCTGTTAGGGTGTAGGGTGCCGTGTTCCCGGAGTCCTGCTCATGCGCAGTAGACTGGCACAATGCACTGTCGGAGAGGACGGGGGTCCAATCTGAGCCTGCATGTGAGCCCCCTCCTCTTCTAAAGCCCCTCTGGTTCAAGGTACCATCAATGGGAGGGTTCCACCACCAGCGAATATTTGGGAATTACTCAGAGGCCTGGTGTACACTAACCATTCTGTACATGAGAGCTCATGGCATCTCTGCTCCGTCATGTTGCTGCTGTATCTGATGGAAAGAAGAATCTACAATACGCACTGATTTGGCTGGCACTTAGTGCATCCTTCTAGTGAGCACAACCTCACACCGCTGGCACATACATTACAATGTGAAATGAATGGTAACCCAACCGCAGAGGACAGAAGGGCCACTTACCTTGTACAAACCAGCAGCTATCAGTCCTAGCAGCACCAAACCTCCAACACTGCTTCCAATAATCGTAGGGTAGTAGTCATACTCCGGGTAGATCTCCAGCACAGTCTGGGCCTGTAACGGTGGCATTGTGGGCGAGGGTTAGTAGTCTGTATCTTATTTTTCTGCACATTTATAATCAGTCCGGGGTGGACTGTCAGCCCCCTGTTCTGTTAGAGTAATTAACAGACAGGACATAGATTCTCTTCTCTATTCCCATAAAGCATAGACTCGGCCATCAGAGAACTAGCAATGTATCCGAATATGAAACCGAAGGATTGGAATCTGAGTCTATTCCACGAGACCTTATTCCACAGAAGGAATAGAATCTGGCTAGTTCAGGGGTTATCAACTCCAGTCCTCAACTACCACCAGCAAGCCATGGTTTGTGGATGCACGGTGAGATTCTCTATTACACCATCCGTACTGCCCCGTATATATAACACATGGTGGGGATAGAACCCATGACCTCAGCGCTGTGAGGCAGTAATGCTAACCATTACATCGTCCGTACTGCCCCGTATATATAACACATGGTGGGGATAGAACCCATGACCTCAGTGCTGTGAGGCAGTAATATAACCATTACACCATCCGTACGGCCCCGTATATATAACACATGGTGGGGATAGAACCCATGACCTCTGTGCTGTGAGGCAGTAATGATAACCACCGTCCGTACTGCCCCGTATATATAACACATGGTGGGGATAGAACCCATGGCCTCAGTGCTGTGAGGCAGTAATGCTAACCATTACACTGTCCGTACTGCCCCATATATATAACACATGGTGGGAATAGAACCCATGACCTCAGTGCTGTGAGGCAGTAATGCTAACCATTACACCGTCCGTACTGCCCCGTGTATATAACACATGGTGGGGATAGAACCCATGACCTCAGTGCTGTGAGGCAGTAATACTAACCATTACATCGTCCGTACTGCCCTGTATATATAACACATGGTGGGGATAGAACCCATGACCTCAGTGCTGTGAGGCAGTAATATAACCATTACACCATCCGTACGGCCCCGTATATATAATACATGGGGATAGAACCCATGACCTCAGCGCTGTGAGGCAGTAATGCTAACCATTACACCGTCCGTACTGCCCCGTATATATAACACATGGTGGGGATAGAACCCATGACCTCTGTGCTGTGAGGCAGTAATGATAACCACCGTCCGTACGGCCCCGTATATATAACACATGGTGGGGATAGAACCCATGGCCTCAGTGCTGTGAGGCAGTAATGCTAACCATTACACTGTCCGTACTGCCCCGTATATATAACACATGGTGTGAATAGAACCCATGACCTCAGTGCTGTGAGGCAGTAATGTAACCATTACACCGTCCGTACTGCCCCGTATATATAACACATAGTGGGGATAGAACCCATGACCTCAGCACTGTGATGCAGTAATGTAACCATTACACCGTCCGTACTGCCCCATATATATATAACACATGGTGGGGATAGAACCCACGACCTCAGCGCTGGGAGGCAGTAATGCTAACCATTACACCATACGTACTGCCCCGTATATATAACACATGGTGGGGATAGAACCCATGACCTCAGTGCTGGGAGGCAGTAATGCTAACCATTACACCATACGTACTGCCCCGTATATATAACACATGGTGGGGATAGAACCCATGACCTCAGTGCTGTGAGGCAGTAATGTAACCATTACACCATCCATACTGCCCCGTATATATAACACATGGTGGGGATAGAACCCATGACCTCAGCGCTGTGAGGCAGTAATGCTAACCATTACACCATCCATACTGCCCCATATATATAACACATGGTGGGGATAAAACTCATGACCTCAGGGCTGTGAGGCAGTAATGTAACCATTACACCGTCCATACTGCCCCGTATATATATCACATGGTGGGGATAGAACCCATGACCTCAGTGCTGTGAGGCAGTAATGCTAACCATTACACCATCCATACTGCCCCATATATATAACACATGGTGGGGATAGAACTCATGACCTCAGGGCTGTGAGGCAGTAATGTAACCATTACATCGTCCATACTGCCCCGTATATATATCACATGGTGGGGATAGAACCCATGACCTCAGTGCTGTGAGGCAGTAATGTAACCATTACACCATCCGTGCGGCCCTGTATATATAACACATGGTGGGATAGAACCCATGACCTCAGTGCTGTGAGGCAGTAATGCTATAACCATTACACAATCCGTACTGCCCCGTATATATAACACATGGTGGGGATAGAACCCATGACCTCAGCACTGTGAGGCAGTAATGTAACCATTACACCATCCGTACTGCCCCGTATATATAACACATGGTGGGGAATAGAACCCATGACCTCAGGGCTGTGAGGCAGTAATGTAACCATTACACCATCCGTACTGCCCCGTATATATAACACATGGTGGGGGTAGAACCCATGACCTCAGTGCTGTGAAGCAGTAATGCGAACCATTACACTGTCCGTACATAGGGAAATGCTGGGAGTGTCTGGGAAATTGCATGTGTGCCTGAGCGTTTTAGGGGAGGGTGTGTGATGTCAGCTGCAGACCGGATATGCCTTATTCCATCGCACCACCAAGTAAGTCGCTGGCTACTGCGATGACGTGAGCCCAGTGTAAAACTCATTAGATGTGAGCCTGTTATGATGGGTTTTGGAGATATTCACTCTGCTGCGAATACATATATAGCCATACCCATCCATTCACACAGCAAGCACCTTTATCCGCAAGGTGGGATTTCACTCTATTGAGGGCGGTGGCTTAATTGAATGCTAACTGATGTACAGCTTTATTTCATTGCAACTAATAAGAATGCAGGAGCTGATGAAGAGTAGGCATTATAGGGAGTGAGTCTGGTGCCCATTACTGTACCAACTGTGCTATGCACATATAATGTTCTACTGTCCAATTGCTTTAGAATCTTGTGTAAACATGGTGTCCATTTTTCATTGGCACACACACAAGGCTCCAGGAAGTGTGCCTCACCCCCAAGGTACCCTGAGCAGAGCCAGATTGGTGCTCCATGCAATGTGAGAAACGACAGCATGCAGAGTGCAGCCCTTCCCCATATTACCAAGGGCTGTTTATCTGGCTGATACCTGGGCTCGGGTAAAACGCTGCTTCTGCTCCAGGATGTATTCATACGTGTGAGAATCGTACTCTATTTCTGCAGAACTCTGGAGATAAATCTTCTTATTTTCTGTCTGAAAGAATAAAGATCTATCATCGGTATAAAGCTAGAACACAAATATACCATGAAACATAAATATACCGCATGCTTTATCTAAATACATATCCATAGCCGAGGACAGAACCAGGCACATCACAGTACATGAAGGATAATTCAGACCTGTTTGCACAGGGCCAAATTCAGCCACCATGCCTGTATCCTGTACAGGAATGTACCCTGTCCCACGAAATCTTGCCTTGCAAATAGGTTTGCATTGAACACGTTTAAATTGTGATTTGTTTAAAACTTTTAATTGTGTTCTTAATAAAATCAGGTGGTTGTGAGTCACAAGACATACCTAACATCAATACACAAAGAAAAGGGAGGGTATTTATCTACGGAATAATGTCTGATTATATTTAGACAGTAGCGGTGGTATTAAGTACTTGAATATACTGTAAAAAGCTCCCAAACATTAGAGCATGTCCGTAATAGGACCTATTCAAGTCCTGGAATTGGACAATTTTCGACTGTTTCAGTGTACCAATAATTAAGCTATTTAAAATGGGAACATATGGTATGTGGCGGTTCCCAAATGGATCTGGTGTGTAACCACAAAAACACAGCCCCACCACGTCACTTCCGCCTGGCCGGTGCACGTCATAGCCCTGCCGGGCAGCCTGAGTGGTAGCTCCCGACGTCCCCCAGCAGCCGCCCAGCAGTTGTCAGGCAACAGGGGACGCCGGGGATCGCGCGCCCGGCCACCTGATTGACATTAGGGCAGGTGGGCCGGGTGCTGAGGTGGAGGCTGATAGGCTGGGCTATCCCTCTTAAGGGATTCAGCCCTGATCAGCCTCGCCGGTGATATTGCCTCGTTCAGAGCACTACAGGCTCGTCTGTCCTGGTCCAGTCGGAGTCTTGTCCAGCTGCAGTCTGGATTCAGTCACAGTCCAGCCTTGTGTATAGAAGGATAGGGGGTTAGGGAACCATATAAAATTATTTAATAAATTTCTACCATTGAGATAGTGGCTTTTGCAACATCTTACTCCAAGCGCCTGAGTTATATGGTTCCCTAACCCCCTATCCTTCTATACACACACTGTGTCGGCTGATTGAACTGACTGGGAACCCTTTCTTGGGCTGCTGGTATAGAGGCGCACTAGATAAATCACACCACCTTTTTGCATATACAGTCCAGCCTTGGTCCAGTCTTTGTCCTGATCCGGTCCTGTCACTGTCCAGCGGTTATCCGGTTCCGGTCTGCATCCAGTCCTGTCGTGCTTCGGTCCTGGTCCCGTCTGGGTCCAGATATTATCCATTCCCGATCCTGTCTAGATCCGGCTCTGTCGTGGCCAGCAAGTTTCCATCCCTGCCGAGCTACCCCTGGCGTGCATATTACCACCTGGTGCTGCCGGAGGGTCGGGCTGGTCATGTAAGTGCTCCAGTGGAGCCTAGTTTATTATTCTTTATTTCTGCGGGCAAGGTATTTCTGCGGGTAAGTTATTATAATCGTCCTGGTCTTGCTCTCCGTGATTCGGAGAGGCCCAAGTTAGTGGGTTCACACCTGTTTTGGGGTACCGATATTGTACCATTTTATGTGGGCGTGTTTTGCGTTTGGTGGCACCCCATTAATGTGTGTTCTGGTGCCTGTGACTTGATCACACTCCCTGTCCTTGGCCAAGGTGCCGCTAGTTGGGGTGTTTTATCCAGATAGGCCCTGTTAGTTAGATCCTTCTTTTGGTCCAGTCCCTGACGGTCGCCGTGGGTTTGTCCCTACTTAAAAGCTGGTTGCATCGGGGTTGGAGCGGGCCTAACTCGCTCCTTCAAACACGACGACTAAAGGAGAAGCCTAGCACCCTGCAGCCTGCGGTCACCTGCCCGGGACGGCCAACAGAGCTAGTGTAGGGCTTCGCCGTGGCCATTCTAAACAGCGGTCCCGGCTGAGGGCTCAGCCTACCCCCAACATCCTCACGTCCCTGTCTCCGGACGGTGGGTTCACACCCAGATCCGTAACACACAATGTGAATAAATATACAAATGTGCAGAAAGATCACGGATGGGCAGTGTAATTGATTAGTAATTAGAAGAATTAATAAATTATACTCAATATGAATGAATATGCAAATAAACAGAAAGGTCAACAGGACAGGACTGGGGCAAATGTTATAATTCATATGTACCAGTGACCAGTTTATTTTACTATTTGTATTGCAGTGGAACTACAAGTTCCAGCAGGCCCTTTAATGCCCTGCATGCTGGGACTTGTGGTTCTCCAAGACCCTGCATGCGGGGAAGGCTTGCTGGGACTCATAGTTGCACAGTAATATACAATAGTTTTATTCTATTTTTTTCACATTTATCAGCCCGATGCCCACCGCCCAGGGGCACCGGGGACAGCCCCAGGCTTCAGCCTGGGCAGGTAAATTCTGGAGGGGGGGGACACCCCTATATTGGGAGGTTACCCATTCCACCAGGACCTCTGCCCAGGCTGACCGGTCAGGGGGTTAATGCTTTGGCTGGGGGGACTTGTATAAAAAGTCTCCCCCTGGCTGTGTCTTTTCCCTGCTGGCTGGTTGGGCTGGTGCTGGTTCTTAAAATACAGGGGACCCCTACTCATTTTGTCCCCCTTATTTTGGGAACCAGGACCCTTGGTTTCCTGATTTTTTTTTTTTTTTTTTAAATCAGGACCGACTCTGTGAGCCTGTGAATCCCTAGTACCGGCTGCTGCTAATTGACTGATCTGTGCAGGCTGCTGACATATACGCCTGGAAAATGAAGTGTATTTTCCAGGTGTATTTTACTGGCAATAAGCGGCCGTATTAAAAATGCGGCTGGTTAGTAAATTAGAAATCACCATGATTTTGAATGGTGATCCCTATTCGTATTTTCCGATTGTGTATACATTCGTATTTGTAAATACAAATACAAATGTGCCATGAATATGAGTTTACGTATTTTTGAGAAAATAAATCCCGAAATTCAAATACGTAATGCTCCAAAGCGCATAGCCACACTTGCTCTTTTCAAATACGTATAAAACAGGCATATTTTTGTATACGAATACGCCTATTTAATAATTTTTTTCTTAGTAAATTTCCCCAATGTGTATATAGCCAGATGAACCAGTAATCAAGCCAACTGCTCTTTACATTAGCATATAAGCATTGTTAGCATACTGTACATGGTGCAAATTGCTGATGACTGGAGTAATGTTACCACCTGTGTGGTCCAGGCTTCAGTCACGGAGCCGCTGATTGTGAAGGTCACCGATGTCTGAACCTCCAGGTCACTGATGTTACAGACCGCTCTGACACAGGATCCCACCAAACAGTCCTGCGGGAGCAGATGAAGAGGACAACAGGGGTCAGAATATAGAGGGAGAGGGTGGATGAGATTGCTGAGAAGAAAGGTGGAGAGCAGGGATTGTGCAGGACAAGTAAGGATATTATCGCCATCTTCATGTCACAGAATACATTTACCAGGACTGGGCTTTCTTTCCTGAGCTCTTGGTATTTCCTGGTTCCCGGTATCTTGCCAGTCACCGTGCAGGTAGCATGTTCTGGCTGGAAAGGAAGGAGAATTATATGGTCTGTGTATATGGAGTCCACCATGGTGGTGACTGAGAAAGAGCTACATCAGTGTGGGGTCTTCCTCCTCCAAGGTCCACCTAGGGTCTTTGGCTGAATCGATGAAGATTATTGAACTAGCTGAACAGATAGGAAATGATGGGAACTGCTGGCTTGGCCTACTGTGCTATCATCTCCTATACTCTACTATGTGCCGTCTCTTTGTTCTGGTCTTCTTCAGTGGGAGTTAGATCCTGTTCGGTTTCCTGGGTAATGGAACACACAAGGACAGGGCTATCCTGTGGTTGTCTTCTCCTGGAGGATGGACATGGAGAAAGGAAGGAATAGTGGGTGGGTGTAGGAACTGGTGAGGACTGGGGATACGGTCATTGGGTCACCAGCATGATGGTCAACAAGCATTAGCCTGTCCTTGTGTACTGGTGCCTGTCCTTGTGTACTGGTGCCTGTCCTTGTGTACTGGTGCCTGTCCTTGTGTTTCCCTTCTATATCCCTATAGATTGTAAGCTTGCAGCAGGGCCCTCCTACCTCCAAGTCTGTCTGTTACCCAGTTTGTTTCACTGTCTACTATTGTAAAGCGCAACGGAATCTACTGCGCTATATAAGACGCTGTAACGGAATCTGCTGCGCTATATAAGACACTGTAACGGAATCTACTGCACCATATAAGACGCTGTAACGGAATCTGCTGCGCTATATAAGACGCTGTAACGGAATCTGCTGCGCTATATAAGACGCTGTAACGGAATCTGCTGCGCTATATAAGACACTGTAACGGAATCTGCTGCGCTATATAAGACATTGTAACGGAACCTGCTGCGCTATGTAAGACGCTGTAACGGAATCTTCTGCGCTATATAAGACGCTGTAACGGAATCTGCTGCGCTATGTAAGACACTGTAACGGAATCTGCTGCGCTATGTAAGACACTGTAACGGAATCTGCTGCGCTATATAAGACACTGTAACGGAATCTGCTGCGCTATATAAGACACTGTAACGGAATCTGCCGCGCTATATAAGACACTGTAACGGAATCTGCCGCGCTATATAAGACACTGTAACGGAATCTGCTGCGCTATATAAGAAACTGTAACGGAATATGCTGCGTTATATAAGACACTGTAACAGAATCTGCTGCGCTATATAAGAGACTGTAACGGAATCTGCTGCGCTATATAAGAGACTGTAACGGAATCTGCTGCGCTATATAAGACACTGTAACGGAATCTGCTGCGCTATATAAGACACTGTAATGGAAACTGCTGCGCTATATAAGACGCTGTAATGGAAACTGCTGCGCTATATAAGACGCTGTAATGGAAACTGCTGCGCTATATAAGACACTGTAATGGAAACTGCTGCGCTATATAAGAAACTGTAACGGAATCTGCTGCGCTATATAAGACAATGTAACAGAATCTGCTGCTCTATATAAGTCACTGTAACGGAATCTGCTGCGCTATATAAGACACTGTAACGGAATCTGCTGCGCTATATAAGACACTGTAACGGAATCTGCTGCGCTATATAAGTCACTGTAACGGAATCTGCTGCGCTATATAAGACACTGTAACGGAATCTGCTGCGCTATATAAGAAACTGTAACGGAATATGCTGCGTTATATAAGACACTGTAACAGAATCTGCTGCGCTATATAAGAGACTGTAACGGAATCTGCTGCGCTATATAAGACACTGTAACGGAATCTGCTGCGCTATATAAGACGCTGTAACGGAATCTGCTGCGCTATATAAGACACTGTAACGGAATCTGCTGCGCTGTATAAGACACTGTAATGGAATCTGCTGCGCTATATAAGACGCTGTAATGGAATCTGCTGCGCTATATAAGACACTGTAACGGAATCTGCTGCGCTATATAAGACACTGTAACGGAATCTGCTGCGCTATATAAGACACTGTAACGGAATCTGCTGCGCTATATAAGACACTGTAACGGAATCTGCTGCGCTGTATAAGACACTGTAATGGAATCTGCTGCGCTATATAACAAACTGTAACGGAATCTGCTGCGCTATATAAGACGCTGTAACGGAATCTGCTGCGCTATATAAGACACTGTAATGGAATCTGCTGCGCTATATAAGACACTGTAACGGAATCTGCTGCGCTATATAAGACACTGTAACGGAATCTGCTGCGCTATATAAGACACTGTAACGGAATCTGCTGCGCTATATAAGACACTGTAACGGAATCTGCTGCGCTATATAAGACACTGTAACAGAATCTGCTGCGCTATATAAGACCCTGTAACGGAATGTGCTGCGCTATATAAGACACTGTAGCGGAATCTGCTGCACTATATAAGACGCTGTAACGGAATCTGCTGCGCTATATAAGACGCTGTAACTGAATCTGCTGCGCTATATAAGACGCTGTAACGGAATCTGCTGCACTATATAAGACACTGTAACGGAATCTGCTGCACTATATAAGACGCTGTAACGGAATCTGCTGCGCTATATAAGACACTGTAACGGAATCTGCTGCGCTATATAAGACACTGTAACGGAATCTGCTGCGCTATATAAGACACTGTAACGGAATCTGCTGCGCTATATAAGACGCTGTAACGGAATCTGCTGCGCTATATAACACACTGTAACGGAATCTGCTGCGCTATATAAGACACTGTAACGGAATCTGCTGCGCTATATAAGACACTGTAACGGAATCTACTGCACCATATAAGACGCTGTAACGGAATCTGCTGCGCTATATAAGACCCTGTAACGGAATGTGCTGCGCTATATAAGACACTGTAGCGGAATCTGCTGCGCTATATAAGACACTGTAACAGAATCTGCTACGCTGTATAAGACCTGGTGTGCAGTAATGTAGTCTGGAGCACGTTCCCTGTGATGGATCTGGTGTGCAGTAATGTAATCTGGAGCACGTTCCCAGTGATGGATCTGGTGTGCAGTAATGTAATCTGGAGCGCAGTAATGTAATCTGGAGCACGTTCCCAGTGATGGATCTGGTGTGCAGTAATGTAATCTGGAGCACGTTCCCAGTTATGGATCTGGTGTGCAGTAATGTAGTCTGGAGCATGTTCCCAGTGATGGATCTGGTGTGCAGTAATGTAGTGATGGATCTGGTGTGCAGTAATGTGGTCTGGAGCACGTTCCCAGTGATGGATCTGGTGTGCAGTAATGTAGTCTGGAGCATGTTCCCAGTGATGGATCTGGTGTGCAGTAACGTAGTCTGGAGCACATCCCCAGTGGTGGATCTGGTGTGCAGTAATGTAGTGATGGATCTGGTGTGCAGTAATGTGGTCTGGAGCACGCCCCCAGTGATGGATCTGGTGTGCAGTAATGTAGTCTGGAGCACGTTCCCAGTGATGGATCTGGTGTGCAGTAATGTAGTCTGGAGCATGTTCCCAGTGATGGATCTGGTGTGCAGTAATGTAATCTGGAGCACGTTCCCAGTGATGGATCTGGTGTGCAGTAATGTAGTCTGGAGCATGTTCCCAGTGATGGATCTGGTGTGCAGTAATGTAATCTGGAGCACGTTCCCAGTGATGGATCTAGTGTGTAGTAATGTAGTCTGGAGCATGTTCCCAGTGATGGATCTGGTGTGCAGTAATGTAGTTTGGAACTCGTTCCCAGTTATGGATCTGGTGTGCAGTAATGTAATCTGGAGCATGTTCCCAGTGATGGATCTGGTGTGCAGTAATGTACTGTAGTCTGGAGCACGTTCAAAGTGATTGATCTGGAGTGCAGTAATGTAGTCTGGAGTATGTTCCCAGTGATGGATCTGGTGTGCAGTAATGTAGTCTGGAGCACGTTCCCAGTGATGGATCTGGTGTGCAGTAATGCAGTCTGGAACACTTTCCCAGTGATGGATCTGGTGTGCAGTAATGTAGTCTGGAGCACGTTCCCAGTGATGGATCTGGTGTGTAGTAATGTAGTCTGGAGCACGTTCCCAGTGATGGATCTGGTGTGTAGTAATGTAGTCTGGAGCACGTTCTCAGTGATGGATCTGGTGTGCAGTAATGTAGTCTGGAGCACGTTCCCAGTGATGGATCTGGTGTGCAGTAATGTAGTCTGGAGCACGTTCCCAGTGATGGATCTGGTGTGCAGTAATGTAGTCTGGAGCACGTTCCCAGTGATGAATCTGGTGTGCAGTAATGCAGTCTGGATCACGTCCCCAGTGATGGATCTGGTGTGCAGTAATGTAGTCTGGAGCTCGTTCCCAGTAATGAATCTGGTGTGCAGTAATGTAGTCTGGAGCAAGTTCTCAGTGATGGATCTGATGTGCAGTAATGTAGTCTGGAGCACGCCCCCAGTGACGGATCTGATGTGCAGTAATGTAGTCTGGAGCAAGTTCTCAGTGATGGATCTGATGTGCAGTAATGTAGTCTAGAGCACGTTCCCAGTGATGGATCTAGTGTGTAGTAATGTAGTCTGGAGCACGCCCCAGTGATGGATCTGGTGTGCAGTAACGTAGTCTGGAGCACATCCCCAGTGATGGATCTGGTGTGCAGTAACGTAGTCTGGAGCACGCCCCCAGTGATGGATCTGGTGTGCAGTAACGTAGTCTGGAGCACGTTCCCAGTGATGGATCTGGTGTGCAGTAACGTAGTCTGGAGCACATCCCCAGTGATGGATCTGGTGTGCAGTAATGTAGTGATGGATCTGGTGTGCAGTAATGTGGTCTGGAGCACATCCCCAGTGATGGATCTGGTGTGCAGTAATGTAGTCTGGAGCACGTTCCCAGTGATGGATCTGGTGTGCAGGAGTTTAGATAATAGATACTAGATGTAGATGTTGGAACCATTGGATTATGAACACCATAGACTTCGTCAGATTCTGTACCTGTGAGCTGCTGATCTTTGTCTGCTCCCACACACTGGTTTCCCCTAATGTCACCGGGATGAGGAAGATGATGGATAGAGCGAGACAACGATCACCCAGATTAATAACCTACAGGAGAGAAAGGCTGTAACATCTGCGTGTGCCAATCATATTCCCAGTGTCTAAGACCATGATACTCCCAGAGAATTGGAGCTTGTGTCCCAGCAATTCCCAGCGGTCTGGTGGTAGTGATACTACGCTGTAGCTCAGTGATGGCTAACCTTGACACTCCAGCTGTTTTTGAACTACACATCCCTGCTCCAGTTTCAGCATGGCCACATATTACAACTGTAGCAGGGCATGCTTTGATGTGTAGTTCAACAACAGCTGGATTGTCAAGATGAGCCATCACTGCTATAACTACTTCTAAGCCTGATGCAGGGAGGTGACTACAGCAAGGTACCAGTGACAATATATCACACTCATAAATACTAAATCCTATAGTGGGTGCTGGAAACCAGGTGACAATAGATGTGACAAGGCATTGCCAGGTAACGAGGAGAGACCGGACACTCGGGGGCTACCACAGGGCTGATCAACCTGTAATATTCTCTATGATTATGTAATAACCAGGTAGCCAGTCAGTCGGACGTCCTCAGTAGGCAGGGTCTCTGGGGAACCAGTCAGATGTCCTCAGTAGGCGGGGTCTCTGGGGAACCAGGCAGCCAGTCAGACGTCCTCAGAAGGTGGGGTCTATGGGGAACTAGGCAGCCAGTCAGATGTCCTCAATAGGTGGGGTCTCTGGGGAACCAGGCAGCCAGTCAGATGTCCTCAATAGGTGGGGTCTCTGGGGAACCAGGCAGCCAGTCAGATGTCCTCAGTAGGCGGGGTCTCTGGCGAACTAGGCAGCCAGTCAAACGTCCTCAGTAGGCGGGATCTCTGGGGAACCAGGCAGCCAGCCAGACATGTCCTCAATCGGCAGGGTGTCTGGGGAACCAGGCAGCCAGTCAGTCAGACGTCCTCAGTAGGCAAACCAGGCAGCCAGTCAGACGTCCTCAGTAGGCGGGGTGTCTGGGGAACCCAGCAGCCAGTCAGTCAGATGTCCTCAGTAGGCGGGGTGTCTGGGGAACCAGGCAGCCAGTCAGACGTCCTCAGTAGGCGGGGTGTCTGGGGAACCAGGCAGCCAGTCAGACGTCCTCAGTAGGCAGGGTATATGGGGAACCAGGCAGCCAGTCAGACATCCTCAGTAGGCAGGGGTTCTGGGGAACCAGGCAGCCAGTTAGACGTCCTCAGAAGGTGGGGTCTATGGGGAACTAGGCAGCCAGTCAGATGTCCTCAATAGGTGGGGTCTCTGGGGAACCAGGCAGCCAGTCAGATGTCCTCAATAGGTGGGGTCTCTGGGGAACCAGGCAGCCAGTCAGATGTCCTCAGTAGGCGGGGTCTCTGGCGAACTAGGCAGCCAGTCAAACGTCCTCAGTAGGCGGGATCTCTGGGGAACCAGGCAGCCAGCCAGACATGTCCTCAATCGGCAGGGTGTCTGGGGAACCAGGCAGCCAGTCAGTCAGACGTCCTCAGTAGGCAAACCAGGCAGCCAGTCAGACGTCCTCAGTAGGCGGGGTGTCTGGGGAACCCAGCAGCCAGTCAGTCAGATGTCCTCAGTAGGCGGGGTGTCTGGGGAACCAGGCAGCCAGTCAGACGTCCTCAGTAGGCGGGGTGTCTGGGGAACCAGGCAGCCAGTCAGACGTCCTCAGTAGGCAGGGTATATGGGGAACCAGGCAGCCAGTCAGACATCCTCAGTAGGCAGGGGTTCTGGGGAACCAGGCAGCCAGTTAGACGTCCTCAGTAGGGGGGGTCTCTGGGAAACCAGGCAGCCAGTTAGACATCCTCAGTAGGGGGGGTCTCTAGGAAACCAGGCAGCCAGTCAGTCAGACATCCTCAGTAGGCAGGGTCTCTGGGGAACCAGGCAGCCAGTCAGACGTCCTCAGTAGGCGGGGTCTCTGGGGAACCAGGCAGCCAGTCAGATGTCCTCAGTAGGCGGGGTCTCTGGAGAACCAGGCAGCCAGCCAGACATGTCCTCATTATGCGGGGTCTCTGGGGAACAAGGCAGCCAGTCAGATGTCCTCAGTAGGCATGGTCTCTGGGGAACCAGGCAGCCAGCCAGACGTGTCCTCAGTAGGCAGGGTGTCTGGGGAACCAGGCAGCCAGCCAGACGTGTCCTCAGTAGGCAGGGTCTCTGGGGAACTAGGCAGCCAGACATGTCCTCAGTAGGTGGGCTCTCGGGTGTATAATAGTAACTTTGTCAGTTCCTCGGGGGACGTCCATCTCATATATTGGGGGATTCTTATTTCCACAGAGATTTGGTCCAGTGAAGATACATATTCATTTTGCAGACAATCTAAGCAATTCCTATTGCTATAATGTAATATTCTGACAATCTTTCCAGTTCTAATGCTCATTTTAACAATGGGGCATTATTATCATCATTTTTATTATCATCATTATCATTATATTATGGAGCAATATTAATATTTACTATTAACAATGGGGCAATATTATTAATTCCAATGAAGCAGTAGGTAACTTCCATACTTCGGCTAAATCCAAAGGCCTCTTCTCTATCCTCATCCAGCTTGATCTGTCGGCAGCCTTTGACACTGTTGACCACCCTCTCCTGCTCAACACCCTCCGCTCCTTTGGCATCACTGGCACGGTCTTCTCCTGGTTCACCTCATACCTCTCCGATCGCTCCTTCTCCATCTCCACTCCGAGCTCCTCCTCTCCTACTACCCCGCAGCAAGTCGGTGTTCCCCAAGGGTCAGTCCTTGGCCCTCTCCTCTTCTCCCTCTACACCACCTCTCTGGGCACCCTCATCAGCTCCTATGGTTTTCATTACCACCTTTATGCTGATGATACCCTAATCTATCTCTCCTCCCCCGACCTATCCCCATCACTCCTGTCCAAGGTCTCAGAATGCCTCACGGCCATCTCAGCCTGGATGACCCAATGCTTCCTGAAACTAAACATGGCTAAAACCTAACTTCTAATCTTCCATCCCCCGAACATCCCCTCTTCTCCCACTATCTCCATCAGCATTGGTGAAACCGAGATCACCTCCACCGACCAAACGCGCTGCCTCGGTGTCATCATTGACTCCTCCCTCTCTTTCACCCCCCACATTCGTGCTCTCTCACAGTCTTGCCGCTTTCACCTACGCAACATCTCACGCATCAGACCATTCCTCTCCACTGACGCGACCAAAATTCTCATTCACTCTCTTGTCATCTCCCGCCTTGACTACTGCAACATCCTTCTCTCTGGGCTAACTCTCACTTGCCTCGCACCTCTCCAATCCATTCTTAACGCTGCTGCTCATCTTCCTCTCCCGCCGCTCTACCTCCACCTCCCCCCTCTGTCTATCTCTTCACTGGCTCCCCATTCCTTTCCGAGTTCTCTTTAAACTCCTCACCACCACCTACAAGGCTCTCTCCTCCTCCACTGCTCCTTACCTCTCTTCACTGATCTCTATCCACACCTCCTCCCGTCCTCTTCGCTCCATCGCTGACCGCCGACTGACCTCTCACCTAATCACCTCCTCCCACTCCCGTGTCCAAGACTTCTCTCGCGCTGCCCCCCTGCACTGGAACAACCTACCGCCACCCATCAGGCTTTCTGATTCCCTTACCTCCTTCAAGCGCTCCCTCAAAACCCACTTTTTTCGACTAGCCTATCCCTCCTCCTAACCTCTTTTGATCCTCCTATCCTGCCTTCGTTCCCCTCCGTTCCTACTTATCCTGTTGTTTTTCGTTCGTCCACCCACCTATTTTTAGTATGTTAACTCTTATGAGTAGGGTCCTCCTGCCTCACGTACTCACCCTACCTCTTTACCTCACCTGTCCTCCTGTCCTGTTCTTCCCTTCCTCTACTTCATCTTCAGTCTCCTCGACAATTTCCACACCTACTTCTGAACTGATGCTGATTTTAGTTCTACCAGCTGTACCCCTATTTATACTGTATTTTTCAACACACCCTGTACGTCACCTTGTCATTAGTTTTTTGTTTGCTATGTACGGCGCTGCGGACACTTTGCGGCGCCTTATAAATAAACGTACTACTACTACTACTTAATATGGTGTTATCACTTGACAGCCATGTGCTTGCTAGTGTTTGTAGTGCACCAAGGGCCTTATTCTAGTTCACTCTTAGAGGCAAATTCCTTCTCAAATGGACAGAACCATGGGCACTCAAGGTGGGACAGATGCAACATGTGCAGAGAGAATTAGATTTGGGTGGGGTTTTTCTTCAAAGTGAGATCTATATTACACTGCAGTGTTTGCACTACATTTACGAAGTACTTTCTGAAGTACTATAGAACTGTATAATTAAAAGGAATATATAACTACTATACCTGTGTTCTTACCTTGTACACGTATATGTCCTTACCTTGTACACATGTCGCACGCTGGCGTCACTGGAGGAATAGTTGTGATATTTGCTGGACTCTTCTAGGCTGTAACAGTGAGTACGGGTAAGTGTATTCTCTGTACAGCGCTGTGGAATATGTGTGCGCTATAAACTAACTGGTAGTAAAATTCCCTGAACAGCACTGTTGAATATGTGTGCGCTATATAAATAACTGGTAGTAATAGTCTCTGTACAGCGCTGTGGAATATGTGTGAGCTATATAATAACTGGTAATAATAATCTCTGTACAGCGCTGCGGAATATGTGTGCGCTATATAATAACTGGTAATAATAGTCTCTGTACAGCGCTGTGGAATATGTGTGCGCTATATAATATCTGGTAATAATATTCTCTGTACAGCGCTGCGGAATATGTGTGCGCTATATAATAACTGGTAATAATCTCTGTACAGTGCTGCGGAATATGTGTGCGCTATATAATAACTGGTAATAATATTCTCTGTACAGCACTGCAGAATATGTGTGCGCTATATAATAACTGGTAATAATATTCTCTGTACAGCACTGCGGAATATGTGTGCGCTATATAGTAACTGGTAATAATATTCTCTGTACATCGATGCGGAATATGTGTGCGCTATATAATAACTGGTAATAATAATCTCTGTACAGTGGTGTGGGGTGCGGTGCTCCTGGACTGGATGGGCTGGGTGGCTTTAGTGCGGCATGCCCTTACATTCTATTAACACTTTTCCCTCACTAACACTCTCTCTTATTTTAATTACATTTCATTTATCTCTCTCTTTATGTATAGCTTCGGCTTCCTATCACTAATTATTAACACTTAGTATCTCACTGGCATGCCGCACTGGGCCTCCTAGCTTATGATAGTTTTTGGGGTGCCACACCCTGCACCTAGATATACCGCTAGGGACCCCCAATATACAGAGAAGCCTTGACGCGGCTTGGGGGCATATCATACACCTGCGCAGGTATATGTAACCAATATCTCTGAATTCTATTATCATGTAGTGTTCAAGATTGGTTGCTAAAACTATTCAGTGTGCGGGGGAACCAATGTCTTGTTACTTACTAAGTATTAACCCCTCCCTTGCATGCACCTGAAAAGTTTTACTGAACTAATTTGAGCATCTACCACTATCTGTATGTAATCTCTGTACAGCGCTGCAGAATATGTGTGCGCTATATAATAACTGCTAATAATCTCTGTACAGCGCAGCAGAATATGTGTGAGCTATATAATAACTGCTAATAATCTCTGTACAGCGCTGCGGAATATGTGTGCGCTATATAATAACTGGTAATAATAGTCTCTGTACAGCGCTGCGGAATATGTGTGCGCTATATAATAACTGGTAATAATATTTTCTGTACAGCGCTGAGGAATATGTGTGCGCTATATAATAACTGGTAATAATATTCTCTGTACAGCGCTGCGGAATATGTGTGCGCTATATAATAAATGGTAATAATAGTCTCTGTACAGCGCTGCGGAATATGTGTGCGCTATATAATAACTGGTAATAATATTCTCTGTACAGATCTGCGGAATATGTGTGCGCTATATAATAACTGGTAATGATATTCCCTGTACAACGCTGCGGAATATGTGTGCGCTATATAATAACTGGTAATAATAATCTCTGTACAGCGCTGCAGAATATGTGTGCACTATATAATAACTGGTAATAATAGTCTCTGTACAGCGCTGCGGAATATGTGTGCGCTATATAATAACTGGTAATAATAATCTCTGTACAGCGCTGCGGAATATGTGCGCGCTATATAATAACTGGTAATAATATTTTCTGTACAGTGCTGCGGAATATGTGTGCGCTATATAATAACTGGTAATAATAGTCTCTGTACAGCGCTGCGGAATGTGTGTGCGCTATATAATAACTGGTAATAATAGTCTCTGTACAGCGCTGTGGAATATGTGTGCGCTATATAATAACTGGTAATAATAGTCTCTGTACAGCGCTGCGGAATATGTGTGCGATATATAATAACTGGTAATAATAGTCTCTGTACAGCGCTGCGGAATATGTGTGCGCTATATAATAACTGGTAATAATATTCTCTGTACAGCGCTGCGGAATATGTGTGCGCTATATAATAACTGATAATAATAGTCTCTGTACAGCGCTGTGGAATATGTGTGCGCTATATAATAACTGGTAATAATAGTCTCTGTACAGCGCTGCGGAATATGTGTGCGCTATATAATAACTGGTAATAAATAATCTCTGTACAGCGCTGCGCATTATGTGTGCGCTATATAATAACTGGTAATAATATTCTCTGTACAGCGGTGCGGAATATGTGTGCGCTATATAATAACTGGTAATAATAGTCTCTGTACAGCGCTGTGGAATATGTGTGCGCTATATAATAACTGGTAATAATAGTCTCTGTACAGCGCTGCGGAATATGTGTGCGCTATATAATAACTGGTAATAATAGTCTCTGTACAGCGCTGGGGAATATGTGTGCGCTATATAATAACTGGTAATAATAGTCTCTGTACAGCGCTGCAGAATATGTGTGCGCTATATAATAACTGGTAATAATAGTCTCTGTACATCGCTGCGGAATATGTGTGTGCTATATGATAACTGGTAATAATAGTCTCTGTACATCGCTGCGGAATATGTGTGCGCTATATAATAACTGGTAATAATATTCTCTGTACAGCGCTGCGGTATATATGTGCGCTATATAATAACTGGTAATAATAGTCTCTGTACAGCGCTGCGGAATATGTGTGCGCTATATAATAACTGGTAATAATATTCTCTGTACAGCGCTGCGGAATATGTGTGCGCTATATAATAACTGGTAATAATAGTCTCTGTACAGCGCTGAGGAATATGTGTGTGCTATATAATAACTGGTAATAATAGTCTCTGTACATCGCTGCGGAATATGTGTGCGCTATATAATAACTGGTAATAATATTCTCTGTACAGCGCTGCGGTATATATGTGCGCTATATAATAACTGGTAATAATAGTCTCTGTATAGCGCTGCGGAATATGTGTGCGCTATATAATAACTGGTAATAATAGTATCTGTACAGCGCTGTGGAATATGTGTGCTCTATATAATAACTGGTAATAATATTCTCTTTACAGCGCTGCGGAATATGTGTACGCTATATAATAACTGGTAATAATATTCTCTGTACAGCGCTGTGGAATATGTGTGTGCTATATAATAACTGTTAATAATAGTCTCTGTACAACGCTGCGGAATATGTGTGCACTATATAATAACTGGTAATAATAGTCTCTGTACAGCGCTGCGGAATATTTGTGCGCTATATAATAACTGGTAATAATATTCCCTGTACAGCACTGTGGAATATGTGTGCGCTATATAATAACTGGTAATAATATTCTCTGTACAGCGCTGTGGAATATGTGTGCGCTATATAATATAACTGGTAATAATAGTCTCTGTACAGCGCTGCGGAATATGTGTGCGCTATATAATAACTGGTAATAATAGTCTCTGTACAGCGTTGTGGAATATGTGTGCGCTATATAATAACTGGTAATAATAGTCTCTGTACAGCGCTGTGGAATATGTGTGCGCTATATAATAACTGGTAATAATAATCTCTGTACAGCGCTGCGGAATATGTGTGCGCTATATAATAACTGGTAATAATAGTCTCTTTACAGCGCTGCGGAATATGTGTGCGCTATATAATAACTGGTAATAATAATCTCTGTACAGCGCTGCGGAATATGTGTGCGCTATATAATAACTGGTAATAATAATCTCTGTACAGCGCTGCGGAATATGTGTGCGCTATATAATAACTGGTAATAATAGTCTCTGTACAGCGCTGCGGAATATGTGTGCGCTATATAATCACTGGTAATAATAGTCTCTGTACAGCGCTGCGGAATATGTGCGCGCTATATAATAACTGGTAATAATAGTCTCTGTACAGCGCTGCGGAATATGTGCGCGCTATATAATAACTGGTAATAATAGTCTCTGTACAGCGCTGCGGAATATGTGTGCACTATATAATAACTGGTAATAATAATCTCTGTACAGCGCTGCGGAATATGTGTGCGCTATATTATAACTGGTAATGATAATCTCTGTACAGCGCTGCGGAATATGTGTGCGCTATATAATAACTGGTAATAATAATCTCTGTACAGCGCTGCGGAATATGTGTGCGCTATATAATAACTGGTAATAATATTCTCTGTACAGCGCTGCGGAATATGTGCGCTATATAATAACTGGTCATAATATTCTCTGTACAGCGCTGTGGAATATGTGTGTGCTATATAATAACTGGTAATAATAGTCTCTGTACAGCGCTGCGGAATATGTGTGCGCTATATAATAACTGGTAATAATATTCTCTGTACAGCGTTGCGGAATATGTGTGCGCTATATAATAACTGGTAATAATATTCTCTGTACAGCGCTGCGGAATATGTGTGCGCTATATAATAACTGGTAATAATATTCTCTGTACAGCGCTGCGGAATATGTGTGCGCTATATAATAACTGGCAATAATAGTCTCTGTACAGCACTGTGGAATATGTGTGCGCTATATAATAACTGGTAATAATAGTCTCTGTACAGCGCTGTGGAATATGTGTGCGCTATATAATAACTGGTAATAATATTCTCTGTACAGCACTGCGGAATATGTGTGCGCTATATAATAACTGGTAATAATAGTCTCTGTACAGCGCTGCGGAATATGTGTGCGCTATATAATAACTGGTAATAATAATCTGTACAGCGCTGCGGAATATGTGTGCACTATATAATAACTGGTAATAATAGTCTCTGTACAGCGCTGTGGAATATGTGTGCGCTATATAATAACTGGTAATAATATTCTCTGTACAGCGCTGTGGAATATGTGCGCTCTATATAATAACTGGTAATAATAGTCTCTGTACAACGCTGCGGAATATGTGTGCTCTATATAATAACTGGTAATAATCTCTGTACAGCGCTGCGGAATATGTGTGCACTATATAATATAACTGGTAATAATAGTCTCTGTACAGCGCGGTGGAATATGTGTGCTCTATATAATAACTGGTAATAATCTCTGTACAGCGCTGCGGAATATGTGTGCACTATATAATATAACTGGTAATAATAGTCTCTGTACAGCGCTGTGGAATATGTGTGCGCTATATAATAACTGGTAATAATAGTCTCTGTATAGCGCTGTGGAATATGTGTGCGCTATATAATAACAGGTAATAATAGTCTCTGTACAGCGCTGTGGAATATGTGTGCGCTATATAATAACTGGTAATAATAGTCTCTGTACAGCGATGCGGAATATGTGTGCGCTATATAATAACTGGTAATAATAGTCTCTGTATAGCGCTGTGGAATATGTGTGCGCTATATAATAACTGGTAATAATATTCTCTGTACAGCGCTGCGGAATATGTGCGCGCTATATAATAACTGGTAATAATAGTCTCTGTACAGCGCTGCGGAATATGTGTGCGCTATATAATAACTGGTGATAATATTCTCTGTACAGCACTGTGGAATATGTGTGCGCTATATAATAACTGGTAATAATAGTCTCTGTACAGCGCTGTGGAATATGTGTGCGCTATATAATAACTGGTAATAATATTCTCTGTACAGTGCTGCGGAATATCTGTGCGCTATCTAATAACTGGTAATAATATTCTCTGTACAGAGCTGCAGAATATGTGTGCGCTATATAATAACTGGTAATAATAGTCTCTGTACAGCGCTGCAGAATATGTGTGCGCTATATAAATAACTGGTAATAATATTATCTGTACAGCGCTGCGGAATATGTGTGCGCTATATAATAAATGGTAATAATATTCTCTGTACAGCGCTGCGGTATACGTGTGCGCTATATAATAACTGGTAATAATAGTCTCTGTACAGCGCTGCGGAATATGTGTGCGCTATATAAATAACTGGTAATAATAGTCTCTGTACAGCGCTGCGGAATATGTGTGCGCTATATAATAACTGGTAATAATAGTCTCTGTACAGCGCTGCGGAATATGTGTGCGCTATATAACAACTATAAATCAATAAATTATGATGTAAGAATATCACATAGACATTTACATGCAGACGGGAGGTAACTGCAGCCACAGTTATTGATAATAAAGGTATAAATGTACAACCAGTGATGACAAAGTATTCCAATAATATAAGTGTGAATAAATAAAAAGTGACAAAACTAATAATCATAAAATAATACTACATTTCTTTAGTGATTATTATACAGGGGACGCTGCAGGGCCGGTTTAAGGCTTCTCAGCACCCTAGACAAAAGTTCAACCTACTGCTCCCCCATACTGCCACCAATACCCACTTTCCAACCCCTTAAGGCAGTGGCTCCCAAACTGTGTGTCGTGGCACCCTGGGGTGCCTCGGAACACTTGCAGGGGTGCCCTAGGTTGGTGGTCCAGGACCAATTAAAAAATGTTATGGGCAATGTTATAAACAAAACTAGTGCTTGTGGCTGCCAATCATAAAATGTGAACAAACAGAAGCACAGCCCTGTCCACCACCACATAACTAACCCTAAGGATGACATTTAAAACCAATCTACTTAATTTTATATTTATTTTCTAAAAAAATTTCTGATACTCAAGGGTGCAGTGATTCAAAAAAGTTTGGGAACCACTGCCTTAAGGCATACTTGCCTAACATTCCGGAATGGTAGGGAGACTCCCAAAAATCATGTGGTCCTCCAAGCCCCCGGGAAGGTGGACATGTCCCCTGCTTTCCCTGTAGGCCCCCTTTTGCCACCCACAAAGGTACAAGGAGAAGGGTGCAGCAAGGTAGGAAAAAATGCTCGAGGGGAAAGTATAGAGATGAGGTCTTAGAGGTCCCACAGCCCCCACCTGCATTAAGTACAACAAGGATCCTCATAGACAGCCATTATTTTTGGATAGGCAGACTTGGTGGTGCCCCCCCCCCCCCCTGATCCCGGCTGCCTAAACCTGCCTAATGGTAGAGCCGGCCCTGGCCGCAGGACGACACTGATTTGTAGTATGTGACCTGGTCAGGTATCGCACTCCTGGCTGCATTCGAATCTTATACTATAAGCCAGGCATGTCCAAACTGTGGCCCTCCAGCTGTTGTGAAACTACACCTCCCAGCATGCCTTGCCATAGTTTTAGCAATCCCTAATAACAAATTTGTGGCAAGGCATGATGGGACTTGTAGTTTCAGAACAGCTGGAGGGCCATAGTTTGGACGTGCCTGCTATAAGCGGTTATAGAAACTTCCATGAGTGATTACAATGCTATGACATTTTCTCCAGGCCCTTGCAGTTGTTAGCAATGTAACCCAGTCGTTGTCAATGAGCCCTTCATTTGTCTCCGAGTCCTGACTATCATTTATCCAATCATCTCTATCTGTCTAATGAACCTTTGAGTTGTCTCCTTCCCACTGACTGTCTCCGCTAAGTTGGTCTCTCTCACCTGCTGACAGTCACATAGATTGCGTACAACACTCTTATTTGAGATTTAGATTTCATTTGTTCATTGACAGTTCCGCCATTATCACTGTGGAGAGAGCAAAACACGTTGTTTTGTTGCATATTTTAAAAATTACGAAAAAAAATTATTTAAACATATCGGATCTACTGAGAATCTGCCTCCTTCATTTGTTTTCTAGACGCCCTCGTTAGTCAAATGTGCCAGAGTTACAAAATTTTTTTAATCTGTTGTAAAATGTCACAGCTAAATGCGGAATAAGGCGAGCATTTCTCAGTTTAATGCGGAATAAGGCGAGCTTTTCTCAGCTAAATGCGGAACAAGGCGAGCTTTTCTCAGCTAAGTGCGGAATAAGGCGAGCTTTTCTCTGCTTAATGTGGAATAAGGCAAGCTTTTCTCAGCTAAGTGCGGAATAAGGCGAGCTTTTCTCAGCTAAATGTGGAATAAGGCGAGCTTTTCTCTACTTAATGTGGAATAAGGCGAGCTTTTCTCAGCTAAGTGCGGAATAAGGCGAGCTTTTCTCTGCTAAATGCGGAATAAGGCGAGCTTTTCTCTGCTAAATGTGGAATAAGGCGAGCTTTTCTCAGCTAAGTGCGGAATAAGGCGAGCTTTTCTCTGCTAAGTGCGGAATAAGGCGAGCTTTTCTCTGCTAAATGCGGAATAAGGCGAGCTTTTCTCAGCTAAATGCGGAACAAGGCGAGCTTTTCTCAGCTAAGTGCGGAATAAGGCGAGCTTTTCTCTGCTAAGTGCGGAATAAGGCGAGCTTTTCTCAGTTTAATGCGGAATAAGGCGAGCTTTTCTCAGCTAAATGTGGAATAAGGCAAGCTTTTCTCTACTTAATGTGGAATAAGGCGAGCTTTTCTCTGCTTAATGTGGAATAAGGCAAGCTTTTCTCAGCTAAATGCGGAATAAGGCGAGCTTTTCTTAGCTAAGTGCGGAATAAGGCGAGCTTTTCTCTGCTAAATGTGGAATATGGTGAGCTTTTCTCAGCTAAGTGCGGAATAAGTCAAGCTTTTCTCAGCTAAGTGCGGAATAAGGCGAGCTTTTCTTAGCTAAATGCGGAATAAGGCGAGCTTTTCTTAGCTAAATGTGGAATATGGTGAGCTTTTCTCAGCTAAATGTGGAATATGGTGAGCTTTTCTCAGCTAAGTGCGGAATTAGGCGAGCTTTTCTCAGCTAAATGTGGAATAAGGCGAGCTTTTCTCAGCTAAGTGCGGAATAAGGCGAGCTTTTCTCAGCTAAATGTGGAATAAGGCGAGCTTTTCTCAGCTACTGTAAGTGCGGAATAAGGCGAGCTTTTCTCTGCTAAATGCAGAATAAGGGGAGCTGTTCTCAGCTAAGTGCGGAATAAGGCGAGCTTTTCTCTGCTTAATGCGGAATAAGGCGAGCTTTTCTCAGCTAAATGTGGAATAAGGCGAGCTTTTCTCAGCTAAATGCGGAATAAGGCGAGCTTTTCTCAGCTAAGTGTGGAATAAGGCGAGCTTTTCTCAGCTAAATGCGGAATAAGGCGAGCTTTTCTCTGCTTAATGTGGAATAAGGCGAGCTTTTCTCAGCTAAATGCTGAATAAGGCGAGCTTTTCTCAGCTAAGTGCGGAATAAGGCGAGCTGTTCTCAGCTAAGTGCGGAATAAGGCGAGCTTTTCTCTGCTTAATGCGGAATAAGGCAAGCTTTTCTCTGCTTAATGCGGAATAAGGCGAGCTTTTCTCAGCTAAGTGCGGAATAAGGCGAGCTTTTCTCAGCTAAGTGTGGAATAAGGCGAGCTTTTCTCAGCTAAATGCGGAATAAGGCGAGCTTTTCTCTGCTTAATGTGGAATAAGGCGAGCTTTTCTCTGCTTAATGTGGAATAAGGCGAGCTTTTCTCAGCTAAATGCTGAATAAGGCGAGCTTTTCTTAGCTAAGTGCGGAATAAGGCGAGCTGTTCTCAGCTAAATGCGGAATAAGGCGAGCTTTTCTCAGCTAAATGCGGAATAAGGCGAGCTTTTCTCAGCTAAGTGCGGAATAAGGGGAGCTGTTCTCAGCTAAATGCTGAATAAGGCGAGCTTTTCTTAGCTAAGTGCGGAATAAGGCGAGCTGTTCTCAGCTAAATGCGGAATAAGGCGAGCTTTTCTCAGCTAAATGCGGAATAAGGCGAGCTTTTCTCAGCTAAGTGCGGAATAAGGGGAGCTGTTCTCAGCTTAATGCGGAATAAGGCGAGCTTTTCTCTGCTTAATGTGGAATAAGGCAAGCTTTTCTCTGCTTAATGTGGAATAAGGCGAGCTTTTCTCAGCTAAGTGCGGAATAAGGCGAGCTTTTCTCAGCTAAATGCGGAATAAGGCGAGCTTTTCTCAGCTAAGTGCGGAATAATGCGAGCTTTTCTCTGCTAAATGCGGAATAAGGCGAGCTTTTCTCAGCTAAGTGCGGAATAAGGCGAGCTTTTCTCAGCTAAGTGCGGAATAAGGCGAGCTTTTCTCAGCTAAATGCGGAATAAGGCGAGCTTTTCTCTGCTAAATGTGGAGTGTAATATCTTGGTGCACCCACCCTCAGTATTCATTAGTTGCGCGTACGCCACTGGCGTATTTATAATGGGTGTACCCATTTTTTTTAGATACTTGCCCTCCGGAGTCCTGCGTTGGCAGCAGCAGAAATCACCAGGATAATGGCGCAGTGGCGGTTTTCCTGACATGCACAGTAATGAAATCACTGGGAAGATGGCCACCCGCCATTTTCCTGGAGATTTATGCATGCACCGTAGAATCAGGAACAGCACTAGGGCTCCCTAGTGACCTTGGTGGCCAGAGACTGGCCGTGGCGTAATCATCTCTAGAAGCGCCTCTGGCATGTGCACTCCAGCTCCCACGTATGCGCAGTGACATAGTATCTCCTGTACAATCGCTGCTTTGTGAATGCATTAGCATTACCTCCCATGTCCTGACATAAAGCTTCTACTGATACATCACATTGACCATAAATGCTTTGATTTGGTCCTGGACAACCACATTATGGCACCCTGACATTTGCTCCATGGCACCCCAAGGTATACCAGTACGCAGAATTGGAACACCTCAGACTGCGCCTGGAGATGAGCTATGGGGAATGCTTACCACCTGGCACGCCAGCCCCAGTTGGTGCATCACACCCAGCAGTGGTCGGTTACCTGGTCACATTGGCGGTCATCGTTAGAGTGTCTCCCAGTTCAGCCGTCACTGCAACGTGAAAACCGACCATGAAGGTCACCTGAAGGAGAGCCCAGAAGGTGAGTGTCAGCTGAGAGCAGAGAAAGTGCTTGTGGGCCTGATTCTGAGCCACATGCAGCACTGTATGTGTAGTGCATCGAGCAGACTTAGCAAGCTGTGCTGCACATATTGGACTCCGGCCTATCCCTTACATACATGTTTCTGAGTTATCCCAAGTCCTACTGAGTGCGGGTTGTAGAAAATTCCAGAACATAGAGACAAGTAATAATTATACAGAAACCAATATGAGAGCTTCTATCTAGAGGAACTCCAACTAGCAGTTTATGGTTGGTGGTGCTCCCCCCCCAAAAAGTTCAGAAATATAACTGAAAGAGGAAAGTCTAGGAGACGACTAAAGGGAACCAATAAGGTTTTTGGGACACGCTTACGTGGAGAACTGACAGTGGCTAGGGAAGAGAGCTGACAGTGGCTAGGTGAGAGAGCTGACAGTGGCTAGGTGAGAGAGCTGACAGTGGCTAGGTGGAAGAGCTGACAGTGGCTAGGTGAGAGAGCTGACAGTGGCTAGGTGAGAGAGCTGACAGTGGCTAGGTGGAAGAGGTGACAGTATCTAGATGGAAGAAGTGACAGTGGCTAGGTAGGAAAGCTGACAATGGCTAGATAGGAGAGCTGACTGTGGCTAGATAGGAGAGCTGACTGTGGCTAGGTGAGAGAGCTGACAGTGGCTAGGTGGAAGAGGTGACAGTGGCTAGGTGAGGGATCTGACAGTGGCTAGGTGGAAGAGGTGACAGTGGCTAGGTGAGGGATCTGACAGTGGCTAGGTGAGAGAGCGGACAGTGGCTAGGTGAGAGAGCGGACAGTGGCTAGGTGAGAGAGCGGACAGTGGCTAGGTGAGAGAGCGGACAGTGGCTAGGTGAGAGAGCTAACAGTGGCTAGGCGAGAGAGCTGACAGTGGGTAGGCGAGAGAGCTGACAGTGGGTAGGCGAGAGAGCTGACAGTGGGTAGGCGAGAGAGCTGACAGTGGCTAGGTGAGGGATCTGACAGTGACTAGGTGAGAGAGCGGACAGTGGCTAGGTGAGAGAGCGGACAGTGGCTAGGTGAGAGAGCGGACAGTGGCTAGGTGAGAGAGCTGACAGTGGCTAGGTGAGAGAGCTAACAGTGGCTAGGCGAGAGAGCTGACAGTGGGTAGGCGAGAGAGCTGACAGTGGGTAGGCGAGAGAGCTGACAGTGGGTAGGCGAGAGAGCTGACAGTGGCTAGGTGAGAGAGCTGACAGTGGCTAGGTGAGGGATCTGACAGTGGCTAGGTGAGGGATCTGACAGTGGCTAGGTGAGGGATCTGACAGTGGCTAGGTGAGAGAGCTGACAGTGGCTAGGTGAGAGAGCTAAAGGTGGCAAGGCGAGAGAGCTGACAGTGGCTAGGTGAGAGAGCTGACAGTGGCCCGGTGAGAGATCTGACGGTGGCTAGGTGGAAGAGGTGACAGTGGCTAGGTGAGAGATCTGACAGTGGCTAGGTGGAAGACGTGACAGTGGCTAGGTGGAAGAGGTGACAGTGGCTAGGTGCCAGATGTATCAAGCTTCAAAAGTGATAAAATGGAGAGTGATAAACAGCCAGCCAATCTGCTCCTACCTGTTATTTTTCAAACCCAGTCTGTGACATGGCAGGTAGGAGCTGATTGACTGGCTGTTTATCACTCTCAATTTTATCACTTTTTGAAGCTTGATACATCTGGCTCTAGGTGAGAGAGAGCTGACAGTGGCTAGGTGGATGAGGTGACAGTGGCTAGGTGAGAGAGCTGACAGTGGCTAGGTGGAAGAGGTGACAGTGGCCAGGTGAGAGAGCTGACAGTGGCTAGGTGAGAGATCTGACAGTGGCTAGGTGAGAGCTGACAGTGGCTAGGTGAGAGCTGACAGTGGCTAGGTGAGAGAGCTAACAGTGGCTAGGTGAGAGAGCTAACAGTGGCTAGGTGAGAGAGCTAACAGTGGCTAGGTGAGAGAGCTGACAGTGGCTAGGTGGAAGAGGTGACAGTGGCTAGGTGGAAGAGGTGACAGTGGCTAGGTGGAAGAGGTGACAGTGGCTAGGTGGAAGAGGTGACAGTGGCTAGGTGAGGGATCTGACAGTGGCTAGGTGGAAGAGGTGACAGTGGCTAGGTGAGGGATCTGACAGTGGCTAGGTGAGAGAGCTGATAGTGGCTAGGTGAGAGAGCTGACAGTGGCTAGGTGAGAGAGCTGACAGTGGCTAGGTGAGAGAGCTGACAGTGGCTAGGTGGAAGAGGTGACAGTATCTAGATGGAAGAAGTGACAGTGGCTAGGTAGGAAAGCTGACAATGGCTAGATAGGAGAGCTGACTGTGGCTAGATAGGAGAGCTGACTGTGGCTAGGTGAGAGAGCTGACAGTGGCTAGGTGGAAGAGGTGACAGTGGCTAGGTGAGGGATCTGACAGTGGCTAGGTGGAAGAGGTGACAGTGGCTAGGTGAGGGATCTGACAGTGGCTAGGTGAGAGAGCGGACAGTGGCTAGGTGAGAGAGCGGACAGTGGCTAGGTGAGAGAGCGGACAGTGGCTAGGTGAGAGAGCTGACAGTGGCTAGGTGAGAGAGCTAACAGTGGCTAGGCGAGAGAGCTGACAGTGGGTAGGCGAGAGAGCTGACAGTGGGTAGGCGAGAGAGCTGACAGTGGGTAGGCGAGAGAGCTGACAGTGGCTAGGTGAGGGATCTGACAGTGACTAGGTGAGAGAGCGGACAGTGGCTAGGTGAGAGAGCGGACAGTGGCTAGGTGAGAGAGCGGACAGTGGCTAGGTGAGAGAGCTGACAGTGGCTAGGTGAGAGAGCTAACAGTGGCTAGGCGAGAGAGCTGACAGTGGGTAGGCGAGAGAGCTGACAGTGGGTAGGCGAGAGAGCTGACAGTGGGTAGGCGAGAGAGCTGACAGTGGCTAGGTGAGAGAGCTGACAGTGGCTAGGTGAGGGATCTGACAGTGGCTAGGTGAGGGATCTGACAGTGGCTAGGTGAGGGATCTGACAGTGGCTAGGTGAGAGAGCTGACAGTGGCTAGGTGAGAGAGCTAAAGGTGGCAAGGCGAGAGAGCTGACAGTGGCTAGGTGAGAGAGCTGACAGTGGCCCGGTGAGAGATCTGACAGTGGCTAGGTGGAAGAGGTGACAGTGGCTAGGTGAGAGATCTGACAGTGGCTAGGTGGAAGACGTGACAGTGGCTAGGTGGAAGAGGTGACAGTGGCTAGGTGCCAGATGTATCAAGCTTCAAAAGTGATAAAATGGAGAGTGATAAACAGCCAGCCAATCTGCTCCTACCTGTTATTTTTCAAACCCAGTCTGTGACATGGCAGGTAGGAGCTGATTGACTGGCTGTTTATCACTCTCAATTTTATCACTTTTTGAAGCTTGATACATCTGGCTCTAGGTGAGAGAGAGCTGACAGTGGCTAGGTGGATGAGGTGACAGTGGCTAGGTGAGAGAGCTGACAGTGGCTAGGTGGAAGAGGTGACAGTGGCCAGGTGAGAGAGCTGACAGTGGCTAGGTGAGAGATCTGACAGTGGCTAGGTGAGAGCTGACAGTGGCTAGGTGAGAGCTGACAGTGGCTAGGTGAGAGCTGACAGTGGCTAGGTGAGAGAGCTAACAGTGGCTAGGTGAGAGAGCTAACAGTGGCTAGGTGAGAGAGCTAACAGTGGCTAGGTGAGAGAGGTGACAGTGGCTAGGTGGAAGAGGTGACAGTGGCTAGGTGGAAGAGGTGACAGTGGCTAGGTGGAAGAGGTGACAGTGGCTAGGTGAGGGATCTGACAGTGGCTAGGTGGAAGAGGTGACAGTGGCTAGGTGAGGGATCTGACAGTGGCTAGGTGAGAGAGCTGATAGTGGCTAGGTGAGAGAGCTGACAGTGGCTAGGTGAGAGAGCTGACAGTGGCTAGGTGAGAGAGCTGACAGTGGCTAGGTGAGAGAGCTGACAGTGGCTAGGTGAGAGAGCTGACAGTGGCTAGGCAAAAGAGCTGACAGTGGCTAGGCGAGAGAGCTGACAGTGGCTAGGCGAGAGAGCTGACAGTGGCTAGGTGAGAGAGCTGACAGTGGCTAGGTGGAAGAGGTGACAGTGGCTAGGTGAGAGAGCTGACAGTGGCTAGGTGGAAGAGGTGACAGTGGCTAGGTGAGAGAGCTGACAGTGGCTAGGTGGAAGAGGTGACAGTGGCTAGGTGGAAGAGGTGACAGTGGCTAGGTGAGAGAGCTAACAGTGGCTAGGTGGAAGAGGTGACAGTGGCTAGGTGGAAGAGGTGACAGTGGCTAGGTGGAAGAGGTGACAGTGGCTAGGTGAGAGAGCTGACAGTGGCTAGGTGGAAGAGGTGACAGTGGCTAGGTGGAAGAGGTGACAGTGGCTAGGTGAGAGAGCTAACAGTGGCTAGGTGGAAGAGGTGACAGTGGCTAGGTGAGAGAGCTGACAGTGGCTAGGTGAGAGAGCTGACAGTGGCTAGGTGGAAGAGGTGACAGTGGCTATGTAGAAGAGGTGACAGTGGCTAGGTGAGAGAGCTAACAGTGGCTAGGTGGAAGAGGTGACAGTGGCTAGGTGGAAGAGGTGACAGTGGCTAGGTGAGAGAGCTGACAGTGGCTAGGTGGAAGAGGTGACAGTGGCTATGTAGAAGAGGTGACAGTGGCTAGGTGAGAGAGCTAACAGTGGCTAGGTGGAAGAGGTGACAGTGGCTAGGTGGAAGAGGTGACAGTGGCTAGGTGGAAGAGCTGACAGTGGCTAGGTGAGAGAGCTGACAGTGGCTAGGTGAGAGAGCTGACAGTGGCTAGGTGGAAGAGGTGACAGTGGCTAGGTGGAAGAGGTGACAGTGGCTAGGTGGAAGAGGTGACAGTGGCTAGGTGGAAGAGGTGACAGTGGCTAGGTGGAAGAGGTGACAGTGGCTAGGTGGAAGAGGTGACAGTGGCTAGGTGGAAGAGGTGACAGTGGCTAGGTGAGGGATCTGACAGTGGCTAGGTGGAAGTGGTGACAGTGGCTAGGTGAGGGATCTGACAGTGGCTAGGTGAGAGAGCTGATAGTGGCTAGGTGAGAGAGCTGACAGTGGCTAGGTGAGAGAGCTTACAGTGGCTAGGTGAGAGAGCTGACAGTGGCTAGGTGAGAGAGCTGACAGTGGCTAGGCGAGAGAGCTGACAGTGGCTAGGCGAGAGAGCTGACAGTGGCTAGGTGAGAGAGCTGACAGTGGCTAGGTGGAAGAGGTGACAGTGGCTAGGTGAGATAGCTGACAGTAGCTAGGTGGAAGAGGTGACAGTGGCTAGGTGAGAGAGCTGACAGTGGCTAGGTGGAAGAGGTGACAGTGGCTAGGTGAGATAGCTGACAGTAGCTAGGTGGAAGAGGTGACAGTGGCTAGGTGAGAGAGCTGACAGTGGCTAGGTGAGAGAGCTGACAGTGGCTAGGTGAGAGAGCTGACAGTGGCTAGGTGAGAGAGCTGACAGTGGCTAGGCAAAAGAGCTGACAGTGGCTAGGCGAGAGAGCTGACAGTGGCTAGGTGAGAGAGCTGACAGTGGCTAGGTGGAAGAGGTGACAGTGGCTAGGTGAGATAGCTGACAGTAGCTAGGTGGAAGAGGTGACAGTGGCTAGGTGAGAGAGCTGACAGTGGCTAGGTGGAAGAGGTGACAGTATCTAGGTGAGAGAGCTAACAGTGGCTAGGTGGAAGAGGTGACAGTGGCTAGGTGGAAGAGGTGACAGTGGCTAGGTGAGAGATGTGACAGTGGCTAGGCGAGAGAGCTGACAGTGGGTAGGCGAGAGAGCTGACAGTGGGTAGGCAAGAGAGCTGACAGTGGGTAGGCAAGAGAGCTGACAGTGGCTAGGTGAGAGAGCTGACAGTGGCTAGGTGGAAGAGGTGACAGTGGGTAGGCGAGAGAGCTGACAGTGGGTAGGCGAGAGAGCTGACAGTGGCTAGGTGAGAGAGCTGACAGTGGCTAGGCGAGAGAGCGGACAGTGGCCCGGTGAGACAGAGCTGAGTGGCTAGTCTGCTAAGCGTCTGCTCAGTGATACATGACACAGATGGGACTGCATATGGCAATGTGATCCTGGCCACTAAGATCCATTTCAGATCAGATTGAATACCTTATGTGATCTGTCATAAATGAGCCTTTCTTTCTGCTCTCTCCCGTGGTCTCTCCTTACCGTAGTATTGGGTCTCAGTAGTGGGTTGTTCACTCCGCAGGTCAACACTCTCTGACCCTCCACACTTGAGCATGAGACAGTCACTCGCTTGTTACTCTGCGAGACAGACACATAAATCAAGATTTAGCCCCATCCAATCCAAGGAGAGTACCCCAATAAGACAGCGCCCCAGTACCTCCACAATGGACACCCTCCGATAAGACAAACCAGAAGGAAAGGGGATGAGTACACGGGTGTTGTATGAATCAGCCCCTTTATTCCTCACAGAGACCGTTACATTGGCATCCAGAGACGTCCCAACCACCAGCTGCGAGAGACTGTCAGGGAGACAAAACAGCAGGAGATGATGTGATCTGAGACTATGGGGGTGATGGTGCTTAGAGGACAATCAGAGAACAGATCGTTTCCTTACCCAGCAAATGTAAGGTTCACACCCAGATCATCCGCACACTGCTCATCCCCTCCACAATTCTTCTCAAAAGAAATCTGCAGAGATAACTTACATTACAAAGTGGCACAGAGATCTGAGTGATGGGGGGTTCTGTGTGTGAGGGGGTCCGTGTGTGTGAGAGGGGCTGTGTATTTGGGGGATCTGTGTGATGGGAAACATCTTTGTTTGAAGGGCAGATCTGTGTGAGAGGGGAGAAATCCAGAGCTGGCCTTATCCAATTTGATGCCCTAGGCAAAATTTTGGTTGGTGCCCCCTAGCAAATGATCACACCAACAAACTTAAGGTGCCCATACACGGTGCAATGATAGCCCCCATTATGGGCTGGATCACATTGCTTCGCAATGCATGCGTTTTGCACGCAATGCGAGTGCAGTACAAAAAGGTATGTGCAGCTCATTTTTGTACTGTGCGATGAGATGCCCACGGGAGCTTGCATCATATCACAAGGTCAAAACGCACCGTGTATGGGCACCTTCAGTGTTTAGACACGAAACATAACATGCTGGTTTATAGCATTTTATTTTTGCTAGAAAAACACTTGCAAAACACACAAAATATTAAATAGTCTATGTGCAATATTTGTATATGCTCCCAAAAGGGTCTGAATCTGTACCGAAACGGTACCGTTGATATTGGCGTTTCCTATATGGTCTTAACAATGGAAGGGTGAATATATCGGTACCCAGCTAAATGACCAAACTTATGCTGAACTATGCTTATTTTAATGGATTTAATAAATACTTTTTTCATTCATTCAATTGGTCTGCTGTCCTCCACTTCACGCAAGTGAGTTTATGCTGCTCTCTAACTAAATTTTTTGGACTGGCACCCAACAATTCAATCACAGTGTTCTCCTTAAATCACCCCATCCCCGGAAGGTCCAGTCAGAGGAGGAGTCAGATGCCCGGGAGAAGTGCCAGCATTGCGGTGTGTACGGCCACCCTCAACTTCCGACACATACACTTCACCAACACCTTCCGCAGCCTGGTGCATCAAGGCCCCACCCCAAAACAACTGAACTTTTGTTATTTCTCTTCAGTGTTCTGGAGTCAGAACAATCGCTCAAAGGACTGTGGGAGCAGCTGCTGCTGGGCAAGCGCAGCAGCCCCCCTCCTCAACCAACGGCCATTTTTCTTAGGGACAGACTAATACAGCGGCAGCCGTGGCACCGGCCGTATCTATAGCTAGCACCCGCTAGCAGGCAGGTGGAAAGACGTGGGGGTAGCTCAGCTCAGAAGTGCAGGAGCAGAGCCGCCCATAGTGGTGGTGCCCACTGATCACTAATGATAAAAGGAGGCGCCCCTAGGCATAGGACCTTGCCCTAGGCAATTGCCTAGTTTGCCTATGCCAAGGGCCGGCTCTGGAGAAATCTGTGTGTTTGAGGTAGAACTTCTCATTAACTGTTGATGGTTATCCCACTGATGGCCATCCTCAGCATGAAGGACATATACAGGATACCCCTGACCCACTGATGGCCGTCCGCAGCATGAAGGCCATATACAGGATACCCCTGACCCACTGATGGCCTTCCGCAGCATGAAGGCCATATACAGGATACCCCTGACCCACTGATGGCCGTCCGCAGCATAAGGGCCATATACAGGATACCCCAGACTCACTGATGGCCGTCCGCAGCATGAAGGACATATACAGGATACCCCTGACTCACTGATGGCCGTCCGCAGCATGGAGGACATATACAGGATACCCCGGACTCACTGATGGCCGTCCGCAGCATGAAGGACATATACAGGATACCCCTGACTCACTGATGGCCGTCCGCAGCATGAAGGACATATACAGGATACCCCTGAACCACTGATGGCAATACTCAGCATGTAGGACATATACAGGATACCCCTGACTCACTGATGGCCATCCTCAGCATGAAGGACATATACAGGATACCCCTGACTCACTGATGGCCGTCCGCAGCATGAAGGACATATACAGGATACCCCTGACCCACTGATGGCCGTCCGCAGCATGAAGGACATATACAGGGTACCCCTGACTCACTGATGGCCATCCTCAGCATGAAGGCCATATACAGGATACCCCTGACTCACTGATGGCCGTCCGCAGCATGAAGGCCATATACAAGATACCCCTGACTCACTGATGGCTGTCCTCAGCATGAAGGACATATACAGGATACCCCTGACTCACTGATGGCCGTCCGCAGCATGAAGGACATATACAGGATACCCCTGACCCACTGATGGCCATCCGCAGCATGAGGGACATATACAGGATACCCCGGACTCACTGATGGCCGTCCGCAGCATGAAGGCCATATACAGGATACCCCTGACCCACTGATGGCCATCCTCAGCATAAAGGACATATACAGGATACCCCTGACTCACTGATGGCCGTCCTCAGCATGAAGGACATATACAGGATACTCCTGACTCACTGATGGCCGTCCGCAGCATGAAGGACATATACAGGATACCCCTGACCCACTGATGGCCGTCCGCAGCATGAAGGACATATACAGGATACCCCTGACCCACTGATGGCCGTCCGCAGCATGAAGGACATATTCAGGATACCCCTGACCCACTGATGGCCATCCGCAGCATGAAGGACATATACAGGATACCCCTGACCCACTGATGGCCATCCGCAGCATGAAGGACATATACAGGATACCCCTGACCCACTGATGGCCATCCGCAGCATGAAGGACATATACAGGATACCCCTGACCCACTGATGGCCATCCGCAGCATGAAGGACATATACAGGATACCCCTGACCCACTGATGGCCGTCCGCAGCATGAAGGACATATACCGGATACCCCTGACTCACTGATGGCCGTCCGCAGCATGAAGGCCATATACAGGATACCCCTGACTCACTGATGGCCATCCGCAGCATGACGGACATATACAGGATACCCCTGACTCACTGATGGCCATCCGCAGCATGAAGGACATATACAGGATACCCCTGACTCACTGATGGCCATCCGCAGCATGAAGGACATATACAGGATACCCCTGACTCACTGATGGCCATCCTCAGCATGAAGGACATATACAGGATACCCCTGACTCACTGATGGCCGTCCGCAGCATGAAGGACATATACCGGATACCCCTGACTCACTGATGGCCGTCCGCAGCATGAAGGACATATACAGGATACCCCTGACCCACTGATGGCCGTCCGCAGCATGAAGGACATATACCGGATACCCCTGACTCACTGATGGCCGTCCGCAGCATGGAGGACATATACAGGATACCCCTGACTCACTGATGGCCGTCCGCAGCATGAAGGACATATACAGGATACTCCTGACCCACTGATGGCCGTCCGCAGCATGAAGGACATATACAGGATACCCCTGACCCACTGATGGCAATCCTCAGCATGAAGGACATATACAGGATACCCCTGACCCACTGATGGCCGTCCTCAGTATGAAGGACATATACAGGATACCCCTGACCCACTGATGGCCGTCCGCAGCATGAAGGACATATACAGGATACCCCTGACTCACTGATGGCCGTCCGCAGCATGAAGGCCATATACAGGATACCCCTGACCCACTGATGGCCATCCTCAGCATAAAGGACATATACAGGATACCCCTGACTCACTGATGGCCGTCCTCAGCATGAAGGACATATACAGGATACTCCTGACTCACTGATGGCCGTCCGCAGCATGAAGGACATATACAGGATACCCCTGACCCACTGATGGCCGTCCGCAGCATGAAGGACATATACAGGATACCCCTGACCCACTGATGGCCGTCCGCAGCATGAAGGACATATTCAGGATACCCCTGACCCACTGATGGCCATCCGCAGCATGAAGGACATATACAGGATACCCCTGACCCACTGATGGCCATCCGCAGCATGAAGGACATATACAGGATACCCCTGACCCACTGATGGCCATCCGCAGCATGAAGGACATATACAGGATACCCCTGACCCACTGATGGCCGTCCGCAGCATGAAGGACATATACCGGATACCCCTGACTCACTGATGGCCGTCCGCAGCATGAAGGACATATACAGGATACCCCTGACTCACTGATGGCCATCCGCAGCATGAAGGACATATACAGGATACCCCTGACTCACTGATGGCCGTCCTCAGCATGAAGGACATATACAGGATACCCCTGACCCACTGATGGCCATCCGCAGCATGAAGGACATATACAGGATACCCCTGACCCACTGATGGCCATCCGCAGCATGAAGGACATATACAGGATACCCCTGACCCACTGATGGCCGTCCGCAGCATGAAGGACATATACCGGATACCCCTGACTCACTGATGGCCGTCCGCAGCATGAAGGACATATACAGGATACCCCTGACTCACTGATGGCCATCCGCAGCATGAAGGACATATACAGGATACCCCTGACTCACTGATGGCCGTCCTCAGCATGAAGGACATATACAGGATACCCCTGACTCACTGATGGCCGTCCGCAGCATGAAGGACATATTCAGGATACCCCTGACCCACTGATGGCCGTCCGCAGCATGAAGGACATATACAGGATACCCCTGACCCACTGATGGCCGTCCGCAGCATGAAGGACATATTCAGGATACCCCTGACCCACTGATGGCCATCCGCAGCATGAAGGACATATACAGGATACCCCTGACCCACTGATGGCCATCCGCAGCATGAAGGACATATACAGGATACCCCTGACCCACTGATGGCCATCCGCAGCATGAAGGACATATACAGGATACCCCTGACCCACTGATGGCCGTCCGCAGCATGAAGGACATATACCGGATACCCCTGACTCACTGATGGCCGTCCGCAGCATGAAGGACATATACAGGATACCCCTGACTCACTGATGGCCATCCGCAGCATGAAGGACATATACAGGATACCCCTGACTCACTGATGGCCGTCCTCAGCATGAAGGACATATACAGGATACCCCTGACCCACTGATGGCCGTCCGCAGCATGAAGGACATATACAGGATACCCCTGACCCACTGATGGCCGTCCTCAGCATGAAGGACATATACAGGATACCCCTGACCCACTGATGGCCGTCCGCAGCATGAAGGACATATACAGGATACCCCTGACTCACTGATGGCCGTCCGCAGCATGAAGGACATATACAGGATCCCCCTGACTCACTGATGGCCGTCCGCAGCATGAAGGACATATACAGGATCCCCCTGACTCACTGATGGCCGTCCTCAGCATGAAGGACATATACAGGATACCCCTGACTTACTGATGGCCGTCCTCAGCATGAAGGACATATACAGGATACCCCTGACTCACTGATGGCCATCCTCAGCATGGAGGACATATACAGGATACCCCTGACTCACTGATGGCCTTCCGTAGCATGAAGGACATATACAGGATACCCCTGACCCACTGATGGCCATCCGCAGCATGAAGGCCATATACAGGATACCCCTGACTCACTGTTGGCCATCCGCAGCATGAAGGACATATACAGGATACCCCTGACTCATTGATGGCCATCCGCAGCATGAAGGCCATATACAGGATACCCCTGACTCACTGATGGCCATCCGCAGCATGAAGGCCATATACAGGATACCCCTGACTCACTGATGGCCGTCCTCAGCATGAAGGACATATACAGGATACCCCTGACTCACTGATGGCCATCCTCAGCATGAAGGACATATACAGGATACCCCTGACTCACTGATGGCCATCCGCAGCATGAAGGACATATACAGGATACCCATGACCCACTGATGGCCATCCTCAGCATGAAGGACATATACAGGATACCCCTGACTCACTGATGGCCATCCGCAGCATGAAGGCCATATACAGGATACCCCTGACCCACTGATGACCATCCTCAGCATGAAGGCCATATACAGGATACCCCTGACCCACTGATGGCCATCCTCAGCATGGAGGACATATACAGGATACCCCTGACCCACTGATGGCCATCCTCAGCATGAAGGACATATACAGGATACCCCTGACTCACTGATGGCCATCCGCAGCATGAAGGACATATACAGGATCCCCCTGACTCACTGATGGCCCTCCTCAGCATGGAGGACATATAAAGGATACCCCTGACTCACTGATGGCCATCCTCAGCATGGAGGACATATACAGGATACCCCTGACTCACTGATGGCCGTCCTCAGCATGAAGGACATATACAGGATACCCCTGACTCACTGATGGCCATCCGCAGCATGGAGGACATATACAGGATACCCCTGACTCACTGATGGCCGTCCGCAGCATGGAGGACATATACAGGATACCCCTGACTCACTGATGGCCGTCCGCAGCATGGAGGACATATACAGGATACCCCTGACTCACTGATGGCCGTCCTCAGTATGAAGGACATATACAGGATACCCCTGACCCACTGATGGCCGTCCGCAGCATGAAGGACATATACAGGATACCCCTGACTCACTGATGGCCGTCCGCAGCATGAAGGCCATATACAGGATACCCCTGACCCACTGATGGCCATCCTCAGCATAAAGGACATATACAGGATACCCCTGACTCACTGATGGCCGTCCGCAGCATGAAGGACATATACAGGATACCCCTGACTCACTGATGGCCGTCCGCAGCATGAAGGACATATACAGGATACCCCTGACCCACTGATGGCCGTCCTCAGCATGAAGGCCATATACAGGATACCCCTGACTCACTGTTGGCCATCCGCAGCATGAAGGACATATACAGGATACCACTGACTCACTGGTGGCCATCCTCAGCATGAAGGACATATACAGGATACCCCTGACTCACTGGTGGCCGTCCTCAGCATGAAGGCCATATACAGGATACCCCTGACCCACTGATGGCCGTCCTCAGCATGGAGGACATATACAGGATACCCCTGACTCACTGGTGGCCGTCCGCAGCATGGAGGACATATACAGGATACCCCTGACCCACTGATGGCCATCCTCAGCATGAAGGCCATATACAGGATACCCCTGACTCACTGATGGCCGTCCGCAGCATGAAGGACATATACAGGATACCTCTGACCCACTGATGGCCGTCCGCAGCATGAAGGACATATACAGGATACCCCTGACCCACTGATGGCCATCCTCAGCATGAAGGACATGTACAGGATACCCCTGACCCACTGATGGCCATCCGCAGCATGAAGGACATATACAGGATACCCCTGACTCACTGATGGCCGTCCTCAGCATGAAGGACATATACAGGATACCCCTGACTCACTGATGGCCATCCGCAGCATGAAGGACATATACAGGATACCCCTGACTCTTCGCTGATGGCTCCTAACTATTCAGTGTGGTGTCGTTGATGCTTTGACCATTGTTATTATGCATCCGTTTCTGGTACTGCTTCTGAGTGAGAGCCACGGGCAGGGCTGTAAGGACAGATTAGCCTGTACCGTCTCTTACACACAGGGGGTTATTTTGGTTCACTCTTTCTGACAAATTCCTTCTTAGATGGACAAAACCATGTGCACTGCATGTGGGGTAGATGTAACTTGTGCAGAGAGAGTTAGATTTGGGAGTGGTTTTACTTCAAAGTGAGATCTATATTGCAGTGTAAAATAATGCAGCCAGTATTTACCCTGCACAGAAACAAAATAACTCACCCAAATCTAATTCTCATCTTCCCACCTGCAGCGCACATGGTTTTGTCCATCTAAGAAGGATTTTGTCAGAAAGAGTGAACCAAAATAACCCCCACAGTGTGAGAGGCAGGGGCATCACAAGGCTGCTCTCTGAGAGATTAGCAGCTCAGTTATAGATATAAATGCACTGACAGTGTGATAAATGTGCTGTCTGTACCAGGAGCTAAGGCGCAGATTTATTAAGCTTGGAGAAGAGATAAACTGGAGATAAAGTGGAGATAAAGTGAAAGGAAGCACCAGCCAATGAACTGTGTTTGAAAATGAAAGTTGGGAGTTGATTGGCCGGTGCTTTATCTCTTTTCACTTTATCTCCAGTTTATCTCTTCTCCAGGCTTAATACATCTGCCCCAATGTCTTTTAGAAGAAAGAGAAAGGAAGTCACAGTTATTGTGAGAAAGATTAATGTGAGCTGACTAAAAGTGAACCTGGGACTGAGATACAAATACTACTGAGTGCTGAAGATAATTGTGCTAGTGAAAGAAATACTGTACTTTTTGTGATTTATCATTGATAAGTTATTGTTCTCTGGAATCAAGCCATACCAGCATTACATCCTAATTCTGTTACCCTTGCAAATATATGTGATATGTTATAGTAGGTAAAGCCTAGCCAGAGAGGTGCTTCATCACATTCAGTAAATGACTGATCAGTCTGGGGCTCTGCTAGTCTTCGTAGTAATAATCTGTGTTGCCTTTTCTTTATGTACATACAGTATGTGTTATTGAAAAGCTTAATCATAGTAACTGGCAAACTGCAGTTTGCCTAGTTATAGTCAAAGAGGTGCTGCAGCAGGTAGGATAAGGACGTCTCATCAACTATTAAAGAGAGCTATGGCCTATTGTCTTCCCCTGTACTCATATCCTCTTACATGCCCATTTTTGTATACCAAGGCTTTGCTTTGTACCTCTTTAGAGTAGTTGGTTTGCGAGTTCTCTGTCAGGACAACATTTCCACTTATGGAGAAATTCAGAGCGACCCGTATTGGATACAGCGCGTCGGTCACACATTCCTGAGATACAGAGAGAGAAGATGTGAGGTTGGTGATATCATCCTGTCCAGGGAGGCTTAGGACAAATAGGATGTCACCTACTGGTAGGTGGATGGAGAGGTGATGGCACTTGTCATCACTGGTAAGGCTTGTGTCAATTGAGCGGCCAGCGTCTTGGAATAAAGCCCGTGTGTTTTTCCTCCCGGCATCAAGCATCAGGGTGTACATCAGCAGCCCCACATACCCACCTGGTACAATAAAAGACTGACTGGTGTCAATGGTAGCGTTTACTGTGATGGTAATATAATAGTGTGGCAGGGACAGCATAATTCCACATGAAGTGACTATGGAATATGCAGTCCAGGATTTAGAGCAGCAGCAGGAATGATCAGATCCAGTCCAGGTTTTCTCAATCTGATGTGAATCATAGATTGGCTAATTAACAAGACCTGTGGTTTCCTGTTATATGTTTCTTCAGAACAAAAGGTCAGGGTTCCCAATGCCTTTTAGTGGCTGGACAATAGGCAGGGGGAATATGGAGATAATGCTAGGGATGCGTGGAGTGCAGCTGTATTGTGAAGCTTGTGTGTTGCCTGCTGGAAAACCTGCCATGCTGTAACTTGATAATTGATAAGCTTTTAACCTGGTATGCTGTCTACCTACTGCAAATAAATAACCAGACTTTATTTCCATCTATTGCATGTGATTCCTTGTCCCAATACATAAGTGCTTTATAAGGCTCATGTTGATCCATGACAATAATGACGGCTATACTGGTATCATAAAATATTACCCACCGGTACATCCCCAGTTGTAGTCTCCTTGCGGCTCTTACATATCAGACAGCACCAAATAGGTTCTTTTAAATGGTTTCAGCAGAAAATACTGCATCTTTCTAAGGTACTTGTTTAGTTTCAGGGCAGCAGCGCGACGACGCTCTAGCTATGAATTCTGGCAGCTTGCCAGCTGCTTACTTGTTTAGTTTCAGGGTGGCAGCCCGTGCTGCCTTACTTCTGTCATGTACGTTATCAGCGTCCTACGCTGACTCCTCCAAGGCAGCCCTGCGCTGCTACTGCTAACCTCCTGTGAAGTGAGCGCCTCTCACACAGCACTTGTGCCCGCATGATATCCTCTCTCCTGAGGGCGCCGGGGCGGAGAGGCGCTCCATCTTTGTGAGACGTAGGAGCTTCTCAGACGCTCCAGCAGCAATGCAATGATACACTCTGATCTGGGCGCTCACAGGTTGTTGTGGCACCACAATGACCTGTGAGCGTAGTGACTCCGCGGCAGCTCAGTGGTGACAGTGTGTCTGAATTTTGCGTCTACTGCTTAGACGCTATAGCGTCCAAGTAGTACACGCAAAATTGGCTCACATGTATTCTGTGTCCCTTCGCGGGGCTCGCTGCGCTCGCCACGCTTTGGGCTCGGTGGCTTGCTACGCTCGCCACACTATATTAAATCAACTCCACACCGAGGTGGATAGTGGGGGTATGAAAAGGTCGGGAGGACGCGCACCGCGTCCCCTCGCGGGGCACACTGCGCTCGCCACGCTTCGGGATGGCGTGGATGGTAGGGGTGTTTCAGGAACACAGTCACACATCTGCGCGCTCATACAGTTACTAGGCAACATCTGCGCGGTGAAGGGAGTCTGGCAAGCTGCCAAGATTCATAGCTAGAGTGGGCTCGTGCTGCCCCCGCTGGAGCGTCTGGGACGCTCCTACGTATCACAAAGATGGAGCGCCGGCGCCCTCATGATCCCCTCTCCACAGGACAGAGGATATCATGCGGGCACAAGCTCTGTGTGAGAGGCGCTCACTTCACAGGAGGTTAGGAGTAGGGTGGCCAATCCCGGGATTGGAGTATCCAATAATGGAATTTCGGGATTAGACTGCGCACTCAGACGCTGCCCGGCTGTTTCTGACTCCGCCTGTGCAGCATGATGGTCACGCTGCGCAGGCCACGCCGCCCACTCTGCTGTGACCCCCTTCTCCTGGCCACCAGCACGCCCCTTTCCGCCCACCCACCACCTCTTCTCCTGCGCCTGCCCACCCGCCCCTTCACTTGCGCCCGCCCGGTCCTTCACCTGCAGCCTGCCTGATTCTTCTCTGGCTGCTGATGAGGTGCATGCGCCCAGAGGCACCGTGCACCTCCGAACCCACTCCACTCCCGGCTGCCCGCCTGCCAATGTAAGTAAATGTGCGTGTCGTCCGGTGTGGGGGTGGGTATGGGTTACATGCCTGCGAACTAGGGATGCCAATCCCGGGATTGAGCATTTTTCAATCCCGGGATTGAAAAAATGCCCCGAGATTGGCATCCCTAGTTAGGAGTAGCAGCGCTGCCACCCTGAAACTAAACAACTAAGCAGCTGGCAAGCTGCCAGAATTCAAACAGTCGCTAGGCTGATAGCGTAGCTTAAGGCAGTCTGGCAAGCTGCCAATATTCATAGTTTCAGCATGCTTGCGCTGGCGCCGTGAAACTAAAGTACCCTTTCTAAACCCATGCGGTTCCTGCCTGGGGTGTGGCACTCGGTTGTGGTTGTGGCATCAAAATGTATGAGAGGCTCTGGTTTGGAATATAAGTGTATGAGGGGCTCCTGGACGGCATATAAGTGTGTTAGGGGCTCCTGGATGGCATATAAGTGTGTGAGGGGCTCCTGGATGGCATATAAGTGTATGAGGGGCTCCTGGATGGCATATAAGTGTGTGAGGGGCTCCTGGATGGCATATAAGTGTGTGAGGGGCTACTGGATGGCATATAAGTGTATGATGGGCTCCTGTATGGCATATAAGTGTGTGAGGGGCTACTGGATGGCATATAAGTGTATGAGGGGCTCCTGGATGGCATATAAGTGTGTTAGGGGCTCCTGGATGGCATATAAGTGTATGAGGGTCTCTGGTCTGGCATATAAGTGTGTTAGGGGCTCCTGGATGGCATATAAGTGTATGAGGGGCTCCTGGATGGCATATAAGTGTATGAGGGGCTACTGGATGGCATATAAGTGTATGAGGGGCTCCTGGATGGCGTATAAGTGTGTGAGGGGCTCCTGGATAGCATATAAGTGTATGAGGGGCTACTGGATGGCATATAAGTGTGTGAGGGGCTCCTGGATGGCATATAAGTGTATGAGGGTCTCTGGTCTGGCATATAAGTGTGTTAGGGGCTCCTGGATGGCATATAAGTGTGTGAGGGGCTCCTGGATGGCATATAAGTGTGTGAGGGGCTCCTGGATGGCATATAAGTGTATGAGGGGCTACTGGATGGCATATAAGTGTATGAGGGGCTCCTGGATGGCGTATAAGTGTGTGAGGGGCTCCTGGATAGCATATAAGTGTATGAGGGGCTCCTGGATGGCGTATAAGTGTATGAGGGGCTCCTGGATGGCATATAAGTGTATGAGGGGCTCCTGGATGGCATATAAGTGTATGAGGGGCTCCTGGATGGCATATAAGTGTATGAGGGGCTCCTGGATGGCATATAAGTGTGTGAGGGGCTCCTGGATGGCATATAAGTGTGTGAGGGGCTCCTGGATGGCATATAAGTGTATGAGGGGCTCCTGGATGGCACATAAGTGTATGAGGGGCTCCTGGATGGCACATAAGTGTATGAGGGACTCCTGGATGGCATATAAGTGTATGAGGGGCTCCTGGATGGCATATAAGTGTATGAGGGGCTCCTGGATGGCGTATAAGTGTATGAGGGGCTCCTGGATGGCATATAAGTGTATGAGGGGCTGCTGGATGGCATATAAGTGTGTGAGGGGCTCCTGGATGGCACATAAGTGTATGAGGGGCTCCTGGATGGCACATAAGTGTATGAGGGGCTCCTGGATGGCACATAAGTGTATGAGGGGCTCCTGGATGGCACATAAGTGTATGAGGGCTCTCGTCCAGGATATAAGTGCATGAGGAGGCTCAGATATACGATATATTATGGGTCTCTGAAACATATAAATTGCTTGTGGTGCAGGAGACATAGTAAGGGGCAAATAGGGGCCTAAGATCTGAGACATAGAATTGTGTTAACTCTGTTGCAGTATTGGCCATGCATCTTCACAGGTCACCTGTCTAGGAAGGTAAAATTGTAAAGGTGGTCATCCTACTGTCTATCCAAGGCACCATATTATATATGTGATGCTACGTTCACAATACAACTTGCAACTTTGTACTGCTGCTGTTTGGTGACATTATTCTGATGTGGTGCCATGTACCATGTCCATTTCCTCACCTGAAATTCCTTTGTTCTTCACACGTCTGGCGAAGCACACAGTGATTGTGGTTACAGACTCTTGCCTATGAAGTTCTGCACATTCATAAGAGTGAAGGCGAATTTCACTTGGGTCAAAACTCATGGAGACTGAGACTTCCAAGACGGGACGGGACCTGTTTGGGGGTTAGAGAGAGGATGCACAAAAAGACACAGCAGGTGAAACTACCTCTTCTAGCTTTCGAAGCATTAGCTTCGACCGGGATTACTAGTTAAATATATATATATATATATATATATATATAATTAATTGGACGGACGGCCGGCACATCCACAGCTCCAAGGCTTGCTGTAATGCACTGGGTGCCTTCACCAATAATAGGATAGCACAGCAGGGAAGTGCGGCACTCGCAGCTAATAATGTACACCAGACCAGCAGTAAGTTTGCAAACTTACTGCTGGTCTGGTGTACATTATTAACTGCGAGTGCCGCACTTCCCTGCTGTGCTATATATATATATATATATATATATATATATATATATATATATACGTGTGGGGCGGACCGGCACTCGATTCCTAGCTGGGTATAATATGCTGCGGTGCCTTCCGATACATGGCATACAGAAAAAACAATGGCGGCACTCGTAGGCTTGGTGAAAAAAATTATTTTATCAAAGCATAAATGGTGCAAAAAGATACCGACGTTTCGGGGATCAACCCCGTTTTCAAGGTGCAGGAAAAAACAACAACGTCTATATATATATATATAGATTATGGAGAAGGCCTGGCACTCCCGCAACTGGGTCCGAATACCCCGGTGCCTTCCAGGACAGGTAGATAGAAGTATGGAGGAGGCGTCACTCAAATGGGATTTTTCAAAAGTATATTTGTGGCAAAAGAAAGGACCAACGTTTCGGGGTCTTAATCACCCCTTTGTCAAGGTGCAAGTGGAAATCCGATTTCTGACAAAGGGATGATTTAGACCCCGAAATGTTGGTCCTTTCTTTTGCCACAAATATACTTTTGAAAAATCCCATTTGAGTGCCGCCTCCTCCATACTTTTATATTTATATATATTGAGAGAGAGAGAGAGAGAGAGAGAGAGATTGAACAATGAGAAGGGGTTACACTCTCCCCCTGGTGTGCAGGCAAATAAGAATCAAATCCCAATGCCTGGACACCATCACATTTTCATAAATTCCAATTCCAAATTTCCAAAATGTGATATTATTACATTCTATTAATACAATGTATATTTTATTCACACTAGAGTAGTATTAATGAGAGGTCACATAGGGTAGGATAAGGGTTAGTTGGGTTCGGCCATAGCTAGGAGTAAGTATATACTATATAACTGCAGTACACTACTGACATTCACATTTACAATGTTCATACTTGGACAGTGTGGACATTCTGACAGTGGCCTCTGTATACCAGACAAAGGGGAAGAGGCAGAAGGCAGAACATTAGGTGACATGAGAATATTTCCCATTCTTACCTCAGTAACAGCACTTGCCCCTCGCCCCCCACAGCCAGGTAAGTCAGGTTGTCCTGTTTGTTTAAACTTCCAGTAACAGATCTTCCGAAGTACATGAGATTATCACTGAGCTGACGACCAACAATGCGCTGAGGGAGACAATGGGAGGTCAGCGAAAGCATGCAACTAATGTAGTGTTTGTGCAGCTTGTATTGTGGGGGAAAAAAGAGGTATTGAATTAAATATGAATAATATTCATTTAAAAAAAATGAGATCATTTGGGTATCACAATATAAAGAACATTTATTTTACATTTAATAACGCATTTTACTGGTAGAACTAAATAGTGCACTTAAATTGATAAAATAGTAGGAAGATAGTAAAAGTTGGACTGAGCAATATACTTAGTATGGTCTCCCGCTTGCATATGACCCTGAGTGGAAATTGTTCTCCTTAATTCTTAACTGGAAATCGTGATAGTGGGTATCCATAAACCATGCTGGGATTTGGCCGCTGTTATGTGTTATCTCTGTCCTCTTTATTGGGTGACAGGTTCACAGACGGATGGCAGGCAACCCAAGAGTAAGCCGGTGGTGGTGTCCCAAAGTTATAATCCAGTGTAGGAGGCCAAGTGTCAAGCGGATGTTAACAGTGTAGCGAGCTGTAATAGCGGAGTGTCCATCTGTTATGCTCCGAAGTCCAATATGAGTAAAATCTCTGTATGCTGACGCGTTTCGTTGTCCAAACTGACAACTTTTTCAAAGGGATACTGCTCAGTGTCTGGTCAGGCTATTTATACCTTTCTAAGAGGTGCAGGTCCCAAAGTAGGACTCTGAAAAAGCCCTCTGTTAGGGCGAAACGCGTTAGTGGTACTCCCAGCAAGTGGCATCCCGTCATCCAGCACAGAAATCTGCAGTATTTACTGTCAAATCCAGGCGCACAGGAGAAATTGGTATAATCCAACCTGACGCCACACAGCAGGAGTGGATGCAGCGTTAAGGAGAACTCCGGGGAGGGAGCCGGAAAGTGGTGATGTGAGTGAGAGAGATGCCGCCCACTGCACTTCTAACATCAGGCTCGGCAAGGTGGGTGCGAGCAGAGACCAGCCAGATCATCCTCGGTCCGCTCCCCACCCACCTACAAACCGGAGGGGATGCAGTTAAAATCCCGGCGGTCGGGATCCCGGCGTTCAGAATACCGACGCTGGAATCCCGACCGCCGAAATCCCGACCGCCGAAATCCCGACCGCCGAAATCCCGACACATTCTCCCTCCGTGGGTGTCCACAACACCCCTGGAGGGAGAATAAATTAGTGTACCGAGCGTAGCGAGGCACCGGGCCCGCTGCGTGGCGAGCGCAGCGAGCCCGCAAGGGGGGGGGGCGATCCACGTCCCCCCTTGTCGGCATTTCGGCTGTCGGGATTCCGGTGTCGGGATTCTGAACGCCGGGATCCCGACCGCCGGGATTTAATACTGAATCCAACCTGAGGGACACACCAGCTCTGACCCACAGCTGCACCCCGAGCGCACAGAGGCGCAGGTGAGAGATGCGTTGACCACGCACATACAAACAGTACCACTCATTGCACAGATAGAAAACGGTGGACTATTGCCATGTTTATACGGAAAATTGCCCTATAGAGATATTGGCTGTCAAACTAAAAATTTAAATACTTGTGGTAATAATTGAACTAAATTTAAGACATAATAGTTTCTGGATGCTGGACCGGGAGCACTTTACATTTTAAAGTGGAATATACAAATTCAATTCCAATCTTTTCATTATTTCATATTTATTGCACAATGAGCTAATGCATTCCTTGTTAATGTTTGTTTGTAGGTGGCCACCTAGAATATATACACATTTTGGTACTTGTGAGTTATCCGGGCGTCCGATTTTTAAATCGGGTCGGATCGGGCACATCGCATCGCATCGCATGCGACCATCGGATGCGATGCGATGCGATGCGATGACCCGATTTTTCCATAGGAATCAATGTTAAAATGGACTGAGTCCATTTTAACATGGAATTCAATGGGAAAAAGGGGTCCTTTTCATACCCCTACTATCCAAGTGGGCATGGAGTTGGATATAAACCTGTGGCGAGCGTAGCGAGCCACCGAGCCCGAAGCGTGGCGAGCGTAGCGAGCCCCGTGAGGGGACACGGAATACCGTCCCCTCGCGGGGCTCGCTTCGCTCGCCACGCTTCGGGCTCGGTGGCTCGCTACGCTCGCCACAGGTTTATATCCAACTCCATGCCCACTTGGATAGTAGGGGTATGAAAAGGACCCCTTTTTCCCATTGAATTCCATGTTAAAATGGACTCAGTCCATTTTAACATTGATTCCTATGGAAAAATCGGGTCATCGCATCCGATGGTCGCATGCGATGCGATGCGATGCGATATCGCATCGCATCGCATCTGATTGTATGCCTTAACTTAAGGCATACAATCAAAAAATCGGACGCCCAGATAACTCACAAGTACCCACATTTTTATATCAAATAAAAATAAATACGATATACCATTGGGTATCATTACAAACTATTAATGTGAGTGCATTTATCCATGGTGCCTTTATTTAGTATTTTTTACATTTAATATTAGCGCAGCAACTCAATTTTTTTGGTCATATATCACTCACACTCAGACAAGCTTTCTCAGGGAAATGAGTATCACTCACACTCAGGGAAATGAGTATCACTCACACTCAGGGAAATAAGTATCACTCACACTCAGGCAAGCATTCTCAGGGAAATGAGTATTCACTCACACTCAGGCAAATGAGTATCACTCACACTCAGGCAAGCATTCTCAGGGAAATGAGTATTCATTCACACTCAGACAAGCTTTCTCAGGGAAATGAGTATCACTCACACTCAGGGAAATGAGTATCACTCACACTCAGGCAAATGAGTATCACTCACACTCAGGCAAATGAGTATCACTCACACTCAGGCAAGCTTTCTCAGGGAAATGAGTATCACTCACACTCAGGCAAATTAGTATCACTCACACTCAGGCAAGCATTCTCAGGGAAATGAGTATCACTCACACTCAGGGAAATGAGTATCACTCACACTCAGGATGAGCTCCTTCAGGGCAAAGTTCAGTATGAATTGAATGATTTACACTCCCTGTAGATCCTGCTTCCAGTTGTGGGCAGTCTAAGGTTCATTATGATGTCATACAATGAGCTACATCAGAACTGGCTTAGTAAGCGTATGAGACTAAAGCCAGTATAGCAACATGTCGGACATCTTACACTGAAATGAGGCTGGGATGTCCGATATATCTTTTGTGGCTCTTATGGTGTAACACATAATGACCACTCACCTGACTATACAAGGTGTGAAAGCCCCCAGGGTCACCAACAAAGATATAAATAGCCCCTCGATTGTTGTCCTCACAGGGGGCACCGATGGCCAGGTCAGGAAACGTATCTCCATTTAGGTCTGGCAGAACAGAGATGGCAGAACCAAAATGACCCTCAGACTGGCTGTTGTCACCGTGAAGAGTCTGAGGGCATGTGATGGTGATGAAGGTCTCACTGGGGACATGTGAACTTGTGGCCTGAAACCAAACATATTTAATGGATGAAACAAGGATAATCTATGGGGAGACAAATGTGATATGTCTACAATATATATATTATATATAATATGTGTCGTGTAGTGGAGAGTCTCAGAGGGACAGTAGATGTATGATGGGGTGTCGTGTAGTGGAGACTCTCAGAGGGACACTAGATGTATGATGGGGTGATGTGTAGTGGAGACTCTCAGAGGGACAGTGATGTATGATGGGGTGTTGTGTAGAGGAGGCTCTCAGAGGGACAGTAGATGTATGATGGAGTCTTGTGTAATGGAGACTCTCAGAGGGACAGTAGATGTATGATGGGGTGTCGTGTAGTGGAGACTCTCAGAGTGACAGTAGATGAATGATGGGGTGTTGTGTAGTGGAGACTCTCAGAGGGACAGTAGATGAATGATGGGTTGTTGTGTAGTGGAGACTCTCAGAGGGACAGTAGATGAATGATGGGTTGTTGTGTAGTGGAGACTCTCAGAGGGACAGTAGATTAATGATGGAGTGTTGTGTAGTGGAGACTCTCAGAGGGACAGTAGATGAATGACGGAGTGTTGTGTAATGGAGAATCTCAGAGGGACTGTAGATGAATGATGGTGTGTTGTGTAGTGGAGACTCTCAGATGGACAGTAGATGTATGATGGAGTGTTGTGTAGTGGAGACTCTCAGAGGGACAGTAGATGTACGATGGGGTGTTGTGTAGTAGAGACTCTCAGAGGGACAGTAGATGTATGATGGGGAGTTGTGTAGTGGAGACTCTCAGAGGGACAGTAGATGTATGATGGGGTGGTGTGTAGTGGAGACTCTCAGAGGGACAGTAGATGAATGATGGGATGTTGTGTAGTGGAGACTCTCAGAGGGACAGTAGATGAATGATGGGGTGTTGTGTAGTGGAGATTCTCAGAGGGACAGTAGATGAATGATGGGGTGTCGTGTAGTGGAGACTCTCAGAGGGACAGTGATGTATGATGGGGTGTTGTGTAGTGGAGACTCTCAGAGGGACAGTAGATGAATGATGGGTTGTTGTGTAGTGGAGACTCTCAGAGGGACAGTAGATGTATGATGGGGTGTCATGTAGTGGAGACTCTCAGAGGGACAGTAGATGAATAATGGAGTGTTGTGTAGTGGAGACTCTCAGAGGGACAGTAGATGAATAATGGAGTGTTGCGTAGTGGAGACTCTCAGAGGGACAGTAGATGTATGATGGGGTGATGTGTAGTGGAGACTCTCAGAGGGACAGTAGATGAAAGATGGGGTGTTGCGTAGTGGAGACTCTCAGAGGGACAGTAGATGTATGATGGGGTGGTGTGTAGTGGAGACTCTCAGAGGGACAGTAGATGAATGATGGGGTGTCGTGTAGTGGAGACTCTCAGAGGGACAGTGATGTATGATGGGGTGTTGTGTAGTGGAGACTCTCAGAGGGACAGTAGATGAATGATGGGGTGTTGTGTAGTGGAGACTCTCAGAGGGACAGTAGATGTATGATGGGGTGTCATGTAGTGGAGACTCTCAGATGGACAGTAGATGAATAATGGAGTGTTGTGTAGTGGAGACTCTCAGAGGGTCAGTAGATGTACGATGGAGTGTTGTGTAGTGGAGACTCTCAGAGGGACAGTAGATGTACGATGGGGTGTTGTGTAGTGGAGACTCTCAGAGGGACAGTAGATGTACGATGGGGTGTTGTGTAATGGAGACTCTCAGAGGGACAGTAAATGTACGATGGGGTGTTGTGTAGTGGAGACTCTCAGAGGGACATTAGATGAATGATGGGGTGGTGTGTAGTGGAGACTCTCAGAGGGACAGTAGATGAATGATGGGCTGGTGTGTAGTGAATACTCTCAGAGGGACAGTGGATGAATGATGGGATGTTGTGTAGTGGAGACTCTCAGAGGGACAGTAGACGAATGATGGGGCGTTGTGTAGTGGAGACTGTCAGAGGGACTGTAGATGTATGATGGGGCGTTGTGTAGTGGAGACTCTCAGATGGACAGTAGATGAATGATGGGGTAATATGTAGTGGAGATTCTAAGAGGGACAGTAGATGTATGATGGGGCGATGTGTAATGGAGACTCTCAGATGGACAGTAGATGTATGATGGGGTGTTGTGTAGTGGAGACTCTCAGAGGGACAGTGATGTATTAAGGGGTGTTGTGTAGTGGAGACTCTCAGAGGGACAGTAGATGAATGATGGGGTGTTGTGTAGTGGAGATTCTCAGAGGGACAGTAGATGTACGATGGGGTGTCGTGTAGTGGAGACTCTCAGATGGACAGTAGATGTATCATGGGGTGATGTGTAGTGGAGACTCTCAGAGGGACAGTAGATGTACGATGGGGTGTTGTGTAATGGAGACTCTCAGAGGGACAGTAGATGTACGATGGGGTGTTGTGTAGTGGAGACTCTCAGAGGGACAGTAGATGTATGATGGGGTGGTGTGTAGTGGAGACTCTCAGAGGGACAGTAGATGAATGATGGGGTGTCGTGTAGTGGAGACTCTCAGAGGGACAGTGATGTATGATGGGGTGTTGTGTAGTGGAGACTCTCAGAGGGACAGTAGATGAATGATGGGGTGTTGTGTAGTGGAGACTCTCAGAGGGACAGTAGATGAATGATGGGTTGTTGTGTAGTGGAGACTCTCAGAAAGACAGTAGATGTATGATGGGGTGTTGTGTAATGGAGACTCTCAGAGGGACAGTGATGTATTAAGGGGTGTTGTGTAGTGGAGACTCTCAGAGGGACAGTAGATGAATGATGGAGTGTTGTGTAGTGGAGACTCTCAGAGGGACAGTAGATGTATGATGGGGTGTCATGTAGTGGAGACTCTCAGAGGGACAGTAGATGAATAATGGAGTGTTGTGTAGTGGAGACTCTCAGAGGGACAGTAGATGTATGATGGAGTGTTGTGTAGTGGAGACTCTCAGAGGGACAGTAGATGTATGATGGAGTGTTGTGTAATGGAGACTCTCAGAGGGACAGTAGATGTATGATGGAGTGTTGTGTAGTGGAGACTCTCAGAGGGACAGTAGATGTATGATGGAATGTTGTGTAGTGGAGACTCTCAGAGGGACAGTAGATGAATGATGGGGTGTTGTGTAGTGGAGACTTTCAGAGGGACAGTAGATGAATGATGCATGTTGTGTAGTGGAGACTCTCAGAGGGACAGTAGATGTATGATGTGGTGTTGTGTAGTGTAGAGTCTTAGAGGGACAGTAGATGAATGGTAGGGTCTTGTGTAGTGGAGACACTCAGAGCTTAATATAGAATGTTACTTCAGTTAAGGTCTAACCTGGGTGATGGGACACAGGTACACTCGTCCACCTGCGCCTTCTGGTGAGTAATATGTTGGTGCCCCAACTAGAAGCAGCGGTTGAGAAGAATCCTCTCGGACTACATTCAGTACAGAACCAAAATATGACCCGATCTGAAAGGACAATTTTTCAAATGGATAGCAATTAATATATGCAATGGGTGTGGTATAGGGTTGCGACAGTCAGGATCCCGACAGTCATTATCCCGACATCGGGATCCCAACTGGCCGGACCCAGACAGCATGGTGAGCGCAATAAAGCCCCTTGAGGGCTCGCTGCGGGCGCGGTGGCTCGCTACGCTTGCCATCTTTTCTATTCTCCCTCTATGGGGGTCGTGGACCCCCACGAGGGAGAATAGGCGATGGCCATCCGGCACCCGTGTGGCGGGGATTTGACTGTCAGGATCCCGACGTTGGGTAAATGAATGTCAGGATCCCGACTGTCGGGACCCCTTCCTGCACCCCTCTATATTCTCTCTCCCACCTACTGTTCCGCCCTCCTTCCACTCTTGGGATTATGTCACCATTGTCAGTATTTTCTATCTATATGTACGTTCCACCTTGTCATTATTATATGTCTCTTGTACAATCATATATCCCACATTATCAATACTATCTGTAGCTATTTATAATTAGCTTCTGTCATCTTTCAAACACAGCCTGTAACAAGACAGCTAATTGGTGTGATCCAGATGACGTTTGTCTGGTCTGATCACATCCTCACACACCTTAAATGAAGGGGACCTAAACAATTATTTTACCCCTATGGGGATAAATTGGGGGGATCCTTCTTTTGGAGACTTTAAAAGCTGTTAGGGCAACTAGAGCACGGCAGAGAGGCTGAGTTGGATGGACAGACAAGTCAAATTATATCATCTTCATCACCATCATATAAACCCAACCTATCCGATCTACTGAAGGCGTGTATAGGGGAACAGGAGAAAGAAGAAATATCTCAGCTGTATTCTCTGTATGGACAGGTCCCTCAACAGCCGACACCTAAACTGTGTGGCCTGAGCTCTCCCTTTTCCATCAGTACATTGTTGAGTCTCCACCTCTGAGGTCACAGACCATGACCATCTCTGGTCCACCCATATAACACCCGTCTTTTGTGCGAATGCTCAGCAGATGTTACCCGTTTCCACCTCAGGGTCACCTTATCTCCCCTGACTTCAGCTGCATGGCTCCATAGGGAGGTGTTTGGGTCTCTGCTGTATATAAAGACACTCCCCTGATGTTGGTACCTAGGTGCTCCAATTGCAACCAAATCCGGTCCCATTTGTTGCAAAGCGTAACCTGGGGAAAGCAATCAGCAGACGGTAAACATGTATCAATGGGATCCCACCCTTCATTCATCACTTTATAATCCAAGTGTAGGCATCATTGACACTACTGCCCCAATGATGGTACTCGGAGGGTCATCACTTGGGGGCTTACCTATGTATATGCAAATATATGTAACCAAGATCTCTGAATGTACTACCATGTGGTTTTATATCTGGTTACTGATATCCTTCAGTGGGGTGCCGGACGGCTCCCCGACAGTCGGGATTCCGACAGTCTTTCCTCCGACGTCGGAATCCCGACTGCTCCCTCATGGGGGTCCACGACCCCCATAGAGGGAGAATAAAATAGGTGGCGAGCGCATCTCGCCACCGTGCCCGCAGCGTGGTGAGCGCAGCGAGCCCGCAAGGTGCTTTATTGCGCTCCCCACGCTGTGCAGTCGGGATTCCGACGTCTGACTAATGACTGTTGGGCTACTATACCACACCCCTTCAGTGCTGGGGAAACCACATTTTTTTTATTACATATTTATTAAATATCTGGTGTAAATATGATTTCTCATTGCGTCAATTTCCATATATTTAGTTACACGTTAATCATACAGTAACAGAGACTGCAAACTACAGATATATCACGTACAAATGACATTATCTCACCCAGATAGGAGTCCTTCATGTCAGCCTGATCCCTTGTGACATTTATCCATGTGCCATTCTGCTGCCTGGTCCTGTAGGCATATGCCCCACCTGACCAGTCATATGCACCAACTGCCCCGAGGATCGCCCCGTTCTGATGAAGGAAAACACAGTTAGTGAGGAGATCCCCAGATTTAGTTCCTTTTGAGCTTTGGGGCCTATTTATCAAACATTTCAGCCCTGCCAATTATGCATAACAACAATTCTGCAGGATTATCCCAGAGACAAGAGAGGAAGAGAGCTGGAGAGGTACTTCAATGTACAGCACTGGAGAGTCACCTCCGAGGTACAGAACTGGAGAGTCCCTCCGATGTACCGAACTGGAGAGTCCCTCCGAGGTACAGAACTGGAGAGTCCCTCCGAGGTACAGAACTGGAGAGTCCCTCCGAGGTACAGAACTGGAGAGTCCCTCCGAGGTACAGAAGTAGAGAATCACTCCGAGGTACAGAACTGGAGAGTCCCTCCGAGGTACAGAACTGGAGAGTCCCTCGGAGGTACAGAACTGGAGAGTCACTCCGAGGTACAGAACTGGATAGTCCCTCCGAGGTACAGAAGTGGAGAGTCCCTCTGAGGTACAGAACTGGAGAGTCCCTCCGAGGTACAGAACTGGAGAGTCCCTCCGAGGTACAGAACTGAAGAGTCACTTTGAGATACAGAACTGAAGAGTCACTTTGAGGTACAGAACTGGAGAGTCACTCCGAGGTACAGAACTGAAGAGTCACTTTGAGGTACAGCCCCACACACATAATGTTGCACAGTATTGCCCCTTACACATATACCCCACATTAGGAATGCCCTCACACACATAACGCCACACAGTACTGCCCTCATACTGTAGCTAACGTAACCCTATAGAAGCCTCTGGACATCTTTCTGCAGCGCAGAGTGAGGGATCTGACACGGTAGCTATGTGATATTTATGTAGTTATGTGATATAGTGTGATATTGTGTATGGGTGTAATGTTGTGTGATGTTGTGTAACTGTGTGATATAGTGTAGCTGTTTGATGTAGTGTGTCACGCACCGGAGGCTTGCCTCCACAGCAGGGAGCATCCAGCGGGGTGTGCGTGGTGGCAGGCAGCGTTGCAGGCTCGGGCTGGTGAGGCAACATCTCCAGATAGGGTGGCTAGAAGGGTATCTGTTGCGGTGATGATCTCCATCTCCATCTGAGGCTCGTGTGGGGTATTGGTGCTGGAGGCTGGGAGCTGTTGTACTCTGGATCCTGCAGGTGTTCTCTTTGCAGGGGGGTGCCATGTTGGAAACTGGATCAGACCATTCTCCCTGAGTCCCTGTGCTATCGTTTAATCCACTTCCTTAAAAGGGATCAGGTTTTCTGGGCCACTACTTCTAGTCGCTTACCTGTGTTAGTGCTACAGTCCTGAGCTCCTGAGTTAACCCTCGCTACGCCTGTCCTAGTCGCTGTCACTTGAGCCTTGCGGTGCTGCCTCTGCTCTCAGCTTGCCACGTGGTCTCTGGGTCTTATGCTGGAAGGTATCCTGATTCTGACAGTTACCAAAGTGTTTAGTGTCGACAGTCAGTGTCAACTTCCAGTGTCAACAGCCAGTGTCCAGTGTCGACTCCTAGCTTTCCAGTGTTGACTTCCAGTGCCCAGTGTTGACTGCCAATGTCCAGTGTCAACAGCCAGTACTTTAGTCTACCTGCTGGAGAATGGTTCTGTGGCTTTGTGCTCCACCATTGTTCCTGTCCAACCTGCTGTTGCTCCTGTCCAGTGTTCCTTAAAGGTAACCAGTGCTGCAGTGATCCACCAGTGTGCTGCAGGGGACCCACCTCTCTCCTGCTGGGATAGCTTCTCAGTGTTCACAGTTATCCGCAGCTGTCTCCATTATTTGTTCACAGTTATCCAAAGCCATCTCCAAGTGTTCACAGTTGTTCACAGGCATCTCCAAGTGTTCACAGTTGTTCACAGCCCTCTCCAAGTGTTCAGTTATCCACAGCCATCTCCAAGGGTTCACAGTTATTCACAGTCATCTCCAAGTCTTCACAGTCGTCTCCAAGTCTTCATAGTTTTTCACAGCCGTTTCCAAGTTCCTTCCCAGTCGTCTCCAAGTTCTTCAGTCATTCCCAAGGTCTCAAGGTATTCAACAGCCATCTCCAAGTTCTTCACAGTTCTTCACAGCCATCTCCAAGTTCTTCACAGTTCCCCACAGTAGTCGCCAACTGTAGTTGTTCCCAAGTTGTTCACAGTCATCTAAAAGTTCTTCACAATCATCTCCAAGTTCCCAGTGTATTTCACAGTTGTATTCAAGTTCTGAGAAACAGTCTGTCAAGCGATATACAAACTGCTTCTGTTATCACTGTTGCCTGTGTTCACTGTATTTCAAGTATCTGTTTTGCTTGTGAATTCATTGAGGTTTATTCTTAGACTGTACGGTTAGACTTTATTATTAAATCTTCTAAACCTCACTCAACTATCCTCCATCTATCCTGTACTTTGGTACATGAGAAAGGTCTACATTCATCCACTCACTTCCACTTCCTCAGCTGCCTCCTCCCTGCCAGTCAAACAAAAACCCTAAAGTGTGACATAGTGTGGGTAATGACATACAATGGAAGCACTCGGACAGAGAGGGATCATATTCACCACTTACTGGTGTCAAGATTGCACTAAACCCTTCCTGAGACATTTCCATCTGAAACGAACTTGTAGTCAGTGACTTTGTACCTGGTAACAGAAGGAAAGATCAGAAACATTAGAGGAGATGTCTGATGGATAGAGAGAGAGAGAGAGAGAGATGGAATAGTGGAATAGGAGAGAGGGTCACGGAAGAAGAGGAGAGCGGTCAGGGACACAGAGACATAAGAGGAAGATGTCAGAAAGATGGAGAGAGAGAAGAGGTCAGATGGATGACTGGACATTGGAGCATAAGACTTTAAAAGCATTTATATGCCCTACCAACTCCCCCAATCCTGACTTGAATGTTAAGTTTTTGTTATTTGTAGTGTGAATACTTATGCTACATTTTAATTGGAGTTGTGAACCGGCCTGTTTTTGCTGGTTTCGGTCTTGTTACCTTCAATGGTGAAGATCTTCTCCTGTAGTTCTTTCTGGATGTTGGCCAGAGCAGAGAAATTTGTAACATTAAGCACGTGGTCCTTAGGGTCTGGAGATGCGATTCCTACCAGCTCCTGTTTAGCAGATTCTTTTGTGGAAGCATCTCCCACCTATACATCATGTGGAGAAGGTTGATGGTGGTCTCAGTAAGTAGAACAGTACTCTATATATATATAAAAAAAAACAGACTATACTCAACTGGGCCCCTTGGTGCTCAATGATCCCTTGGCAGAAGCTTAGGTTGCTTATTGAATGATCTGATGCTATTTTCTAGATTTATTGGACCAGAGAACTCTTATTGTTGATGGCTTTGATGTTCTGACACTGAATAATACGTTTTTGGTTATCAACTTTTAACCGTTGGGCTTACTCTGTCTAGCACCAAGAACTTGATTGTAACTCTTCAAGACACCTTCTCAGCTTTCATCTGTGATCCTAATGGGCTATTCAATTTCCATCAATGTGGACGTATTCCTGACCCAATCACGAAGATCAGACCCATTGCCCCAAATTTTCTTTGGATCATCAGAATTAGTAACAAGCTAACTTTGATTAGTGCTAAGGTGTATGAGGACCTGTTGTCCCATAAAAACGTTGAAAAGAACCTAGTTTTAAGCATGTTATTCTATTTAGATTCAAATATATGAGGGGACATCACCTGCTGAATGTTTTTACATGTTATGATGAGGATACCCTTGGCCGAGTTAAGGACTGGACACAGTGTTAGGGGTGTGATTGTTTGCAGGTTCAATTGGAGAAACATTCCGCCCCCTTCCCCCCCATTTTACCTCACCTCTCCATCAGCTCTACCCTAGCCAAGCCATGAGAAATATATTGAGGAGGCTCCCCTGAATTGTAGGAATAAATGACAGAGAGCAAATCTATTTTAAACAAGTTCCGAATCTGCTGCTGTCCTTAACCCCTTACCGCCGCAGCCTGTTTTTGCCTTCCTGACAGAGCCCTTTTTTTCAAATCTGACATGTATCACTTTATGTGGGGATAACTTTTTATTGCTTTTACTTATCCCAGTGATTTTGAGATTGTTTTCTCGTGACACATTGTACTTTAAGTTAGTGGTAAATTTTGGTCGATACAGTCTGTTTTTTTTTGTGAAAAATACCAAAATGTCGTAAAAAAATTGAACATTTTGCAATTTGCAAAATGTTAAATTTTCTGCTTGTGAGACAAATAATCATACCACTCAAAATAGTTAATAACTAACAAAGACCATATGTGTACTTTATTTTACCATCATTATTTCAACCTCCTTTTAATTTTTTGGACACTAGGGGGCAGCAGAGACAAAATTATACACAGAACACAGAAAACGCTGCAATTGGCTGTTCACATTTGAACAGCCAATCGCAGCGATCGCCGATGGGGGGGGGCGCATCGCTGCCCCCCCTGGGCTACGAGGGAAGATGTCTGCTGTCAGGGACAGCAGCCATCGTCCCTCTGTCACCGCGTCTATAGACGCGGTGACAGTTTAAAGTCATGACGTACATTTATGCCATGCGTCGGGAAGTACATCCCGGCCATGACGTAAATGTACGTCAAATGTCGGGAAGGGGTTAAAAAGAGGGATACTCCACCCCTTAGATTACAGACAACCAAGGCAAAAAATAATAAAGACAGCTCTGATTCGGAATATAATCTTAATAAAACTTCATTATTAATAACAACAATTAGTTGACATAAATCACACAAATCACTGGCCGGTAATAATCATAAAAAAACATATAAAAAAATCACTCTATCCACTCAATGGCCCTTATTCTGATCGGTGCGGCCAGATCCGATTAAGCGGCCAGGACCGTGCGTGCGAAACCCCGCCTTCCATACGGATCGCCAACTCCGTCCGTACGCGGTAAGAAGCTGGCCGAACGGACCGCACGTGTATTTTACACGGAATACGCCTCCTACATCTAAGGGAACCTCCCCCATCATTCGATGGTCGCAGACCATCGAATGCAGGACCGAGTGCTCCACCAGCACCCGCAACCTCAGACCACACGGACATTTTTCCGTGCAAAAGCAGGGATCTGGGCGGGCAGCTGACATCCGGCGATGTCATATGTCCGCCCCCTACACGTGCGTCACGGCCGCATTACCATACGTACGCCCAGTGTTTGCATGGGAACGCCCATGAAACGCGGGGCGTATGCATATGGTAATGAGCACAAATAGCCCTTCACGCCCCTCTCCACCCCCTGTTCGGAGTGTTCACATATCATGCGGGATTTGGCCGTACGCCCCGCTCGCACATGCGCAGAGACGCCTCTGCACATGCGCAGACACAAAACATCGGCGGCACGAACGCACGCGGATATATCCGCACCGATCAGAATAAGGGCCAATATGAGGTAATGCATGGGTTATCTGGTTAGTAAGGCACAGCCGAAGATACAACTGTTATGAATACTTCCTCTATTGAGGTTTAGTTAGTTCGGGTTTTGATTTTTATTGTATAAGAATGGTTATGGTGAGAAGTCAATGGTTTATTTACTATTGTAAAGCGCAACGGAATCTGCTGCGCTATATAAGAAACTGCAAATAAATAAATAAATTAGCTCTCTCACAGCTTGATTGTCTAATGAATCAGATGTTAGTAGCATGTATATATTAGCCAGATTTAGCAGGGCGGTGTAAACTCAATCAATGCTGAGAAACAAACCGTATTGGTATTCTTAGTAAATTTCCCCCTATATATTAGTATACAAATACTATAAAGCAGTTTGTATTATGGTAAGACTGGCAGATTAGCGTTATAATTACCCCAATAGCGAAGCGCCGGACTCCTTTCTTATTCGCCATGTCAATTGAATACTTTATTTTTGTGTTTTCCCCAAAACTCACTCCATCCGTTATCACGATGAGAACCTTCTGCGCCCGCTCGCGGTTGCCCCTGGCCGGTATAAAAAGCTGGGTCCTGGCGAAATACAGACCTTATATATAATATGTATGGTATATTGGTGTCATGTCAGTGTATAAAGCCAACAGTCCGCCCATGTCTCTGCTGTGTCCATAGACACTATGGGGTGGCATTTAATAGGATTCAATTCGGTTTCTTTTTAGATTTTATCACAAAACATGGCCGAATTTGCACATTTTTCCAAAATCGCCAACTTAAGGGAATGGGAATTGCGGCAAAAATCTCAGACTTCCTGCCGCGAATTCACAAATTCTGAAATAGTGATTTTACAATTCGCATCCAGATGTTTTTCCATGCCACAAAGCATCGGTCCCCTTCTCCTGTAGAATCCATATGGGGTACCTTCTCACCAGCCGCATTCTCAGCTTCTCCGTGTCTCCGCCATCGCTGTACACACACCGGGGCTTGTGATTACAGGAGTTAGGCCCGCCCACCAGCCATTTATCCAATCATGATCATCTAATTATACATATTTATCAGCCCAATGGCCACAGTCCAGGGCCATCGAGGACAGCCCCGGGCTTCAGCATGGGCAGGTAAATTTTGGAAGGGGGGACCCCTTTGTTGGTGGGGTCCCCACATCCCCAGGACCCCTGCCCATGCTGACTGGTCAGGGGGTGAATGCTTTGTCCGGGGGGACCTGTATACAAAGTCTCCCCCCGCTGTGGCATTACCCTGCTGGCTTATTGGGCCCGGTGCAGGTTCTTGAAATACAGGGGACCCCTACTCGTTTTGGCCCCCGTATTTTGGGATCCAGGACCGGTCATTGAGCCTGGTGCTGGTTGTATAAAATCAATAGGGACCCTATTTGTTTTGCCCTGTGATTTTATGAAACCAGGACCGGCTCTTCAGGCCGGGTCGGGAGGGGGGACCATTTTTTTCTTTTATATTTACACAAATACCCACCGTACCATGTCTCCCAAATCGCACATGTCAGCAAAATCGCACATTTTCATGACTAAAAATTGCACCTTATTGCTTAGTTTTGCCAGAAATTTGCATCTCATTAAATCGTCCTATTCCGGCAAAAAAAATGCGATAACGTTCAATGTCTAAAAATTGCATCCTATTAAATGTCACCCTGTGTGCGTGTGTGTGTGTGTGCGTGTGCGTGTGTGTGCGTGCGTGCATGTGTGTGTGAGAGCGAATATTCTCTGCACAGGGACCATGCCAACATGACAACGCAGATAATCCTGATAATGTCGACAATGCATTTGCAAGGCATCCATAACCCTACTGTCGACATTTTCACTATGTTGACATATTGACATTTCCCTAATGTCATACACAGAGTGATTGACAGGCGACAGGCATTTGGGGGAGGCCCTTCTTCTCCATGTGGCCCTCGCAGCCGCTGAATCAATCAGTCCAGACACTTGGCGGCTGCGAGTGGGGAGGAATTCAATCCATGGTGACTATTTCTGAATGGCTGAGAATGTACAGGAGCGGGGCAACAGGCTGGTGGGCCGCCGCTGACTTGCCCAGCGAGCAGCTCTGAATCGGGCCCTACGACACTTACATCACCTGAACGATGGCCCCACAGGTATATGTCCCTCCCTTGTGGTGGGAGATCCGCTTTACAAGCTCTTCAGGCTTTCTCTCTTCTGAAAATCTCTTAAAGTCAAATTCTATAGCAAACTTGTGTGAAAACTGCATCAGAGCAAACTGCAGAGAGAGAGAGAGGGGGGGGGAGAGAGAGAGGGGGGGAGGGAGGGAGAGAGACAGGAAGGGAGAGAGGGAGGGAAAGAGGGAGGAAGGGAGAGAGAGGGAGGGAGAGAAGGGGGGAGAGAGGGGAAGAGAATTGGAGAGAGAGAAGGAGGGAGAGAAGGGGGAGAGAGGGGAAGAGAATTGGAGAGAGAGAGGGATAGATGGTGGGAGGGATAGAAGGGGAGAAAGAGAGAAAGGCAGTGAAGGAAGGTGGGAGAGAGAGATGGAAAGAAGGGGGAGAGAGAGAGACAGACAGACAGGGAGGTAGAGAGATAGGGAGGGAGAGAGAGGGAGGGAAAGAGATACAGGGAGGGAGGGAAAGAAAGAGAAGGGGAGAGAGAGAGATACAGACAGACAGGGAGGTAGAGAGATAGGGAGGGAGAGAGAGGGAGGGAAAGAGATACAGGGAGGGAGGGAAGGAAAGAGAAGGGGAGAGAGAGGGAAGGAGGGAGAGAAGGGAGGTAGGGAGAGAGTGGGATAGTGAGGGAGAGAAGAGAGAGGGAGGGAGAAAGAGAGAATTGGAGATAGAGAGAGGGAGAGAAGGGTAGAGAGAGGGAGAAAGAAAGGAATGGGGAGGAAAGAAGAGGAAGAGAAGAGGGAGAGAGAAGGGGAGAGGTAGAGAGATAGTGAGTGTGAGGGAGAAAGAGAAGGGGGAGAGAGAGGGAGGGAAATAAGGGGAGAGAGATGGAGGGAGAGAATGGAAGAGAGAGAGAGAAAGAGGGGGAAGGGAGAGAGATAGATAGAGAGGGATGGAAAGAGAGGTAGAGAGAGGGGAGGGACAAAAGGGGAGTGGGAGAGGGGAGAGAGCGGGAGAGAGAGAGGAAGGGAAGCAAGGGGAGAGAGAAAAAGGGAGACAGGGAGAGAAAAGGAGAGAGAGAGGGAGATAGGGAGAGGGAGATAGAGAGGGGGAGGAGAGAGGGAGAGAAGGGGGAGAGAGAGATGGGAAGAGACAGTGTTACAGTGATGGTGCAGTGACAGAGCACAGCATTACAGTGATACAGTGACGTTGCAGTGACAGAGAACAGCATTACATTGATACAGATATGTTGCAGTTACAGAGCACAGTGCTATAGTGATACAGTGGCCATGCAGTCACAGAGCACAGTGTTACAGTGATACAAAATATTGCAGTGACAGAGAACAGCATTACATTGATTCAGTGACAATGCAGTGACAGAGCACAGCATCACAAGTGTTATAGATGGAACAGTGTTACAGTGATACAGTGATAGAGCACAGTGTTACAGGGATACAGTGACATTGCAGTGACAGAGCAAAGTACAGTATTACAGTGATACAGTATCATTCCAGTGATAGAGCACAGTGTTACAGTGATAGTGCAGTGACAGAGCACAGCATCACAAGTGTTACAGATGGAACAGTGTTACAATGACAGAGCACAGTGTTACAGAGATACAGTGACAGAACACAGCATTACATTGATACAGTGATGGTGCAGTGACAGATCACAGTGTAACCGTGTTACAGTGACCATGCAGTGAAAGAGCACAGTGTTATGTGATACAGTGATGGTGCATTGACAGAGCACAACATTACATTGATACAATGACAGAGCACAGTGTTACAGTGACATTGCAGTGACTGACAGAGCACATTGATACTGTGATGGTGCATTGACAGAGCACAGTTGTGCAGTGATACAGTGACATTGCAGTGAAAGAACACAGTGATGTTGCTGTGACAGAGCACAGTTTTACAGTGACATTGCAGTGAAAGAGCACAGTGATGGTGCAGTGACAGAGCACAACATTACATTGATACAATGACAGAGCACAGTGTTACAGTGACATTGCAGTGACTGACAGAGCACTTTGATACAGTGATGGTGCAGTGACAGAGCACAGTATTACAGTGATACAGTGACATTGCAGTGGAAGAGCACAGTGATACAGTGATGGTGCAGTGACAGAGCACAGTGTCACAGTGATACAATGATGTTGCAGAGACAGCACAGTAATACAGTGATAATACAGTGATGGTGCAGTGACAGAGCAAAGTATTACAGTGATACAATGACATAGCAGTGACAGAGCACAGTGATACAGCTATGGTGCAGTGACAGAGCACAGTATTACAGTGATACAGTGACATTGCAGTGAAAGAGCACAGTGATGGTGCAGTGACAGAGCACAACATGACATTGATACAATGATAGAGCACAGTGTTACAGTGACATTGCAGTGACTGACAGAGCACTTTGATACAGTGATGGTGCAGTGACAGAGCACAGTATTACAGTGATACAGTGACATTGCAGTGGAAGAGCACAGTGATACAGTGATGGTGCAGTGACAGAGCACAGTGTCACAGTGATACAATGATGTTGCAGAGACAGCACAGTAATACAGTGATAATACAGTGATGGTGCAGTGACAGAGCAAAGTATTACAGTGATACAATGACATAGCAGTGACAGAGCACAGTGATACAGCTATGGTGCAGTGACAGAGCACAGTATTACAGTGATACAGTGACATTGCAGTGACAGAGCACAGTGATACAGCTATGGTGCAGTGACAGAGCACAGTATTACAGTGATACAGTGACATTGCAGTGGAAGAGCACAGTGATACAGTGATGGTGCAGTGACAGAGCACAGTGTCACAGTGATACAATGATGTGGCAGAGATAGCACAGTAATATAGTGATAATACAGTGATGGTGCAGTGACAGAGCAAAGTATTACAGTGATACAATGACATAACAGTGACAGAGCACACTGATACAGCTATGGTGCAGTGACAGAGCACAGTATTACAGTGATACAATGACATAGCAGTGACAGAGCACAGTGATACAGTGATGGTGCAGTGACAGAGCACGGTGTCACAGTGATACAATGATGTTGCAGTGACAGAGCACAGTAATACAGTGATAATACAGTGATGGTGCAGTGACAGAGCACAGTATTACAGTGATACAATGATGTAGCAGTGACAGAGCACACTGATACAGCTATGGTGCAGTGACAGAGCACAGTATTACAGTGATACAATGACATAGCAGTGACAGAGCACAGTGATACAGTGATACAATGACATAGCAGTGACAGAGCACAGTGATACAGCTATGGTGCAGTGACAGAGCACAGTATTACAGTGATACAATGACATAGCAGTGACAGAGCACAGTATTACAGTGATACAATGACATAGCAGTGACAGAGCACAGTGATACAGCTATGGTGCAGTGACAGAGCACAGTATTACAGTGATACAGTGACATTGCAGTGAAAGAGCACAGTGATGGTGCAGTGACAGAGCACAACATGACATTGATACAATGATAGAGCACAGTGTTACAGTGACATTGCAGTGACTGACAGAGCACTTTGATACAGTGATGGTGCAGTGACAGAGCACAGTATTACAGTGATACAGTGACATTGCAGTGGAAGAGCACAGTGATACAGTGATGGTGCAGTGACAGAGCACAGTGTCACAGTGATACAATGATGTTGCAGAGACAGCACAGTAATACAGTGATAATACAGTGATGGTGCAGTGACAGAGCAAAGTATTACAGTGATACAATGACATAGCAGTGACAGAGCACAGTGATACAGCTATGGTGCAGTGACAGAGCACAGTATTACAGTGATACAGTGACATTGCAGTGACAGAGCACAGTGATACAGCTATGGTGCAGTGACAGAGCACAGTATTACAGTGATACAGTGACATTGCAGTGGAAGAGCACAGTGATACAGTGATGGTGCAGTGACAGAGCACAGTGTCACAGTGATACAATGATGTGGCAGAGACAGCACAGTAATATAGTGATAATACAGTGATGGTGCAGTGACAGAGCAAAGTATTACAGTGATACAATGACATAACAGTGACAGAGCACACTGATACAGCTATGGTGCAGTGACAGAGCACAGTATTACAGTGATACAATGACATAGCAGTGACAGAGCACAGTGATACAGTGATGGTGCAGTGACAGAGCACAGTGTCACAGTGATACAATGATGTTGCAGTGACAGAGCACAGTAATACAGTGATAATACAGTGATGGTGCAGTGACAGAGCACAGCATTACAGTGATACAGTGACGTTGCAGTGACAGAGAACAGCATTACATTGATACAGATATGTTGCAGTTACAGAGCACAGTGCTATAGTGATACAGTGGCCATGCAGTCACAGAGCACAGTGTTACAGTGATACAAAATATTGCAGTGACAGAGAACAGCATTACATTGATTCAGTGACAATGCAGTGACAGAGCACAGCATCACAAGTGTTATAGATGGAACAGTGTTACAGTGATACAGTGATAGAGCACAGTGTTACAGGGATACAGTGACATTGCAGTGACAGAGCAAAGTACAGTATTACAGTGATACAGTAACATTCCAGTGATAGAGCACAGTGTTACAGTGATAGTGCAGTGACAGAGCACAGCATCACAAGTGTTACAGATGGAACAGTGTTACAATGACAGAGCACAGTGTTACAGAGATACAGTGACAGAGCACAGCATTACATTGATACAGTGATGTGCAGTGACAGATCACAGTGTAACCGTGTTACAGTGACCATGCAGTGAAAGAGCACAGTGTTATATGATACAGTGATGGTGCATTGACAGAGCACAACATTACATTGATACAATGACAAAGCACAGTGTTACAGTGACATTGCAGTGACTGACAGAGCACATTGATACTGTGATGGTGCATTGACAGAGCACAGTTTTGCAGTGATACAGTGACATTGCAGTGAAAGAACACAGTGATGTTGCAATGACAGAGCACAGTTTTACAGTGATACAGTGACATTGCAGTGAAAGAACACAGTGATGTTGAAGTGACAGAGCACAGTTTTACAGTGATACAGTGACATTGCAGTGAAAGAACACAGTGATGTTGCAATGACAGAGCACAGTTTTACAGTGATACAGTGACATTGCAGTGAAAGAACACAGTGATGTTGAAGTGACAGAGCACAGTTTTACAGTGATACAGTGACATTGCAGTGAAAGAACACAGTGATGTTGCAATGACAGAGCACAGTTTTACAGTGATACAGTGACATTGCAGTGAAAGAGCACAGTGATGGTGCAGTGACAGAGCACATTGTCACAGTGATACAATGATGTTGAAGTGACAGGGCACAGTAATACAGTGATAATACAGTGATGGTGCAGTGACAGAGCACAGTATTACAGTGATACAGTGACATTGCAGTGGAAGAGCACAGTGATACAGTGATGGTGCAGTGACAGAGCACAGTGTCACAGTGATACAATGATGTTGCAGAGACAGCACAGCAATACAGTGATAATACAGTGATGGTGCAGTGACAGAGCAAAGTATTACAGTGATACAATGACATAGCAGTGACAGAGCACAGTGATACAGTGATGGTGCAGTGACAGAGCACAGCGTTACATTGATACAGTGACTTTGCATTCACAGAGCACAGTATTACATTCATCCAGTGATGTTGCAGTGACAGAGCACAGCGTTATATTGATACAATGACATTACAGTGACAATGTGACAGAGCACATTGACAAGAGATAAATGCCAGGGTGATAAGGAGAGATAAACAGCCAGCCAATCACCTGCTAACTGCCATGTTACAGGCTGTGTTTGAAAAAAGTCAGTAAGGAGCTGATTGGCTGATTATCTATCCTTATCACCCTTGGATTTATCTCTTGTTAAGGCTTAATACATCTGCCCCATTGTTACATTGATACAGTGACTGAGCACAGTGTTGTAGTGATGGGGCATTGACAGAGCACAGTGATACAGTGATGGTGCAGTGCCATTGCACAGTTTTACCGTGTTACAGTGATAGAGCACAGTGTTACATAGATACAGTGACATTGCAGTGATAGAGCACAGTGTTACAATCATACAGAGATGGCGCAGTGACAGAGCACAGTGTTACAGTGATACAGTGACTGAGCACAGTGTTACAGTGATACAGTGATGTTACAGTGATAGAGCACAGTGTTACATTGATACAGTGACATTGCAGTGATAGAGCACAGTGTTACAATCATACAGAGATGGCGCAGTGACAGAGCACAGTGTTACAGTGATACAGTGACTGAGCACAGTGTTACAGTGATACAGTGATGTTACAGTGATAGAGCACAGTGTTACATTGATACAGTGACATTGCAGTGATAGAGCACAGTGTTACAATCATACAGAGATGGCGCAGTGACAGAGCACAGTGTTACAGTGATACAGAGACTGAGCACAGTGTTGTAGTGATGGGGCATTGACAGAGCACAGTGATACAGTGATGGTGCAGTGCCATTGCACAGTATTACCGTGATACAGTGATGTTACAGTGACAGAGCACAGTGTTACATTGATACAGTGACATTGCAGTGATAGAGCACAGTGTTACAATTATACAGAGATGGCGCAGTGACAGAGCACAGTGTTACAGTGATACAGTGACTGAGCACAGTGTTACAGTGATACAGTGATGTTACAGTGATAGAGCACAGTGTTACATTGATACAGTGACATTGCAGTGATAGAGCACAGTGTTACAATCATACAGAGATGGCGCAGTGACAGAGCACAGTGTTACAGTGATACAGTGACTGAGCACAGTGTTACAGTGATACAGTGATGTTACAGTGATAGAGCACAGTGTTACATTGATACAGTGACATTGCAGTGATAGAGCACAGTGTTACAATCATACAGAGATGGCGCAGTGACAGAGCACAGTGTTACAGTGATACAGAGACTGAGCACAGTGTTGTAGTGATGGGGCATTGACAGAGCACAGTGATACAGTGATGGTGCAGTGCCATTGCACAGTATTACCGTGATACAGTGATGTTACAGTGATAGAGTACAGTGTTACATTGATACAGTGACATTGCAGTGATAGAGCACAGTGTTACAATCATACAGAGATGGCGCAGTGACAGAGCACAGTGTTACAGTGATACAGTGACCGTGCAGTGACATGTTACCTGTGTATCGGTGCCTCTGAAAGCTGTGATGATGCTGGACACAAAGTTTAGCATTAGTTTGAAGTCTTGGTTTGTGATACTGTCAGATCCATCGATGAGGAAGACAATGTCCAGACTTTGGACTTCACACTCTGCAGAGGAGACATAACGCAGGATGGATAGAGACTCAGAGGGCGGGATGCTCAGAATCAGAATCAGAATCTTTATTTGTCATAAAATGGCCACACACAGTGAACATTAAACGAATATAAATAGCATACAGCACATATATACAGCAAAAGCATAAAAAGACAGTGATAACAGACAGCCAAATCGTACATGCCTACATTATTCAACCCTAGGATTTACAACTATTTAAAATCCGAACAGCTGTTGGGAAAAAGCTCTCTCTAAATCTCTTTGTCTTACATAAAACTGATCGATAACGCCTATGAGATGGAAGTAAGGAGAAAAAATCATTATATGGGTGGGTTAAGTCACTCAGAATACATTTTGTCTTCAGAGAAAGTCGACTCAGGAAGATGTCATGCAGGTTTGGCAGAACAACACCCACTGCCTTACCCGCAGTTGACACAACCCTCTGAAGGGACTTTCGATCCAAAGCCGAGCAAGGACCGAACCAGGCCAATAACCCATAAGTGAGGATACTCTCAATTACACAAGAATAAAAATTAGTCAGGGTCTTCTCACTCAGACCAGCCAGTCGCAGTTTCCTCAGGAAATACATGCGCTGGTTGGCCTTCTTAATAATGATGTTAATATGGGTATTCCATGAAAGATCGTTAGCAATATTGATACCCAAAAACTTGAAAGTATCAACAATCTCCACCTGTTGACCATTTAAGAACAACGGACAACACACAGTCTTTTTATACCTCCTAAAATCTAAAATCATTTCTTTTGTCTTGCTCACGTTAAGGACCAAACAGTTCCCTCCGCTCCAGGACTCTAATTTCGAAACTTCTGATCTGTAAGCCGACTCATCGTCATTGGTGATAAGACCCACAATGGCGATGTCGTCTGCAAATTTAATAAGACGGACAGAATCTGAGCTGGAAAAACAGTCAAACATAAATTATGAATACAATAAAGGACTCAAAACGCACCCTTGAGGGACTCCAGTATTAACTACAAGTGTAGTGGAGACCTGATTACCTATCTTGACGGCCTGAGGCCTATCCGACAGGAAATCCAGAATCCAACTACAAATGGACCCACTCAGCGCTCCATAGCGCTGTGTGAGGGATCATTCCCAGCATGCCCCGCCGGTGGGCCGTCACTCTGCACATGCCAGATGGACTCTCGGGTCTCAGATCCGGAAGTCCAGCACCGGAGCCGCATCGCAAAGGACAGCTCTTATCAGAGGAGCCGTCCTTAGCATTAATAATCGCATATGTTGGTGGATGTTAGTGCATATGTGATTAGTACCGATGCAGTAGCCGGTGGAGAGGGGCGATGTAGGGCGGTGGATGTTAGTCCATATGCGATTAGTACTGATGCGGTAGCCGGTGGAGAGGGGCGATGTAGGGCGGTGGATGTTAGTGCATATGCGATTAGTACCGATGCAGTAGCCGGTGGAGAGGGGCGATGCATGGCGGTGGATGTTAGTGCATATGCGATTAGTACTGATGCGGTAGCCGGTGGAGAGGGGCGATGTAGGGCGGTGGATGTTAGTGCATATGCGATTAGTACCGATGCAGTAGCCGGTGGAGAGGGGCGATGTAGAGCGGTGGATGTTAGTGCATATGCGATTAGTACCGATGCAGTAGCCGGTGGAGAGGGGCGATGTAGGGTGGTGGATGTTAGTGCATATGGGATTAGTACCGATGCGATAGGCGGTGGAGAGGGGCGATGTAGGGCGGTGGATGTTAGTGCATATGCGATTAGTACCGATGTGGCAGCCAGTGGAGAGGGGCGATGTAGGGCGGTGGATGTTAGTGCATATGCGATTAGTACTGATGCGGTAGCCGGTGGAGAGGGGCGATGTAGGGCGGTGGATGTTAGTGCATATGCGATTAGTACCGATGCGATAGGCGGTGGAGAGGGGCGATGTAGAGCGGTGGATGTTAGTGCATATGCGATTAGTACCGATGCAGTAGCCGGTGGAGAGGGGCGATGTAGGGCGGTGGATGTTAGTGCATATGCGATTAGTACTGATGCGATAGGCGGTGGAGAGGGGCGATGTAGGGCGGTGGATGTTAGTGCATATGCGATTAGTACTGATGCGGTAGCCGGTGGAGAGGGGCGATGTAGGGCGGTGGATGTTAGCGCATATGCGATTAGTACTGATGCGGTAGCCGGTGGAGAGGGGCGATGTAGGGCGGTGGATGTTAGTGCATATGCGATTAGTACCGATGCAGTAGCCGGTGGAGAGGGGCGATGTAGGGCGGTGGATGTTAGTGCATAGACGATTAGTACTGATGCGGTAGCCGGTGGAGAGGGGCGATGTAGGGCGGTGGATGTTAGTGCATATGCGATTAGTACCGATGGGGTAGCCGGTGGAGAGGGGCGATGTAGGGCGGTGGATGTTAGTGCATAGGCGATTAGTACTGATGCGGTAGCCGGTGGAGAGGGGCGATGTAGGGCGGTGGATGTTAGTGCATATGCGATTAGTACCGATGCAGTAGCCGGTGGAGAGGGGCGATGTAGAGCGGTGGATGTTAGTGCATATGCGATTAGTACCGATGCAGTAGCCGGTGGAGAGGGGCGATGTAGGGCGGTGGATGTTAGTGCATATGCGATTAGTACCGATGCGATAGGCGGTGGAAAGGGGCGATGTAGGGCGGTGGATGTTAGTGCATATGCGTATAGTACCGATGTGGCAGCCAGTGGAGAGGGGCGATGTAGGGCGGTGGATGTTAGTGCATATGCGATTAGTACCGATGCAGTAGCCGGTGGAGAGGGGCGATGTAGAGCGGTGGATGTTAGTGCATATGCGATTAGTACCGATGCAGTAGCCGGTGGAGAGGGGCGATGTAGGGCGGTGGATGTTAGTGCATATGCGATTAGTACCGATGCGATAGGCGGTGGAGAGGGGCGATGTAGGGCGGTGGATGTTAGTGCATATGCGATTAGTACCGATGTGGCAGCCAGTGGAGAGGGGCGATGTAGGGCGGTGGATGTTAGTGCATATGCGATTAGTACCGATGCGATAGGCGGCGGAGAGGGGCGATATAGAGCGGTGGATGTTAGTGCATATGCGATTAGTACCGATGCAGTAGCCGGTGGAGAGGGGCGATGTACTGTAGGGCGGTGGATGTTAGTGCATATGCGATTAGTACCGATGCGATAGGCGGTGGAGAGGGGCGATGTAAGGCGGTGGATGTTAGTGCATATGCGATTAGTACCGATGTGGCAGCCAGTGGAGAGGGGCGATGTAGGGCGGTGGATGTTAGTGCATTTGCGATTAGTACTGATGCGGTAGCCGGTGGAGAGGGGCGATGTAGGGTGGTGGATGTTAGTGCATATGCGATTAGTACCGATGCAGTAGCCGGTGGAGAGGGGCGATGTAGGGCGGTGGATGTTAGTGCATATGCGATTAGTACCGATGCAATAGGCGGTGGGGAGGGGCGATGTAAGGCGGTGGATGTTAGTGCATATGCGATTAGTACCGATGTGGCAGCCAGTGGAGAGGGGCGATGTAGGGCGGTGGATGTTAGTGCATATGCGATTAGTACTGATGCGGTAGCCGGTGGAGAGGGGCGATGTAGGGTGGTGGATGTTAGTGCATATGCGATTAGTACCGATGCAGTAGCCGGTGGAGAGGGGCGATGTAGGGCGGTGAATGTTGTGCATATGCGATTAGTACTGATGCGGTAGCCGGTGGAGAGGGGCGTTGTAAGGCGGTGGATGTTAGTGCATATGCGATTAGTACCGATGCTGTAGCCAGCAGAGAGGGCTGATGTAGGGCGGTGGATGTTAGTGCATATGCGATTAGTACTGATGCGGAAGCCGGTGGAGAGGAGCAATGTAATGAGGTGGATGTTAGTGCATATGCAATTAGTACCGATGCGGTAGCCGGTGGAGAGGGGCGATGTAGGGTGGTGGATATTAGTGCATATGCAATTAGTACTGATGCGGTAGCCGGCAGAGAGGGGCGATGTAGGGCGGTGGATGTTGTGCATATGCGATTAGTACTGATGCAGTAGCCAGCAGAGAGGGGCGATGTAGGGCGGTGGGTGTTAGTGCATATGCGATTAGTACCAATGCGGTAGCCGGTGAAAAGGGGCGGTGGATGTTAGTGCATATGCGATTAGTATCGATGTGGTAGCCGGCAGAGAGGGGCGATGTAGGGTGGTGGATGTTAGTACATATGCGATTAGTACCGATGGGGTAGCCGGTGGAGAGGGGCGATGTAGGGCGGTGGATGTTAGTGCATATGCGATTAGTAACGATGCGGTATCCGGGAGAGAGGGGCGATGTAGGGCGGTAGATGTTAGTGCATATGCCATTAGTACCGATGTGGTAGCCGATGGAGAGGGGCGATGTAGGGCGGGGGATGTCAGTGCATATGCAATAAACACAGATGCATGTATCCGACGGACAGGGGCAATGTGGGGTGCTAGGTTTTGTGCATATGCGATTAGTACCGATGCGGTAGACGGCAGAGAGGGGTAATGTAGGGCAGTGGGTATGCTGGTTAGGGTTAGGCAGTGGGTATGGTGGTTAGGCAATGTGGTATGTTGGTTAAGGTTAGGCAGCAGGGTATAGTGGTTAGAAAGTGGAGTATGGGGATTAGGGTTAGGCGCTAGCAGGGTATGGTGCTTAGGGTTTGGCACTAGCGCGGTATGGTGGGTATGGCTAGGCAATGGAGTATAGTGGTTAGGGTTAGGCACTAGTGGGGTATGGTGGTTAGGTTTTGGCACTAGTGGGGTATGGTGGGTAGGGTTAGGCAGTGGGGTGTGGTGGTTAGGTAGTGTGGTATGGTGGTTAGGGTTAGGCAGTAGGGTATGGTAGGTTAGGGTTAGGCAATATTGGGGTATGCTGGTTAAGGTTTGGCACTAGCAGGCTATGGTGATTATGGCTAGGCAAAGGACTATGGTGGTTAGGGTTAGGCACTAGTGGGGTATGGTGGTTAGGGTTAGGCAGCAGGGTATAGTGGTTAGGCAGCAGGGTACGGTAGTTAGGGTTAGGCAGTGGGGTATTGTGGTTATGTTTATGAATTGGGGTATGGTGTTTAAAGTTAGGTAGCAGTGTATGGTGGTTAGGGTTAGGCAGGGGGCTATAGTGGTTAGTGTTAGGCAGCGATGTATGGTGGTAAGAGTTAGGCTATGTTTCTATGCTTCGATGTCTCTATGTTTCTATATTAGGCAGTGGGGTATGGTGGTTAGGGTTAGGCAATAGGGTATGGTGGTTAGGATTCGATAGTAGGTTACAGTGGTTATGGTTAGGCAGTGGGGTATAGTAGTTAGGCAGTGAGGTATGGTTGTTGGGGTTAGGGAGTGTGGTATGATGGTTATGGTTAGGCAGTGGGGTATGGTGGTTAGGGTTAGGCAGCGGGGTATGGAGGTTATGGTTAGGCAGTGGAGTATGGTTAGGGTTTGGAATCAGGATATGGTGGTTAGGGTTAGGCAGTGGGGTATGGTGGTTAGGTTTAGGCAGCAGGGCATGGTGGTTAGGGTTTGGCAGTGGGGTATAGTAGTTAGGCAGTGAGGTATGGTTGTTGGGGTTAGGGAGTGTGTTATGATGGTTATGGTTAGGCAGTGGGGTATGGAGGTTACGCTTAGGCAGTGGGTTATAATGGTTAGGGTTAGGCAGTGGGGCATGGTGGTTAGGGTTAGGCAGTGGGACATGGTGGTTAGGCAGTGGGTTATGGTGGTTAGGGTTAGACAGCGGGGCATGGTGGTTAGGGTTAGACAGCGGGGCATGGTGGTTAGGGTTAGGCAGTGGGTTATAATGGTTATGGTTAGGCAGTGGGGTATGGTGGTTAGGGTTAGGCAGTGGGTTATGGTGGTTAGGGTTAGACAGCGGGGCATGGTGGTTAGGGTTAGGCAGTGGGGCATGGTGGTTAGGGTTAGACAGCGGGGCATGGTGGTTAGGGTTAGACAGCGGGGCATGGTGGTTTGGGTTAGGCAGTGGGTTATAATGGTTATGGTTAGGCAGTGGGGTATGGTGGTTAGGGTTAGGCAGTGGGGCATGGTGGTTAGGGTTAGGCAGTGGGACATGGTGGTTAGGCAGTGGGTTATGGTGGTTAGGGTTAGACAGCGGGGCATGGTGGTTAGGGTTAGACAGCGGGGCATGGTGGTTAGGGTTAGGCAGTGGGTTATAATGGTTATGGTTAGGCAGTGGGGTATGGTGGTTAGGGTTAGGCAGTGGGTTATGGTGGTTAGGGTTAGACAGCGGGGCATGGTGGTTATGGTTAGGCAGTGGGGTATGGTGGTTAGGGTTTGGAATCAGGATATGGAGGTTACGCTTAGGCAGTGGGTTATGGTGGTTAGGGTTAGGCAGTGGGTTATGGTGGTTAGGGTTAGACAGCGGGGCACGGTGGTTAGGGTTCGGCACTAGCTGGGAGGGTTAGGATCAGGCTGCGATGAGGGAGGATGAGGGGAGGGGGGCAGGGAGATGGATAAGTATACTCAGGGCTATTTTTGTGCAGGCTCCAGCAGGAACTGTGGCCCTTATTCTAGCTCACTCTTTCTGACAAAATATTTCTTAGATGGACAAAACCATGTGCACTGCGGGTGGGGCAGGTGTTACTTGTGCAGAGATAATTAGATTTGGGTGGGGTTTTACATCTGCCTCACCTGCAGTGCTCATGGTTTTGTCCATCTGAGAAATATTTTGTCAGAAAGAGTGAGCTAGAATAAGGGCCACAGTTCCTGCTAGAGCCTGCACAAAAATAGCCCTGAGTATACTTACCTGACCCCTGTCAGTGCTCACTCCATCGGGATGCCAACTTTGGTATTGTGACCGCTGACATCCCCATGTATGCCTGATGTCCCTGTAGAATACACCCAGTATACAGCGCATATATATTGTGGGAAGCAGCAGTGTCACATTACTGTGTTTGATACATACCGCCCATAGACAGCACTATATACCTGGCAGTGAGCTGGGCAGCGTTCTCAGCACCCGGAAGCCATTGTCCAGCTGATAACAGAGTCCATTTACATAGATGTTCCCTCTGCAGATTCTCTGAAGCGTTGGGCCACAGGCCTGGAAAGGGGACAATCAGATGGTCACATATAAACAGATAAGGATGGGATGGTGGAAACTGTGTGCAGCTGGCATCTGTACATCCCAGTATCTCCTGTGTGACTGGTCTAGCCTCTGTGTACGCTGCCGCTAGAGATGCCTACTGCATGGTCAGCACACTATGTGCGGGCACCTGAGGTCACAGCCACAGGAGGTGCAAATGAGGGGGGCGGAGCAACACACCAAAATTTAAATAGGGGTGCCAAAGCCACTTCCTGTGTGGCAGTTTGGAATGACAGATGGTGGCAGTGGGTGTGGCTACCCTATTCAAATATTGTCTTGGGAAACTGCCTCCGGTCTTCTGGTGGTAGGCGGTAAACAGAACGCCATGATACTGGCAGTGGGGGGTATAAAGATTGCTGGGATGCTGCTGGTGGTAGGTGGTAATGGTATATAGAATGCTGGGATGCTGGCGTAGTTGGTATACAGAACGCTGGGATGCTGGCGGTAGGTGGTATACAGAATAGTGGGATGCTAGCGGTAGGCAGTATACAGAATGCTGGGACGCTGGCAGTAGGTGGTATACAGAAAGCTGGGACGCTGGCAGTAGGTGGCATATAGAATGCTGGGATGCTGGCAGTAGGTGGCATATAGAATGCTGGGATGCTGGCTGTAGGAAATATAAAGAATGCTGGGATGCTGGTGGAAGATGGTATACAGAAAGCCGGGATGCTGGTGGTAGGCGGTATACAGAACTCTGGGATGCTGGCAGTAGGTGGCATATAGAATGCTGGGATGCTGGCTGTAGGGAATATAAAGAATGCTGGGACGCTGGCGGTAGGTGGTATATAGAATGCTGGGATGCTGGCGGTAGGTGGTATACAGAATGCTGGGATGCTGGCGGTAGGTGGTATACAGAACGCTGGTATGCTGGCAGTAGGCAGTATACAGAACGGTGGGATGCTGACAGTAGGGGTAATGGTATATAGAATGCTGGCAGTAGGTGGTATACAGAATGTTGGGATGCTGGAGGTAGGTAGTATACAGAATCCTGGGATGCTGGCGGTAGGTGGTTTACAGAACGCTGGGATGCTGGACGGTAGGTGGAATACAGAATGCTGGGATGCTTACAGTAGGTGGTATACAGAACGTTGGGATGCTGGAAGTAGGGGGCATACAGAACGCTGTGGTGCTGGTGGTAGGTGGTATACAGAATGTTGGGCTGCTGGCAGTAGGTGGCATACAGAATGCTGGGATGCTGGCAGTAGGCGGTATACATTACGCTAGGATGCTGGCTGTAGGCAGTATACAGAACGGTGGGATGCTGACAGTATAGGGTATGTAGAACACAGGGATGCTGGCAGTAGGCGGTATACAGAACACTGGTATGCTGGCAGTAGGCAGTATACAGAACACTGGAATGCTGGCAGTAGGTGGGATACAGAACGCTGTGATGCTGTTGTTAAGCGGTATACAGAACGCTGGGATGATGGCAGTAGGTGGTGTACATAACGCTGGGATGCTGGCAGTAGGTGGTATACAGAACACTGGGATAGTGGCAGTAGGTGGTGTACTTAATGCCGGGATTCTGGCATTATGTGGTGTACATAACCCCAGGATGCTGGCAGTATGGGGTATACAGAACCCTGGGATGCTGGTGGTAGGTGGAATACAGAACGTTGGGATGCTTGCAGTAGGCGGTATACAGAATGATGGGATTCTGTTAGTAGGCGGTATACAGGATGCTGGGATGCTGGTGGTAGGTGTATACAGAATGCTGGGATGCTGGAGGTAGGTGGTATACAAAACACTGGGATGATGGCAGTAGGTGGCATACAGAACTCTGGGATGATGGCAGTAGGTGGTGTACATAACGCTGGGATGGTGCTGTTAGGCGGTATACAGAACACTGGGATAGTGGCAGTAGGTGGTGTACTTAATGCCGGGATTCTGGCAGTATGTGGTGTACATAACGCCAGGATGCTGGCAGTATGGGGTATACAGAACCCTGGGATGCTGATGGTAGGTGGAATACAGAACGTTGGGATGCTTGCAGTAGGCAGTATTCAGGATGCTGGGATGCTGGTGGTAGGTGTATACAGAATGCTGGGATGCTGGAGGTAGGTGGTATACAAAACACTGGGATGATGGCAGTAGGTGGCATACAGAACTCTGGGATGGTGGCAGTAGGCAGTATACAGAATGCTCGGATGCTGGCAGTAGGGGGAAATGGTATATTGAACGCTGGAATGCTGGCGGTAGGTGGTATACAGAGTGCTGGGATGCTGGCGGTAGGTGGTATACATAATGCTGGGATGCTGGCGGTAGGCGGTATACAGAACGCTGGGATGCTGACAACATGGGGTATATAGAACACAGGGATGCTGGCAGTAGGCGGTATACAGAATGCTGGCGTGCTGGCCGTAGGTGGAATACAGAACGCTGTGATGCTGTTGTTACGCGGTATATAGAATGCTGGGATGCTGGCAGTAGGTGGTAATGGTTTATAGAAAGCCGGAATGATGGCGGTAGGTGGTATATAGAATGCTGGGATGCTAGCGGTAGGTGGTAATGGTTTATAGGAAGCCGGAATGATGGCGGTAGGTGGTATATAGAACGCTGGGATGCTAGTGGTAATGGTTTATAGAAAGCCGGAATGATGGCGGTAGGTGGTAATTGTATATAGAATCCTGGAATGATGGCAGTAGGCGGTAATGGTTTATAGAACACCGGTATGTTAGTGGTAGGTGGTAATGGTATATAGAATGCCGGAATGATGGCGGTAGGTGGTATATAGAACGCTGGGATGCTAGTGGTAGGTGGTAATGGTATATAGAATGCCGGAATGATGGCGGTAGGTGGTATATAGAATGCTGGGATGCTGGCGGTAGGTGGTAATGGTTTATAGAAAGCCGGAATGATGGCGGTAGGTGGTATATAGAACGCTGGGATGCTAGCGGTAGGTGGTAATGGTTTATAGAAAGCCGGAATAATGGCGGGAAGTGGTATATAGAACGTCGACATCCTGACCTCATCCGTTAGTACATTGCTGCCCTGCACGACTTACCAGTAGCTGAGACGGGTTCTCCTGGACAGCCAGAGACATCCCGAGACTCATACTTATCCCGTCCTTATATCCTGCAATATATACATTTCTCAGCATAAGCGATTCGCACTTACAGTAAGTGACAGAGAGAGGTAGGTGATTACCGGCAATGGTGATTGGTGTGCAGCCTCCGGTACCGGGATCACAGTGATATAACTGCCCAGTCTTATTGGTGTCCACTCGCTGGAGGGGAGCGCTGACAATCACCCTGCAATGAGACGTCAGTCAGTATTTGGGGGAATGCTGGGAGTACTCTGGGGTTTCCGGAGTGCAGGCGCTGACCTCCGACCTCTGCAACCATCATCTGAACCCACCAATAACCACTATGGGGCTGATGAGTTACCCCCACATTGCCGACACAGCCGTACGTATCTGTGTGACTGCGCCACGCTGTCCTAGCCACCATCATTACACCAGCCTCATCCATCCAGATCTACACCCATACTTGCCAAGTTTCAGGGAGATTATAGTTGGCAGTAGAATTTTGGGTACTGCTTTCCTAGCAAGGCGCCCACGATCTAGATTGTATGTGTGGGGCTGATATCTCAAGCATCTCATGCATCTTATGTGTTTGTGCGGCAAGAAGCTTCTTTTCTTTAGCCGTCCATCACCTGAACAATCCAATCAAAGCGAATGCAATCCCAATATCAACAGCCAAACAAAGTGTCCTACTTGGCGACCTGACCACCATAGTCGTAGCTAGTAATTAAATGCTTGTAATGTCTTTATGTAATATATGTAATGTCTCCCTCCTCCCCTTTTCATCCCTGCTTGATGCTGCACTGTAATCCACAAAAAATTCCTAGTGTGCGCAAGCATACATGGCCAATAAAGTTGATTCTATTCTATTCTATGAGATGATGCAATCGACGCGATCGACGAGATTAGCATCTCATGCATCTTATGTGTTTGTGCGGCATAACTATTGACGCCAACCCGAAGCGTGGCGAGCGGCGGTGGTACGCGTCCTCCAACCTTTTCATACCCACACTATCCACGTCGGCGTGGAGTTTATTTTATATAGTGTGGCGAGCGCAGCTAAAGTAGTCAGCGTCCCCAAGCGGGGCTTGTGGAATACATGTAAAGTAGTCAGCGTCCCCAAGCGGGGCTCGCTTGGGGACGCGTACCGCCGCCCCTCGCGGGCTCGCTGCGCTCGCCACGCTTCGGGTTGGCGTTGATAGTGGGGGTGGCGTTAACAATGGTTATTGGGGGCTCACGATTTTTAATCTCATGGATCTCATGAAACTTATGCATCTTATGGATGCATAAGATCCATGAGATTAATAGATCGGGTCCATCGCGTTGATTGTATGCCTTAAGTACATTAAACTTAAGGCATACAATCAATGAGACGGGCGCCGTGCTAGGAAAGCAGTACCGAATTTTGCATAGCGCCCCATTAAGGGGTCGTGTCATGCTCCACCTAAAGGGCGTCCCCTGATGGTGCCCAGGCATCCATTGCGGCCTTCAGGATCGTCTTCAGCGGTCCCAGGGGTGCATTGCGTGAGTTTGCAGGCGGGCCGGTGACGTCAATGCACCCCTGGGACCGGAGATGTCACTAAAGAGGATCCTGAAGCCCTCCGTGGATGCCGGAGGACGTGGTAAATATGAAAAAAGTGGCGGTGGGGTTTGGAATATTTTGGTTTTTGGATATACGGATATGGGATACTTAACCTGTATTTCTAGATAACATTTGTAACTATATACAGATGTAGCCCCTGCCATCCATGGCCGGGGGTCGCCAGATCCTCCCCGCTGGTGAGCGCCGGTGGCAGGGGTTTACACGCAAGCGCGTCCCCGTCTCTCGACGGAGACGCTGCTTGTCCCTGCTTGTCTCCGCTTCAGGGAGACGGGCAGGGTTAGGGGGGTGCTCGGGGCGGCCAGGGGTACCTGCGGCAACGGAAGGGAAGGCGGCTGGGACTGGAGACGCTCGCGCGCCCCCTGGGCAACGGAGCCTGCCTCCAGTCTGACAGGGCTGGCATGATGGCGGGCCCATCTGTACTTTGGGAAATGAGTACTGATAATAACATCGCTGCCTGCAATATTGGATTATAAATATTTGCTGTGTTAGTTTCATCTCTCTCAGCACAAGATGCGTGATAATAAATGAGATGCCTATGTAATAAATTCCAAGTGCAGATCCCTTCTGATTGTATATATCTCTGACCCCCCCCCATCCCCTATAATGTGGGTTAGGAGAAATCACAGAGATTACTGACTGCAGGGAGAGAGGGAGATTGCTGCTATGTCAGGGAGTCTCCTGCAGAATGCAGGAGGGGAGGTAACTATGGTGTAACAGTGTAATGTGGGCTAGGTGACATGAGGGAGATTGCTAGACTAATGAGGGAGAGAGGGAGATTGCTGCTATGTCAGGGAGTCTCCTGCAGAATGCAGGAGGGGAGGTAACTATGATGTAACAGTGTAATGTGGGCTAGGTGACATGAGGGAGATTGCTAGACTAATGAGGGAGAGAGGGAGATTGTTGCTATGTCAGGGAGTCTCCTGCAGAATGCAGGAGGGGAGGTAACTATGGTGTAACAGTGTAATGTGGGCTAGGTGACATGAGGGAGATTGCTAGACTAATGAGGGAGAGAGGGAGATTACTGCTGTGTCAGGGAGTCTCCTGCAGAATGCAGGAGGGGAGGTAACTATGATGTAACAGTGTAATGTGGGCTAGGTGACATGAGGGAGATTGCTAGACTAATCAGGGAGGGAGGGAGATTGCTGCTATGTCAGGGAGTCTCCTGCAGAATGCAGGAGGAGAGGTAACTATGATGTAACACTGTAATGTGGGCTAGGTGACATGAGGGAGATTGCTAGACTAATGAGGGAGAGAGGGAGATTGCTGCTATTTCAGGGAGTCTCCTGCAGAATGCAGGAGGGGAGGTAACTATGGTGTAACACTGTAATGTGAGCTAGGTGACATGAGGGAGATTGCTAGACTAATGAGGGAGAGAGGGAGATTGCTGCTATTTCAGGGAGTCTCCTGCAGAATGCAGGGGGGGCGGTAACTATGATGTAACAGTGTAATGTGGGCTAGGTGACATGAGGGAGATTGCTAGACTAATGAGGGAGAGAGGGAGATTGCTGCTATGTCAAGGAGACACCTGCAGAATGCAGGAGGGGAGGTAACTATGATGTAACAGTGTAATGTGTGCTAGGTGACATGAGGGAGATTGCTAGACTAATGAGGGAGAGAGGGAGATTGCTGCTATGTCAGGGAGTCTCCTGCAGAATGCAGGAGGGGAGGTAACTATGATGTAACAGTGTAATGTGTGCTAGGTGACATGAGGGAGATTGCTAGACTAATGAGGGAGAGAGGGAGATTGCTGCTATGTCAGGGAGTCTCCTGCAGAATGCAGGAGGGGAGGGAACTATGATGTAACAGTGCAATGTGGGCTGGGTGACATGAGGGAGATTGCTAGACTAATGAGGGAGAGCGGGAGATTGCTGCTATGTCAGGGAGTCTCCTGCAGAATGCAGGAGGGGAGGTAACTATGATGTAACAGTGTAATGTGTGCTAGGTGACATGAGGGAGATTGCTAGACTAATGAGGGAGAGAGGGAGATTGCTGCTATGTCAGGGAGTCTCCTGAAGAATGCAGGGGGGAAGGTAACAATGGTGTAACAGTGTATTGTGGGCTAGGTGACATGAGGGAGATTGCTAGACTAATGAGGGAGAGAGGGAGATTGCTGCTATGTCAAGGAGACACCTGCAGAATGCAGGGGGGGAGGTAACTATGATGTAACAGTGTAATGTGGGCTAGGTGACATGAGGGAGATTGCTAGACTAATGAGGGAGAGAGGGAGATTGCTGCTATGTCAAGGAGACACCTGCAGAATGCAGGAGGGGAGGTAACTATGATGTAACAGTGTAATGTGGGCTAGGTGACATGAGGGAGATTGCTAGACTAATGAGGGAGAGAGGGAGATTGCTGCTATGTCAAGGAGACACCTGCAGAATGCAGGGGGGGAGGTAACTATGATGTAACAGTGTAATGTGGGCTAGGTGACATGAGGGAGATTGCTAGACTAATGAGGGAGAGAGGGAGATTGCTGCTATGTCAAGGAGACACCTGCAGAATGCAGGAGGGGAGGTAACTATGATGTAACAGTGTAATGTGGGCTAGGTGACATGAGGGAGATTGCTAGACTAATGAGGGAGAGAGGGAGATTGCTGCTATGTCAGGGAGTCTCCTGCAGAATGCAGGGGGGGAGGTAACTATGATGTAACAGTGTAATGTGGGCTAGGTGACATGAGGGAGATTGCTAGACTAATGAGGGAGAGAGGGAGATTGCTGCTATGTCAGGGAGGCTCCTGCAGAATGCAGGAGGGGAGGTAACTATGATATAACAGTGTAATGTTGGCTAGATGACATGAGGGAGATTGCTAGACTAATGAGGGAGAGAGGGAGATTGCTGCTATGTCAGGGAGTCTCCTGCAGAATGCAGGGGGGGAGGTAACTATGATGTAACAGTGTAATGTGGGCTAGGTGACATGAGGGAGATTGCTAGACTAATGAGGGAGAGAGGGAGATTGCTGCTATGTCAGGGAGTCTCGTGCAGAATGCAGGAGGGGAGGTAACTATGATGTAACAGTGTAATGTGGGCTAGGTGACATGAGGGAGATTGCTAGACTAATGAGGGAGAGAGGGAGATTACTGCTATGTCAGGGAGTCTCCTGCAGAATGCAGGAGGGGAGGTAACTATGATGTAACAGTGTAATGTGGGCTAGGTGACATGAGGGAGATTGCTAGACTAATGAGGGAGAGAGGGAGATTACTGCTATGTCAGGGAGTCTCCTGCAGAATGCAGGAGGGGAGGTAACTATCATGTAACAGTGTAATGTGGGCTAGGTAACATGAGGGAGATTGGTAGACTAATGAGGGAGAGAGGGAGATTTCTGCTATGTCAGGGAGTCTCCTGCAGAATGCAGGAGGGGAGATAACTATGGCGTAACAGTGTAATGTGGGCTAGATGACATGAGGGAGATTGCTAGACTAATGAGGAGAGAGGGAGATTGCTGCTATGTCAGGGAGTCTACTGCAGAATGCAGGAGGGGAGGTAACTATGATGTAACAGTGTAATGTGGGCTAGGTGACATGAGGGAGATTGCTAGACTAATGAGGGAGAGAGGGAGATTGCTGCTATGTTAGGGAGTCTCCTACAGAATGCAGTAAGGGAGATAACTATGGCGTAACAGTGTAATGTGGGCTAGATGACATGAGGGAGATTGCTAGACTAATGAGGGAGAGAGGGAGATTGCTGCCATGTCAGGGAGTCTCCTGCAGAATGCAGGAGGGGAGGTAACTATGATGTAACAGTGTAATGTGGGCTATGTGACATGAGGGAGATTGGTAGACTAATGAGGGAGAGAGGGAGATTGCTGTTATGTTATGGAGTCTCCTGCAGAATGCAGGAGGGTAGGTAACTATGATGTAACAGTGTAATGTGGGCTAGATGACATGAGGGAGATTGCTAGACTAATCAGGGAGGGAGGGAGATTGCTGCTATGTCAGGGAGTCTCCTGAAGAATGCAGGAGGGGAGGTAACTATGATGTAACAGTGTAATGTGGGCTAGGTGACATGAGGGAGATTGCTAGACTAATGAGGGAGAGTGGCAGATTGCTGTTATGTCATTGAGTCTCCTGCAAAATGCAGGAGGGTAGGTAACTATGATGTAACAGTGTAATGTGGGCTAGGTGACATGAGGGAGATTGCTAGACTAATCAGGGAGGGAGGGAGATTGCTGCTATGTCAGGGAGTCTCCTGAAGAATGCAGGAGGGGAGGTAACAATGATGTAACAGTGTAATGTGGGCTAGGTGACATGAGGGAGATTGCTAGACTAATGAGGGAGAGAGGGAGATTGCTGCTATGTTAGGGAGTCTCCTACAGAATGCAGTAAGGGAGATAACTATGGCGTAACAGTGTAATGTGGGCTAGATGACATGAGGGAGATTGCTAGACTAATGAGGGAGAGAGGGAGATTGCTGCCATGTCAGGGAGTCTCCTGCAGAATGCAGGAGGGGAGGTAACTATGATGTAACAGTGTAATGTGGGCTATGTGACATGAGGGAGATTGGTAGACTAATGAGGGAGAGAGGGAGATTGCTGTTATGTTATGGAGTCTCCTGCAGAATGCAGGAGGGTAGGTAACTATGATGTAACAGTGTAATGTGGGCTAGATGGCATGAGGGAGATTGCTAGACTAATCAAGGAGGGAGGGAGATTGCTGCTATGTCAGGGAGTCTCCTGAAGAATGCAGGAGGGGAGGTAACTATGATGTAACAGTGTAATGTGGGCTAGGTGACATGAGGGAGATTGCTAGACTAATGAGGGAGAGTGGCAGATTGCTGTTATGTCATTGAGTCTCCTGCAAAATGCAGGAGGGTAGGTAACTATGATGTAACAGTGTAATGTGGGCTAGGTGACATGAGGGAGATTGCTAGACTAATCAGGGAGGGAGGGAGATTGCTGCTATGTCAGGGAGTCTCCTGAAGAATGCAGGAGGGGAGGTAACAATGATGTAACAGTGTAATGTGGGCTAGGTGACATGAGGGAGATTGCTAGACGGGAGAGCGGGAGATTGGTGCTATGTCAGGGAGTCTCCTGCAGAATGCAGGAGGGGAGGTAACTATGATGTAACAGTGTAATGTGGGCTAGGTGACATGAGGGAGATTGTTAGACTAATGAGGGAGAGAGGGAGATTACTGCTATGTCAGGGAGTCTCCTGCAGAATGCAGGAGGGGAGGTAACTATGATGTAACGGTGTAATGTGGGCTAGATGACATGAGGGAGATTGCTGCTATGTCAGGGAGTCTCCTGCGAAATGCAGGAGGGGAGGTAACTATGATGTAACGGTGTAATGTGGGCTAGGTGACATGAGGGAAACTTCTAGACTAATGTGAGAGAGAGAGAGATTGCTGCTATGTCAGGGAGTCTCCTGCAGAATGCAGGAGGGGAGGTAACTATGATGTAACAGTTTAATGTGGGCTAGGTGACATAAGGGAGATTGCTAGACTAATGAGGGAGATAGGGAGATTGCTGTTATGTCAGGGAGTCTCCTGCAGAATACAGGGGGGGAGGTAACTATGATGTAACAGTGTAATGTGGGCTAGGTGACATGAGGGAGATTGGTAGACTAATGAGGGAGAGAGGGAGATTGCTGCTATGTCAGGGAGTCTCCTGCAGAATGCAGGAGGGGAGGTAACTATGATGTAACAGTGTAATGTGGGCTAGGTGACATGAGGGAGATTGCTAGACTAATGAGGGAGAGAGGGAGATTGCTGTTATGTCAGGGAGTCTCCTGCAGAATGCAGGGGGAGGAGGTAACTATGATGTAACAGTGTAATGTGGGCTAGGTGACATGAGGGAGAATGCTAGACTAATGAGGGAGAGAGGCAGATTGCTGCTATGTTAGGGAGTCTCCTGCAGAATGCAGGAGGGGAGGTAACTATGATGTAACAGTGTAATGTGGGCTAGGTGACATGTGGGAGATTGCTAGACTAATGAGGGAGAGAGGGAGATTGCTGCTATATCAGGAAGTCTCCTGCAGAATGCAGGAGGGGGAGGTAACTATGATGTAACAGTGTAATGTGGGCTAGGTGACATGAGGGAGATTGCTAGACTAATGAGGGAGAGAGGGAGATTGCTGCTATGTCAGGGAGTCTCCTGCAGAATGCAGGAGGGGAGGTAACAATGATGTAACAGTGTAATGTGGGCTAGGTGACATGAGGGAGATTGCTAGACTAATGAGGGAGAGAGGGAGATTGCTGCTATGTTAGGGAGTCTCCTACAGAATGCAGTAAGGGAGATAACTATGGCGTAACAGTGTAATGTGGGCTAGATGACATGAGGGAGATTGCTAGACTAATGAGGGAGAGAGGGAGATTGCTGCCATGTCAGGGAGTCTCCTGCAGAATGCAGGAGGGGAGGTAACTATGATGTAACAGTGTAATGTGGGCTATGTGACATGAGGGAGATTGGTAGACTAATGAGAGAGAGAGGGAGATTGCTGTTATGTTATGGAGTCTCCTGCAGAATGCAGGAGGGTAGGTAACTATGATGTAACAGTGTAATGTGGGCTAGATGGCATGAGGGAGATTGCTAGACTAATCAAGGAGGGAGGGAGATTGCTGCTATGTCAGGGAGTCTCCTGAAGAATGCAGGAGGGGAGGTAACTATGATGTAACAGTGTAATGTGGGCTAGGTGACATGAGGGAGATTGCTAGACTAATGAGGGAGAGTGGCAGATTGCTGTTATGTCATTGAGTCTCCTGCAAAATGCAGGAGGGTAGGTAACTATGATGTAACAGTGTAATGTGGGCTAGGTGACATGAGGGAGATTGCTAGACTAATCAGGGAGGGAGGGAGATTGCTGCTATGTCAGGGAGTCTCCTGAAGAATGCAGGAGGGGAGGTAACAATGATGTAACAGTGTAATGTGGGCTAGGTGACATGAGGGAGATTGCTAGACTAATGAGGGAGAGAGGGAGATTGCTGCTATTTCAGGGAGTCTCCTGCAGAATGCATGGAAGTAGGCAAGTACGTCTATATCTGCGGATCACCACAATGCTGTCACCATACTGCACACACCCTGCACCCCCCATACAGAAAAGTGACTGAGGTATATAGTACATGAAAGAAGGTGCCTCCACGTGTCTAAGGATGATAACTAGGGCCTCCATGTGTCTAAGGATGATAACCAGGGCCTCCACGTGTCTGAGGATGATAACCAGGGCCTCCACGTGTCTGAGGATGATAACTAGGGCCTCCACGTGTCTGAGAATAATAACTAGGGCCTCCACGTGTCTGAGGATGATAACTAGGGCCTGCACATGTCTGAGGATAATAACCAGGGCCTCTAAATGTCTGAGGATGGTAAACAGGGCCTCCACGTGTCTGAGGATGATAACCAGGGCCCACACATGTCTGAGGATGATAACTAGGGCCCCCACATGACTGAGGATGATAACTAGGGCCTGCACATGTCTGAGGATGATAACCAGGGCCTTCACGTGTCTGAGGATGATAACCAGGGCCTCCACGTGTCTGAGGATGATAACTAGGGCCTCCACGTGTCTGAGAATAATAACTAGGGCCTCCACGTGTCTGAGGATGATAACTAGGGCCTGCACATGTCTGTGGATAATAACCAGGGCCTCTAAATGTCTGAGGATGGTAAACAGGGCCTCCACGTGTCTGAGGATGATAACCAGGGCCCACACATGTCTGAGGATGATAACTAGGGCCCCCACATGACTGAGGATGATAACTAGGGCCTGCACATGTCTGAGGATGATAACCAGGGCCTTCACGTGTCTGAGGATGATAACCAGGGCCTCCACATGTCTGAGCATGATAACTAGGGCCCCCACGTGTCTAAGGATGATAACTAGGAACCAGGGCCCCTACGTGTCTGAGGATGATATCCAGGGCCTCCACGTGTCTGAGGATGATAACCAGGGCCTTCAAGTGTCTGAGAATGATAACCAGGGCCCCCACGTGTCTAAGGATGATAACCAGGGCCCCCACGAGTCTGAGGATGATAACTAGGGCCCCCACATGTCTGAGGATGATAACCAGGGCCTCCAAGTGTCTGAGGATAATAACCAGGGCCTCCACATGTCTGAGTATGATAACCAGGGCCTCCACATGTCTGAGGATGATACCCAGGGCCTCCACATGTCTGAGTATGATAACCAGGGCCTCCACGTGTCTGAGGATGATAACCAGGGCCCACACATGTTTGAGGTTGATAACTAGGGCTTCAACATGTCTGAGGATGATAACTAGGGCCTCCACGTGTCTGAGGATAATAACTAGGGCCTCCACGTGTCTGAAGATGATAACTAGGGCCTGCACATGTCTGAGGATAATAACCATGGCCTCTATGTGTCTGAAGATGATAACTAGGGCCCCCACATGTCTGAGGATGATAACTAGGGCCTCCATGTGTCTGAGGATGATAACTAGGGCCCCCACATATCTGAGGATAATAACCAGGGCCTCCACATGTCTGAGGGTGGTAAACAGGGCCTCCACGTGTCTGAGGATGATAACCAGGGCCCACACATGTCTGAGGATGATAACTAGGGCCCCCACATGTCTGAGGATGATAACTAGGGCCTGCACATGTCTGAGGATGATAACCAGGGCCTCCACGTGTCTGAGAATGATAACCAGGGACTCCACATGTATGAGCATGATAACTAGGGCCCCCACGTGTCTGAGGATGATAACTAGGAACCAGGGCCTCCATGTGTCTGAGGATGCTATCTAGGGCCCTCATGTGTCTGAGGATGATATCCAGGGCCTCCACGTGTCTGAGGATGATATCTAGGGCCCCCACGTGTCTGAGGATGATAACCAGGGCCTTCAAGTGTCTGAGGATGATAACCAGGGCCCCCACATGTCTGAGGATGATAACCAGGGCCCCCACATGTCTGAGGATGATAACCAGGGCCTCCAACTGTCTGAGGATGATAACCAGGGCCTCCACATGTCTAAGTATGATAACCAGGGCCTCCACGTGTCTGAGGATGATAACCAGGGCCCACACATGTCTGAGGTTGATAACTAGGGCTTCAACATGTCTGAGGATGATAACTAGGGCCCCCACATGTCTGAGGATGATAACTAGGGCCCCCACGTGTCTGAGGGCCACCACATAGGACTAACAACAGGTCATACTCACTCACCATTTATCCAGCTGTACGACCTGGTATCCAAAGCTGGGGTCACTGTTCCAGAAGTTGATTGGCTGCTCTGTGTCCATGAAGAAGGCAGCTGCAGCACAGGACTGGACTGGAACAAAGCAGAGATTTTACCACACAAGAGGAGATGTACAAGAGGAGATGTACTAAACCTTGGAGAGAGATAAAGTGCAAAGAGATAGACTACATGCCAATCAGCTCTTGTCATGTTTCAAACAGCCCATAAAATAAAAGGAGCTGATTGGGCGATACTTTATTTCTCTCCAAGAATCGGACACCTCCCACAGCTTCCTGTACAGCAGTATGGGCATGGGGAAGGTATGTATATTTAGCGGACCCCTGTTGGACATCGGTATTCTGAAAGTGGTCATCCCATCCGTCAATCATCTGTTTGTCCCAGAGATAATTAGGAGCAGAAAATGGATATGACCACATGACATGAGGGGCTTGGTCACACACAACTAGGGGAGTGGCTACATGGCAATAGGGCATGGCCACATTATGCTACACACTAATGCCTATTACACATCATGCCACACACTGTAATGCCTAATACACATTATACCACAAACTATTGCCTATTACACATTATACCATACACTAATGCCTATTACACATTATACCACACACTAATGCCTATTACACATTATGCAACACACTGTAATGTCTATTACAATTTATACCACACAAAAATGCCTATTACACATTATACCACGCACTGTAATGCCTATTACACATTATACCACACACTAATGCCTATTACACATTATACCACGCACTGTAATGCCTATTACACATTATGAAACACACTGTAATGCCTATTACACATTATACCACACACTGTAATGCGTATTACACATGATGAAACACACTGAAATGCCTATTACACATTATACCACACACTGTAATACGTATTAAACATTATGCCACACACTGTAATGCCTATTACAACTTATACCAGACACCGTAATGCTCATTGCATATTAATACACACATAGTGCCGCGTAAACGCATAGTACCCCTAATTAGTGCTGCTTATATGCAGAATTTACCCACTAGTGCTGCTTACACACATAATGCTCCCTGTAGTGCTGCCTATGCACATAATGCCCCCACTAGAGCCACTTACATGCCAAATGCCCCTAGTAGTGCGTGCCTCTTACAAGCATAATGCCAACACTAGTGCCGATAGGGGCCGATTCAGCCCTGATCACATGAATTTGCAGCTCTAGCGATTAACAGAGGCCTGCACATGTCTGAGGAGCGCAGCATGTCCAGGGTGACCCGAAAGTGTTGATTCTGGGAGAGCTGGCGCACTAGGTGCTTACCCACATGGAAACGAGCATGTAAGACACGAGTACTGCACATGTAATATATACGGAATAACACACCCCATACTGCACATGTAATATATACGGAATAACACACCCCATACTGCACATGTAATATATACGGAATAACACACCCAATACTGCACATGTAATATATACGGAATAACACACCCCATACTGCACATGTAATATATACGGAATAACACACCCCATACTGCACATGTAATATATACGGAATAACACACCCCATACTGCAAATGTAATATATACGGAATAACACACCCCATACTGCAAATGTAATATATACGGAATAACACACCCCATACTGCAAATGTAATATATACGGAATAACACCCCCCATACTGCACATGTAATATATACGGAATAACACACCCCATACTGCAAATGTAATATGCAGAATAACACACCCAATACTGCACATGTAATATACGGAATAACACACCCCATACTGCACATGTAATATAAGGAATAACACACCCCATACTGTACATGTAATATAAGGAATAACACACCCCATACTGTACATGTAATATAAGGAATAACACACACCATACTGTACATGTAATATAAGGAATATCACACATCATACTGTACATGTAATATACAGAATAACACACCCCATACTGCACATGTAATATGAGGAATAACACACCCCATACTGCACATGTAGTATAAGGAATAACACACCCCATACTGCACATGTAATATACAAAATAACACACCCCATACTGCACATGTAATATAAGGAATAACACACCCCATAATGCACATGTAATATAAGGAATAACACACCCCATACTGCACATGTAATATACGGAATAACACACCCCATACTGTACATGTAATATACAGAATAACACACCCCCTACTGCACATATAATATACGGAATAACACACCCCATACTGCACATGTAATATAAGGAATAACACACCCCATACTGTACATTTAATATAAGGAATAACACACACCATACTGCACATGTAATATGAGGAATAACACACCCCATACTGCACATGTAGTATAAGGAATAACACACCCCATACTGCACATGTAATATACAAAATAACACACCCCATACTGCACATGTAATATAAGGAATAACACACCCCATAATGCACATGTAATATAAGGAATAACACACCCCATACTGCACATGTAATATAAGGAATAACACACCCCATACTGCACATGTAATATAAGGAATAACACACCCCATACTGCACATGTAATATAAGGAATAACACACCCCATACTGTACATGTAATATAAGGAATAACACACCCCATACTGTACATGTAATATATAGAATAACACACCCCATACTGCACATGTAATATAAGGAATATCACACCCCATACTGCACATGTAATATAAGGAATAACACACCCCATACTGCACATGTAATATAAGGAATAACACACCCCATACTGCACATGTAATATAAGGAATAACACACCCCACACTGTACATGTAATATAAGGAATTACACACCCCATACTGTACATGTAATATAAGGAATAACACACCCCATACTGTACATTTAATATAAGGAATAACACACCCCATACTGCACATGTAATATAAGGAATAACACACCCTATACTGTACATGTAATATAAGGAATAACACACCCCATACTGTACATTTAATATAAGGAATAACACACCCCATACTGCACATGTAATATAAGGAATAACACACCCTATACTGTACATGTAATATAAGGAATAACACACCCCCTACTGCACATGTAATATAAGGAATAACACACCCCATACTGCACATGTAATATAAGGAATAACACACCCTATACTGTACATGTAATATAAGGAATAACACACCCCATACTGCACATGTAATATAAGGAATAACACACCCCATACTGTACATGTAATATAAGGAATAACACACCCCCTACTGCACATGTAATATATGGAATAACACACCCCCTACTGCACATGTAATATAAGGAATAACACACCCCATACTGCACATGTAATATAAGGAATAACACACCCCATACTGCACATGTAATATAAGGAATAACACACCCCATACTGCACATGTAATATAAGGAATAACACACCCCATACTGCACATGTAATATAAGGAATAACATACCCCATACTGCACATGTAATATAAGTAATATCACACCCCATACTGCACATGTAATATAAGGAATAACACACCCCATACTGTACATGTAATATAAGGAATAACACACCCCATACTGTACATGTAATATATAGAATAACACACCCCATACTGCACATGTAATATAAGGAATATCACACCCCATACTGCACATGTAATATAAGGAATAACACACCCCATACTGCACATGTAATATAAGGAATAACACACCCCATACTGTACATGTAATATAAGGAATAACACACCCCATACTGCACATGTAATATAAGGAATAACACACCCCATACTGCACATGTAATAAAAGGAATATCACACCCCATTCTGCACATGTAATATACAGAATAAAACACCCCATACTGTACATGTAACATAAGGAATAACACACCCCATACTGCACATGTAATATAAGGAATAACACACCCCATACTGCACATGCAATATAAGGTATAACACACATCATACTGCACATGTAACATAAGGAATAACACACCCCATACTGCACATGCAATATAAGGTATAACACACATCATACTGCACATGTAATATAAGGAATAACACACCCCATACTGCACATGTAACATAAGGAATAACACACCCCCATACTGCAAATGTAATATATACGGAATAACACACCCGATACTGCACATGCAATATAAGGTATAACACACATCATACTGCACATTTAATATAAGGAATAACACACCCCATACTGCACATGTAATATAAGGAATAACACACCCTATACTGTACATGTAATATAAGGAATAACACACCCCATACTGTACATTTAATATAAGGAATAACACACCCCATACTGCACATGTAATATAAGGAATAACACACCCTATACTGTACATGTAATATAAGGAATAACACACCCCCTACTGCACATGTAATATAAGGAATAACACACCCCATACTGCACATGTAATATAAGGAATAACACACCCTATACTGTACATGTAATATAAGGAATAACACACCCCATACTGCACATGTAATATAAGGAATAACACACCCCATACTGTACATGTAATATAAGGAATAACACACCCCCTACTGCACATGTAATATAAGGAATAACACACCCCATACTGCACATGTAATATAAGGAATAACACACCCCATACTGCACATGTAATATACAGAATAACACACCCCATACTGCACATGTAATATAAGGTATAACACACCCCATACTGCACATATAATATACGGAATAACACACCCCATACTGCACATGTAATATATACGGAATAACACACCCCATACTGCACATGTAATATAAGGAATATCACACCCCCTACTGCACATGTAATATACAGAATAACACACCCCATACTGCACATGTAATATAAGGTATAACACACCCCATATTGCACATGTAATATAAGGAATAACACACCCCATACTGCACATGTAATATAAGGTATAACACACCCCATATTGCACATGTAATATAAGGAATATCACACCCCATACTGTACATGTAATATAAGGAATATCACACATCATACTGTACATGTAATATAAGGAATATCACACATCATACTGTACATGTAATATAAGGAATATCACACATCATACTGTACATGATTTGTATTAGAAGTCATTGTAGAGATATGTATGATACAGCGGCCACCTGTATAGTTGAACATCATTTGAACAATTTACTCACCTGTGGCCAGAAGTAGGAGGTACAGAGGGGTGTCCATGGTAATCGCAGTCAGAAAGTAGAGCGTCAGCTCTGTGGGGATTTGCTGTAGGGATATGACACGCTCCTGTGAAGTGGATCAGTTATGTCTCCTGGTCCCCTGTACCCAGTACCCTGTGATTGGGAATCACAGACCACACTGAGCTTCTCTGTGTTCCACTTCTGCTTTCTCGCTCTCACGGGCGAGAATGTGACAGGAGTGAGAGACTCTACACATGTGTTGGGGTGGCTCTAGTTTAAAGAGGGCTGAGCTATACCTAGGGGGCTGACAGAGTGAAATGAATCCCTGAGGAGAGCTGAGCAGTGCCTAGGGGCTGACAGGGTGAAATTAATCCCTGAGGAGAGCTGAGCTGTGCTATGGTGGTTGACAGGAGAGACTGGTCCCTAAGGAGAGCTGAGCAGTGCCTAGGTGGCTGACAAGAGAGACAGATCCCTGATGAGAGCTGAGCCATGCAGAGTGGGCTAAGAGGAGAGACTTATCCATGAGGAGAGCTGAGCAGTGCCTAGGGGGCTGACAGGAGAGACTGATCCCTGAGGAGAGCTGAGCAGTGCCTAGTGAGCTGACAGGAGAGACTGATCCCCTAGGAGAGCTGAACAGTTCCTAGGGGTCTTATAGGAAAGATTAATCCCTGAGGAGCGCTGAGTCATGCTAGGGGGGCTGGAACAGGATAGGCTGGTCCCTGAGGGGAGCGGAGCAGTGCCTACGGGGCTGACAGAAGAGATTGATCCATGAGGAGAGCTGAGCCATGCCTAGGGGGCTGACAGGAGATACTGATCCTTGAAGCGAGCTGAGCCGTTCCTAGTGGGCTAATAGGAGAGACTTATCCATGAGGAGAGCTGAGCAGTGCCTAGGCGGCTGACAGGAGAGACTGATCCCTGAGGAGAGCTGAGCCATGCTAGGGGGGCTGACAGGAGAGACTGATCCCTGAGGAGAGCTGAGCCATTCTAGGGGGGCTGACAGGAGAGACTGGTCCCTGAGAGAAGAGCTGAGCAGTGCCTAGGAGACTAACCGGAGAGACTGATTCCTGAAGAGAGCTGAGCTGTACCTAAGGTGCTGTCAGGAGAGACTGATCCTTATGGAGAGCTAAGCCATGCTAGGGGGGCTGACAGGAGAGACTGGTCCCTGAGAGGAGAGCTGAGCAGTGCCTAGGGGACTAACAGGAGAGACTGATTCCTGAAGAGAGCTGAGCTGTACCTAAGGTGCTGACAGGAGAGACTGATCCTTATGGAGAGCTGAGCCATGTCTAGGGGGCTGACAGGAGAGACTGATCCCTGAGGAGAGCTGAGCAGTGCCTAGGGAGCTGACATGGTGAGACTGAGAGCTGAGCAATGCCTAGTGGGCTGACAGGGTGAGACTGATCCCTGAGGAGAGCTGAGCAGTGCCTAGTGGACTGTCAGGGTGAGACTGATCCCTGAGGAGAGCTGAGCAGTGCCTAGTGGGCTGTCAGGGTGAGACTGATCCCTGAGGAGAGCTGAGCAGTGCCTAGCAAGCTGTCAGGGTGAGACTGATCCCTGAGGAGAGCTGAGCAGTGCCTAGCAAGCTGTCAGGGTGAGACTGATCCCTGAGGAGAGCTGAGCAGTGCCTAGTGGGCTGACAGGGTGAGACTGATCCCTGAGGAGAGCTGAGCAGTGCCTAGCAGGCTGTCAGGGTGGGACTGATCCCTGAGGAGAAGCTGCACAGTGCCTAGTGGGCTGTCAGGGTGAGACTGATCCCTGAGGAGAGCTGAGCAGTGCCTAGCAAGCTGTCAGGGTGAGACTGATCCCTGAGGAGAGCTGAGCAGTGCCTAGCAAGCTGTCAGGGTGAGACTGATCCCTGAGGAGAGCTGAGCAGTGCCTAGTGGGCTGACAGGGTGAGACTGATCCCTGAGGAGAGCTGTGCAGTGCCTAGTGGGCTGACAGGGTGAGACTGATCCCTGAGGAGAGCTGTGCAGTGCCTAGTGGGCTGACAGGGTGAGACTGATCCCTGAGGAGAGCTTAGCAGTGCATAGTGGGCTGTCAGGGTGAGACTGATCCCTGAGGAGAGCTGGGCAGTGCCTAGTGGGCTGTCAGGGTGAGACTGATCCCTGAGGAGAGCTGAGCAGTGCCTAGCAGGCTGTCAGGGTGAGACTGATCCCTGAGGAGAGCTGAGCAGTGCCTAGCAAGCTGTCAGGGTGAGACTGATCCCTGAGGAGAGCTGAGCAGTGCCTAGCAAGCTGTCAGGGTGAGACTGATCCCTGAGGAGAGCTGAGCAGTGCCTAGCAAGCTGTCAGGGTGAGACTGATCCCTGAGGAGAGCTGAGCAGTGCCTAGTGGGCTGACAGGGTGAGACTGATCCATGAGGAGAGCTGAGCCATCCTTTTTTTTAATTTGTGTCTTTATTTAATTTTCATTGTCACACAAAGACATACACATTCACCATATCAAATGGGTAATTCCAATATAAACACAATATCAAAAACTATTCAGTTCAATGCCCCCAATCAAGTACAAAACAAAGACATTAACATATACATAGACAAGTTCCCAGCACTACATTTCTTATATAACCTGAGAGACCTCTCCTGCTTTACCTACATCCCTCTTCCTGGCCTATTGCACACTTCCCGTACTCCTGCTCTGTCCCAACCTCAACGTGGATATCCCTTTATTTTCCTTTTATTCCTTATTATTTACTGTAGATCCCCCTCTGGCTTCCCCCGATTCTCAGCTATATATACTTCCCACTGGGCTATTCCATACCGTACCCTGTAGGCCGTCCCGATTTTACTACTCTATCAATGTCACATATAATAAGGATGGAGAAGAGAAAGAAAAAAGGAATAAGACATGTAAAGTAATGTGCACCTATACCTTCATAATTAGTGACTTTGTGCCGCGCCTTTATTAGGCTACATTTCCCATCTGTCAATAATCGCTATTGGCTGCTACATAGAACACTCTATCATTCCGTCTATAAAGAAGAAAACATGTTCTCACTTTCTGTGGGGTCCCCTCTTGCGCATACCTGCGCAACATCCTCCCGTCGTGTACAAAGTGCTTATCAAAAACAGTTATATTATAGTATAGGGCTAAAACGCCCCCCTCTGTGTAAGTCGGGAGATCCCCCCCAAAATCATACCTCTCTAAATACAAATTCTACTTTCGAGATATTAAAGTGCTTAAATCTTTACCTCCTCACTATTATATATTCTATAGTTAACGGACCTATTCCAGTGGCCCCATATACGCTGGTACTTAATGGACGCGCCCCTGGATGCATATACATATTTGTCATGTTCACTGGTCTGATTTACCAAGATGACCCATTCTCCATGGAGCGGTCCCAAGGGGGACATCCATCGTCGAGCTATAATTACCTAAGCTAGGGCCGCAAGATTTTTACCAGCTGCTTCATCTCGCAATTAATTACCCCTTCCCTCCATATCCCTAGGACCAGATTTATTTTATTCAGAGCTACTCGCTGAACCCTTACCTGGAAGAGGGTTTTCATTATTTCGTCCCAGAACCTGCTAACCTCCCTGCAGCTCCACAGTAAATGGTCAAATGTAGCCGCCCCTTCTCCACATTTAGGACATTGATCGGACACTGAGCCGGCATATTTTTTCATTCTGAACGGAGTAATGTAGGCCCTGTGTAAGATATTCAATTGGACCTCTTGCGTCCGTATTAAATTGGTCGACTGCCAAGGCCACCCTCCACCTGTTCTCATCCAGCTGGGGGATGTCCTTGTTCCATTTTGCCCGTAAGGCCCCTAACTCCTCAGATTGGATAAATGAGTGTAGATACTGATACATTTTGGACAACCTTTTACCCTTCACTAGTTGTTTAATGAATATTTTACAGGGACCCTCCTCCACCACCCACCTCTCTGCCTTACAGCAACGGGTCATGGCACTTCTTACTTGTAGGTATCTGAAGAATACCTCCTTGGGTAAGCTAAACTCTGCTTGTAACTGAGAGAAGGATTTCACCACCCCATCTTGGCACCATTGACCTAGATTGGTAACTCCATAAAATTTCCAGACTACCCCTCCTTGTTGTTCCTTGAGTTCCCTCATTCCAGGCAGAGAGAGGATAGGAGTGTCTGGATCAAGACCCACAGCTTTTGTTAATTTACAAGACCATCTCCATACTTTAATCGCTTGACTGATTATAGGGGGGAGATCCCGACAGAGCCCCCCTACAAACAGTCTTTGGAGAGGAGAGAAATCTGGATCCACACACTCCACAAGGCTTCGTAGTTCTTCCGAGTCCTCCCCTGGCCTAACCCACGCACTGATTTGTACCATCTGTGCGGCCATATAATATGTTTTAAAGTCTGGAAGGGCGAGTCAACTTTTTTCCCTATCCCGGCACATAATGTCCATTCTAACTCTAGGCAACTTGTCCCTCCAAATAAACGTGGAGACTATACTCTTTATCTTCCTAAAATAGTCATCCTTAATGTAAACAGGGGAGTGTTGGACAATATACAAAAACTTAGGCAGTATTACCATCTTAACCAGGTTAACCGGCCAATGTGTGAGATCAGAAGTCTGGACCAACTTCGGCACTTTAGCTCTTTAATAAACGGGATGAGATTGTCGGGAATAAAATCCACCGAGTTCCTAGCGAAACAAATTCCCAAATACCGAAATTTTCCTACCCTTTTTAGTTGTACATCTAACGCTTGGCTTGTTCCATCTTCATTTCCTATCTGAATATAATTGGATTTGCCCCAGTTCATTGTGAGGCCGGAGTAACCCCCAAACTCCTGTATACATTTTATCACCCCAGGTAGATCTCCGGGCACTGCCATTCCCACCAGAAGATCATCCGCGTAGAGCGAAACTAGGTTCCTACTAGGACCCCCTCCCCCGTTCCCTCCCCCCAGAGCTGCTCTCAGCACACACGCCAGGGGCTCCACAACCACAGCGAACAGCAGAGGGGATAGAGGACAACCCTGGCGCGTACCTCAGGAGAGAGAGAAGGAGGGAGATGTGTACCCATTGATGGTCACTCTAGCCTTCGGTTTTTGGTAGAGCAATGAAACCCGTTTAATAAACCTCTCCCCAAAGCCAAAGGCCTGCAACACCCTCCATAGAAATGGCCATTCGACCGAGTCGAATGCCTTGTTCGCGTCAAAAGACGCGAGCACTGCATCCGACCCCCTCAGCTCAACTCCCTGGAGGTAAGTGTATGCCCTCTGAAGATTGATCGTAGTGGACTTTCCTACCATGAATCCTGTTTGATCGGGGTGGACCACTTGATGTATTACTTTCTGGAGTCTAGTTGCTAGTCTTTTGGCATATATCTTTGCATCCGTCGTTATTAATGATATAGGCCTGTATGAGTCGACTCGGGTCGGGTCCTTTCCGCTCTTGGGAATCATAATTATTACAGCCTCAGTCATTGACTGAGGTATACACTCCTCTGCCTCCATATGCTAAAAAACTTTCAGCAGCTGCGGACCCAGTTTATTAATGTATTTCTGGTACACCTCCCCGTGAAGACCATCCAGGCCAGGGGCTTTACCCCCTGGGAAAGAGTTAATAGCCATTGTCACTTCCTCGACTGACAGAGAGGCCTCCAGTATGTCTCTTGAGGTGGGCAGCAAGTTTGGGAGTTCCAGCCCTGCCAGATTTTCACAGATTTCTACATTATTACGATTTAATTTAGATTTATATACCTCTTCCAAGTGTGTAGAAAAAAGCTCTGTTATCTCGGGGGTTTTAATCACCTCTTCACCGGAATCTAACTTAATCATAGGTATAATATTAGATGGACTCTCCTGCTTCATTAAGTGGGCCAGAAACTTCCCGGTTCGGTCAGAATTTGCATACCACCTATGTGACCCTATTGCCAGCCTCCGGCAGGTCACCTCCTGAAGGTACTCCACCCACTCTTTTTGGGCAGTCTGCCACAAGGACCTAGCAAGATCTGTCTTATTGGACAAAAAAATATTTTTTAAATTGATCATTTTGGCTTCCAATTCACTCGCCCTTTTACGATTCGAGAGCTTCAGAAAGGCTATACTTTTAATAAATACCCCTCTTAAATAGGCCTTGAAGGCGTCCCACACAAAGATATTTGGGGAGGACCCTTCATTTCCCTCACAAAACTCCTCTATCGTTCCCTCCATCTCCTCCAATTCCCCTATTTGCGCCAACCAATATGCCTGCAGTTTCCAATATCTAAACCCTCTCTGGGTCTCCAAGTCCATCTCCATTATAACCGGGGAGTCATCCGAGATCCCTCGAGCTCTGTAGTCCACATGACTCATTTTAGTAAGGGCCTTATCAGAGACAAGAATCAGATCTATCCTTGAAAACTCTTTGTGGGAGGAGGAATAACAAGAGAACTGCTGGTGGTCGGGATTTCTCATTCGCCAGGGATCCTTCCACCCTATTTCTTCTATGAACTCGGAAAACCTATTTCCTTCGCTAAGGATTTCTTTTTCTGACCTATTCCATCTATCAAGACGGGGCTGGAGAACCTTATTAAAGTCCCCCAAACAAATTACCGTATTGTCTGGGTATGATGCTGCAATTTCCACTTCCATTCTCACCACATCGTAGGAGAATGGGGGTGGAATATAGACTGTAAGTATATAAAACCGTACATGATCAATTGCACACTCCATGAATATATATCTCCCCCCCGTGTCAATCTTTACAGGACCTATTTCAAAAACCACCGATTTTTTGATCAAGATTGCAACCTCATGGGAAGAAGTAGAGAAAGGAGCATGAAAACTGTGACCAATCCATGGACGTTTTAAAGAGCCCACCCGCTCCTCAGTCAGATGGGTCTCTCGCAAACAGATGATATCAGAGTCCATGCTCCCACACTGCTTCAGGACCAAAGCTCATTTACCCTGCAGTTCAGGCCTCTGACATTCCAGGTCATAAATCTAACCATTTAAGCTGTGCCTTAATGAAAGCCGAATTTTACAGTTATGCCGACCTCTTTGGCAGGAAAACAATAGGCCACTCATTCTTAACAGGTAATCCCGGCCTTCCAGGTATGTTCTAGAGATTAAACTTGACTTATTCTTGCTGTGGACATATATAGACAAATACAAAGACATATAAACACATAAAAACACATACACACACCACCCCCCTCCTCCCCCTCCCTGTATAACCACCTCCTGCGCATACCTATGACCCTACCCCCCTTCCACATAAAACCCCTCCTTTACACTGTAACCAACTGAACTCTTCTCCTGGGGCAATCAACTAATGGCCACCAAAGAAGCCTACCCCCTCCCTCCCCCGTGCACCTCCACCCGCCATATACAGGATTCACCCCCTTGTATTACCTACAGGCTTGATATCACCTAATCCGCATAGAAACATAACATACTAGTACTGGGATTCAAAACCTGTAGGATAAAGTTGCAGTTTAAGGAGAGACTCAGCCGTGAGGACACCTAATACATTCCAGGAGAAAGACCACAAAAAAAGTAATAAGAACCCCCTTCAGGGATTTTGGCTTGATAACACCTGCTTCCTACCAGGATACGTGGTATCAAGCCATCTTGCCACCTCCCCTGGAGTGAAAAAAAATTTCGTAGTCCCATCCGCCACTACTCTCAATTTGGACGGATAGAGCATAGAATATTTTAGTTCCAACTCCCTAAGGCGACCTTTGATCTCCTTGAATTTAGCACGGTCCTTCTGAACGTCCAAAGGAAAGTCCGGGAAGGCAGAAATTTTCCATCCATTATGGGCAAAGTCCATCTTATCCCTAACCAGCCTAAACACACTGTCCCGATCTTTAAAGTTTAAAAATTTAGCTATTAACGTACGGGATGGACCTCCCGGAGGGGGGCCAGACCCGGGATACGGTGGGCTCTCTCTATTACAAACTGCGCTGAGAAGGCCTTGCTGCCGAGCATCTGAATTAGCCACTCCTCCAGGAATTTTTCTGGGGCATGCCCCTCTATGCGTTCCTCAAAACCAATAAAACGGATCTTGTTCCGTCTGAGTCTTCCTTCCATGTCAGACATCTTATGACGTATATCTGTCATTTGATCGCTCATGGATTTAACCTGTGACTGCAGTGGCCCAACAATATCCTCCACCGCTGAGATACGGTTCTCAGCCTCGGTCACTCTCTCGCGGGTCTTTTGGGCGTCATTTCTGAGCAGCGATATGTCAGACTGTACTTTATTTATCTGCTCAAGTAAGCGAGTTTCACATGTATTTATTGCCTCAAGAACTTGTTGCAGCGTTACCTCTGGGGGTGCCAGCTTGTGATCGTGCAAACTTCTCCAGTCTGGCCGCGGCCGTATTTTGGCCTGCTTTGGGCATGCTGTTTAAGTTAGTGTATTCCTTTTTAAATATGGAAAAAAGACAAGTACAGTATAGTCCCGCTAACCCAGCTATGCAGGCTCACCCTTAAGCTATTACCCACTATAATCGAGGAGACTTAGTCCATGATGCTTAATAGCAATTTTTCAGAGGCGCACGGCCTCTCACTGGCACCTACTCGGTTCCAACACAGTCAAAAAACACAGTCGCCCTGCATTTAAAACTTCAGGCTGCACGGACTTTATATAACACAACTTCATGCAGGCTTAGCCCACCAGGACTCACCCACCACCACCTCTTCTCCGTTCTCTGGTAGGTCTAAGTTGTTGATGCCTCTGGTTACTTTCAACAGTATCCTGCTGCAGGTTTCCTCGGTGAGGGGTCCTTAGCTCTGCTGCCTGTCTCACACCTGGGCCCGGGATGTCTTCTCCCAGACACTTGTGCCTCCAGACCCTATTGCCTGAGTATACCTCCAACCATCACGTCAAATAGGCACTTCCTGAGGATCCCCACCACAGCTGCCGGAGCCTTGCAGGTACTCTAATGTGCCCAGGGGCTGCGCCTCTCACCGCAGCTTCCTTGTCCAAAATGCAGCCGTTTACACAAAGTTTGTTAGGCTCACTTTCAGGTCAGTCTCTGTGCCCGAGCTCTGGACTCCCTCTGGGCTGCTGCGTCACTCACCCACCCACAGCACTCGAAGCACAGGGCGACGTTACCGGACCATGTGGATGGTCTAGTGTGTCAGGCAGCTGCGTCTCCCACCCACTGCTTCCTGGGGCAGTATACGGCAGTTCACACGGCAGGCGCAGTATACGGCAGGCGCCGCAAAGGACAGACTCAGGAAGGACCCCCGGGCTCCGACCGCCGCCTCTCACCCGGACGCTCAGACTCCGGGCTGCTCCACCATCCAATCGTACCGGGCCACAAAACTTCTGCCTACAGGTACGTTCTCCGGCAGGGTCTCTCTCTCCACACAGAGCCGCTAACACATGGAGAGCTGATTCATTTTAGCCGTGGTGTGCACGGGGGAGCTCGGACGCACGCTCTCACTCGAGCCCTGCCGTGGCCACACCCCCTCTCATTCGAAAGTCGAGCTGAGCCGTCCTTAGCGTGCTGACAGGAGAGACTGATCCCTGAGGAGTGCTGTGCAGTGCCTAGTGGGCTGACAGGGTGAGACTGATCCCTGAGGAGAGCTGAGCAGTGCCTAGTGGGCTGACAGGAGAGACTGATCCCTGAAGAGAGCTGAGCAGGGTCTAGTGGGCTGACAGGAGAGACTGATCCCTGAGGAGAGCTGAGCAGGGTCTAGTGGGCTGACAGGAGAGACTGATCCCTGAAGAGAGCTGAGCAGGGTCTAGTGGGCTGACAGAAGAGACTGATCCCTGAGGAGAGCTGAGCAGTGCCTAGTGGGCTGACAGGAGAGACTGATTCCTGAAGAGAGCTGAGCAGGGTCTAGTGGGCTGACATGAGAGACTGATCCCTGAAGAGAGCTGTGGAGTGCCTAGGAGGCTGACAGAAGAGACTGATCTCTGAAGAGAGCTGAGCAGGGTCTAGTGGGCTGACAGAAGAGACTGATCCCTGAGGAGAGCTGAGCAGTGCCTAGTGGGCTGACAGGAGAGACTGATCCCTGAAGAGAGCTGAGCAGGGCCTAGTGGGCTGACAGGAGAGACTGATTCCTGAAGAGAGCTGAGAAGGGTCTAGTGGGCTGACATGAGAGACTGATCCCTGAATAGAGCTGTGGAGTGCCTAGGAGGCTGACAGAAGAGACTGATCTCTGAAGAGAGCTGAGCAGGGTCTAGTGGGCTGACAGAAGAGACTGATCCCTGAGGAGAGCTGAGCAGTGCCTAGTGGGCTGACAGGAGAGACTGATCCATGAAGAGAGCTGAGCAGGGTCTAGTGGGCTGACATGAGAGACTGATCCCTGAAGAGAGCTGTGGAGTGCCTAGGAGGCTGACAGAAGAGACTGATCTCTGAAGAGAGCTGAGCAGGGTCTAGTGGGCTGACAGAAGAGACTGATCCCTGAGGAGAGCTGAGCAGTGCCTAGTGGGCTGACAGGGTGAGACTGATCCCTGAGGAGAGCTAAACAGTGCCTAGCAAGCTGTCAGGGTGAGACTGATCCCTGAGGAGAGCTGAGCAGTGCCTAGTGGGCTGACAGGGTGAGACTGATCCCTGAGGAGAGCTAAACAGTGCCTAGCAAGCTGTCAGGGTGAGACTGATCCCTGAGGAGAGCTGAGCAGTGCCTAGTGGACTGTCAGGGTGAGACTGATCCCTGAGGAGAGCTGAGCAGTGCCTAGTGGGCTGTCAGGGTGAGACTGATCCCTGAGGAGAGCTGAGCAGTGCCTAGCAAGCTGTCAGGGTGAGACTGATCCCTGAGGAGAGCTGAGCAGTGCCTAGTGGGCTGACAGGGTGAGACTGATCCCTGAGGAGAGCTAAACAGTGCCTAGCAAGCTGTCAGGGTGAGACTGATCCCTGAGGAGAGCTGAGCAGTGCCTAGTGGGCTGACAGGGTGAGACTGATCCCTGAGGAGAGCTAAACAGTGCCTAGCAAGCTGTCAGGGTGAGACTGATCCCTGAGGAGAGCTGAGCAGTGCCTAGTGGACTGTCAGGGTGAGACTGATCCCTGAGGAGAGCTGAGCAGTGCCTAGTGGGCTGTCAGGGTGAGACTGATCCCTGAGGAGAGCTGAGCAGTGCCTAGCATGCTGTCAGGGTGAGACTGATCCCTGAGGAGAGCTGAGCAGTGCCTATCAAGCTGTCAGGGTGAGACTGATCCCTGAGGAGAGCTGAGCAGTGCCTAGTGGGCTGACAGGGTGAGACTGATCCCTGAGGAGAGCTGAGCAGTGCCTAGCAGGCTGTCAGGGTGAGACTGATCCCTGAGGAGAAGCTGCACAGTGCCTAGCAAGCTGTCAGGGTGAGACTGATCCCTGAGGAGAGCTGAGCAGTGCCTAGTGGGCTGACAGGGTGAGACTGATCCCTGAGGAGAGCTGAGCCGTCCTTTTTTTTAATTTGTGTCTTTATTTAATTTTCATTGTCACACAAAGACATACACATTCACCATATCAAATGGGTAATTCCAATATAAACACAATATCAAAAACTATTCAGTTCAATGCCCCCAATCAAGTACAAAACAAAGACATTAACATATACATAGACAAGTTCCCAGCACTACATTTCTTATATAACCTGAGAGACCCCTCCTGCTTTACCTACATCCCTCTTCCTGGCCTATTGCACACTTCCCGTACTCCTGCCCTGTCCCAACCTCAACGTGGATATCCCTTTATTTTCCTTTTATTCCTTATTATTTAGATCCCCCTCTGGCTTCCCCCGATTCTCAGCTATATATACTTCCCACTGGGCTATTCCATACCGTACCCTGTAGGCCGTCCCGATTTTACTACTCTATCAATGTCACATATAATAAGGAGGGAGAAGAGAAAGAAAAAAGGAATAAGACATGTAAAGTAATGTGCACCTATACCTTCATAATTAGTGACTTTGTGCCGCGCCTTTATTAGGCTACATTTCCCATGTGTCAATAATCGCTATTGGCTGCTACATAGAACACTCTATCATTCGTCTATAAAGAAGAAAACATGTGCCCACTTTCTGTGGGGCCCCCTCTTGCGCATACCTGTGCAACATCCTCCCGTCGTGTACAAAGTGCTTATCAAAAACAGTTATATTATAGTATAGGGCTAAAACGCCCCCCTCTGTGTAAGTCGGGAGATCCCCCCAAAATCATACCTCTCTAAATACAAATTCTACTTTCGAGATATTAAAGTGCTTAAATCTTTACCTCCTCACTATTATATATTCTATAGTTAACGGACCTATTCCAGTGGCCCCATATACGCTGGTACTTAATGGACGAGCCCCTGGATGCATATACATATTTTTCATGTTCACTGGTCTGATTTACCAAGATGACCCATTCTCCATGGAGCGGTCCCAAGGGGGACATCCATCGTCGAGCTATAATTACCTAAGCTAGGGCCGCAAGATTTTTACCAGCTGCTTCATCTCGCAATTAATTACCCCTTCCCTCCATATCCCTAGGACCAGATTTATTTTATTCAGAGCTACTCGCTGAACCCTTACCTGGAAGAGGGTTTTCATTATTTCGTCCCAGAACCTGCTAACCTCCCTGCAGCTCCAGAGTAAATGGTCAAATGTAGCCGCCCCTTCTCCACATTTAGGACATTGATCGGACACTGAGCCGGCATATTTTTTCATTCTGAACGGAGTAATGTAGGCCCTGTGTAAGATATTCAATTGGACCTCTTGCGTCCGTATTAAATTGGTCGACTGCCAAGGCCACCCTCCACCTGTTCTCATCCAGCTGGGGGATGTCCTTGTTCCATTTTGCCCGTAAGGCCCCTAACTCCTCAGATTGGATAAATGAGTGTAGATACTGATACATTTTGGACAACCTTTTACCCTTCACTAGTTGTTTAATGAATATTTTACAGGGACCCTCCTCCACCACCCACCTCTCTGCCTTACAGCAACGGGTCATGGCACTTCTTACTTGTAGGTATCTGAAGAATACCTCCTTGGGTAAGCTAAACTCTGCTTGTAACTGAGAGAAGGATTTCACCACCCCATCTTGGCACCATTGACCTAGATTGGTAACTCCATAAAATTTCCAGACTACCCCTCCTTGTTGTTCCTTGAGTTCCCTCATTCCAGGCAGAGAGAGGATAGGAGTGTCTGGATCAAGACCCACAGCTTTTGTTAATTTACAAGACCATCTCCATACTTTAATCGCTTGACTGATTATAGGGGGGAGATCCCGACAGAGCCCCCCTACAAACAGTCTTTGGAGAGGAGAGAAATCTGGATCCACACACTCCACAAGGCTTCGTAGTTCTTCCGAGTCCTCCCCTGGCCTAACCCACGCACTGATTTGTACCATCTGTGCGGCCATATAATATGTTTTAAAGTCTGGAAGGGCGAGTCAACTTTTTTCCCTATCCCGGCACATAATGTCCATTCTAACTCTAGGCAACTTGTCCCTCCAAATAAACGTGGAGACTATACTCTTTATCTTCCTAAAATAGTCATCCTTAATGTAAACAGGGGAGTGTTGGACAATATACAAAAACTTAGGCAGTATTACCATCTTAACCAGGTTAACCGGCCAATGTGTGAGATCAGAAGTCTGGACCAACTTCGGCACTTTAGCTCTTTAATAAACGGGATGAGATTGTCGGGAATAAAATCCACCGAGTTCCTAGCGAAACAAATTCCCAAATACCGAAATTTTCCTACCCTTTTTAGTTGTACATCTAACGCTTGGCTTGTTCCATCTTCATTTCCTATCTGAATATAATTGGATTTGCCCCAGTTCATTGTGAGGCCGGAGTAACCCCCAAACTCCTGTATACATTTTATCACCCCAGGTAGATCTCCGGGCACTGCCATTCCCACCAGAAGATCATCCGCGTAGAGCGAAACTAGGTTCCTACTAGGACCCCCCTCCCCCATTCCCTCCCCCCAGAGCTGCTCTCAGCACACACGCCAGGGTCTCCACCACCACAGCGAACAGCAGAGGGGATAGAGGACAACCCTGGCGCGTACCTCTGGAGAGAGGGAAGGAGGGAGATGTATACCCATTGATGGTCACTCTAGCCTTCGGTTTTTGGTAGAGCAATGAAACCCGTTTAATAAACCTCTCCCCAAAGCCAAAGGCCTGCAACACCCTCCATAGAAACGGCCATTCGACCGAGTCGAATGCCTTGTTCGCGTCAAAAGACGCGAGCACTGCATCCGACCCCCTCAGCTCAACTCCCTGGAGGTAAGTGTATGCCCTCTGAAGATTGATCGTAGTGGACTTTCCTACCATGAATCCTGTTTGATCGGGGTGGACCACTTGATGTATTACTTTCTGGAGTCTAGTTGCTAGTATTTTGGCATATATCTTTGCATCCATCGTTATTAATGATATAGGCCTGTATGAGTCGACTCGGGTCGGGTCCTTTCCGCTCTTGGGAATCATAATTATTACAGCCTCAGTCATTGACTGAGGTATACACTCCTCTGCCTCCATATGCTAAAAAACTTTCAGCAGCTGCGGACCCAGTTTATTAATGTATTTCTGGTACACCTCCCCGTGAAGACCAGGGCTTTACCCCCTGGGAAAGAGTTAATAGCCTTTTGTCACTTCCTCGACTGACAGAGGGGCCTCCAGTATGTCTCTTGAGGTGGGCAGTAAGTTTGGGAGTTCCAGCCCTGCCAGATTTTCACAGATTTCTACATTATTACGATTTAATTTAGATTTATATACCTCTTCCAAGTGTGTAGAAAAAAGCTCTGTTATCTCGGGGGTTTTAATCACCTCTTCACCGGAATCTAACTTAATCATAGGTATAATATTAGATGGACTCTACTGCTTCATTAAGTGGGCCAGAAACTTCCCGGTTCGGTCAGAATTTGCATACCACCTATGTGACCCTATTGCCAGCCTCCGGCAGGTCACCTCCTGAAGGTACTCCACACACTCTTTTTGGGCAGTCTGCCACAAGGACCTAGCAAGATCTGTCTTATTGGACAAAAAAATATTTTCTAAATTGATCATTTTGGCTTCCAATTCACTCGCCCTTTTACGATTCGAGAGCTTCAGAAAGGCTATCCTTTTAATAAATACCCCTCTTAAATAGGCCTTGAAGGTGTCCCACACAAAGATATTTGGGGAGGACCCTTCATTTTCCTCACAAAACTCCTCTATCGTTCCCTCCATCTCCTCCAATTTCCCCATTTGCGCCAACCAATATGCCTGCAGTTTCCAATATCTAAACCCTATCTGGGTCTCCAAGTCCATCTCCATTATAACCGGGGAGTGATCCGAGATCCCTCGAGCTCTGTAGTCCACATGACTAATTTTAGTAAGGGCCTTATCAGAGACAAGAATCAGATGTATCCTTGAAAACTCTTTGTGGGAGGAGGAATAACAAGAGAACTGCTGGTGGTCGGGATTTCTCATTCGCCAGGGATCCTTCCACCCTTTTTCTTCTATGAACTCGGAAAACCTATTTCCTTCGCTAAGGATTTCTTTTTCTGACCTATTCCATCTATCAAGACGGGGCTGGAGAACCTTATTAAAGTCCCCCAAACAAATTACCATATTGTCTGGGTATGATGCTGCAATTTCCACTTCCATTCTCACCACATCGTAGGAGAATGGGGGTGGAATATAGACTGTAAGTATACAAAACCGTACATGATCAATTGCACACTCCATGAATATATATCTCCCCCCCGTGCAGGGGCAAACGCAGGATTTTCAGAAGGGGGTTTCCAGAGAGGCGGAGCAAAGCATGGAGATGGACACTTAGGTGACCCAGTATATGCTTTGATGTCCCGCGGGTGGTAGGGGGTATTATATCAACCGCTCAGCATGTAGGGCCTGGATCAGTAATTTCCACAAATTACCCATTTACTGCACAGATGGTGGGAGATGAGGTGGGAGAAGGGGGCATTGGGCTGAATGAAGGGGCCTTGATACATAACTTCCCGGGTGGTAGAGGATCTTTAATACGCAGAGGAGGGGTGTATAGTGGAGTGGGCTAATTATTCATAATTTTCTGGTGGGAGGACAGCTTGCTTGACTGCAGATATCTCCAGTTTCCGGAAATAGATTTCTTAGATTTTAATGGAATTAAAATCTAGAGAATCCCACCTACCAAATGGTATTGGGGAGTAGGGGATCGGAGTTCAGAAGGCAGAGCAATCTGCCAACGAGTATATAAAACTACATACCAGGTGTGTGGAGCTGGAGCAGTAACCAGCTGCTGGAAGGCTGATATCTATGGTTCTGGGAATAGAAGAGACAAGCTACTACTGTCCATCAAAGGGGGAGAGTCCCAGCTTTTGGAATATACCCCCAGAAAAACTCTACGTCAGAAAGAACCTGAAATATCTGACTGGGAAGAGCAATTAACAGGCTTGGATGGGGACCACTGCTTTGAAGTCAGATATCTCCGGTTCCCAAGGTCCGATTTTAAAAATTCTTGTACTCATGGAAAGAGGGGACTCTCAGCTTTAAGCCTCAGGCCCTTAGACTCCTGGGGGGGTTTCTGGGTACTCGGAAACCCCCCCTGCGTGCGCTACTGCCGTGTCAATCTTTACAGGACCTATTTCAAAAACCACCGATTTTTTGATCAAGATTGCAACCTCATGGGAAGAAGTAGAGAAAGGAGCATGAAAACTGTGACCAATCCATGGACGTTTTAAAGAGCCCACCCGCTCCTCAGTCAGATGGGTCTCTCGCAAACAGATGATATCAGAGTCCATGCTCCCACACTGCTTCAGGACCAAAGCTCATTTACCCTGCAGTTCAGGCCTCTGACATTCCAGGTCATAAATCTAACCATTTAAGCTGTGCCTTAATGAAAGCCGAATTTTACAGTTATGCCGACCTCTTTGGCAGGAAAACAATAGGCCACTCATTCTTAACAGGTAATCCCGGCCTTCCAGGTATGTTCTAGAGATTAAACTTGACTTATTCTTGCTGTGGACATATATAGACAAATACAAAGACATATAAACACATAAAAACACATACACACACCACCCCCCTCCTCCCCCTCCCTGTATAACCACCTCCTGCGCATACCTATGACCCTACCCCCCTTCCACATAAAACCCCTCCTTTACACTGTAACCAACTGAACTCTTCTCCTGGGGCAATCAACTAATGGCCACCAAAGAAGCCTACCCCCTCCCTCCCCCGTGCACCTCCACCCGCCATATACAGGATTCACCCCCTTGTATTACCTACAGGCTTGATATCACCTAATCCGCATAGAAACATAACATACTAGTACTGGGATTCAAAACCTGTAGGATAAAGTTGCAGTTTAAGGAGAGACTCAGCCGTGAGGACACCTAATACATTCCAGGAGAAAGACCACAAAAAAAGTAATAAGAACCCCCTTCAGGGATTTTGGCTTGATAACACCTGCTTCCTACCAGGATACGTGGTATCAAGCCATCTTGCCACCTCCCCTGGAGTGAAAAAAAATTTCGTAGTCCCATCCGCCACTACTCTCAATTTGGACGGATAGAGCATAGAATATTTTAGTTCCAACTCCCTAAGGCGATCTTTGATCTCCTTGAATTTAGCACGGTCCTTCTGAACGTCCAAAGGAAAGTCCGGGAAGGCAGAAATTTTCCTTCCATTATGGGCAAAGTCCATCTTATCCCTAACCAGCCTTAACACACTGTCCCGATCTTTAAAGTTTAAAAATGTAGCTATTAACGTACGGGATGGACCTCCCGGAGGGGGGCCAGACCCGGGATACGGTGGGCTCTCTCTATTACAAACTGCGCTGAGAAGGCCTTGCTGCCGAGCATCTGAATTAGCCACTCCTCCAGGAATTTTTCTGGGGCATGCCCCTCTATGCGTTCCTCAAAACCAATAAAACGGATATTGTTCCGTCTGAGTCTTCCTTCCATGTCAGACATCTTATGACGTATGGGGTTTTGGATGTGAATCCACAAACTGGTCTGCGCTGTGTTTGAGCGGCCCAATACGGTAGATAACTGTGGGGGTTGCTAGAAAGCAGGATATATCGGGCGCTTGTAAAAAATAATAAATAAAAATACAAAAAGAATTTTGCAAAACTGAGATTTTTTGTGGTGGAGAGTGATAGAAATGGGAGAGATAAAGTCAACCAGATGGTTGCTGAGATTATTATTGGGGGTGCTGTTTGGAATTAAATGGAAGAAGGGGGATAAAAGTGAAGGATGGAGATAAAAATGATAATAAAAATAAAAAGTAAATAAATAAAATAAATTAAAGAAAAATAACTGGGCTGAAATTAACGGTACTGATAAACCAAATAGAATAGAATAGAATGAGAATGAATGTAAAAGATATGAATAGAATTCAGTAGGAGAAAAATAAAATAATAAAATTAAAAGTAATGGACGGACAAACAAAAAACACTTATTGCGGCATGTTTACAATCCTTTGTTTAAGAAGGTAAGGAGGGAACAGTCCAGTATCTCTAACTCACCCTAACTAGTCTTGCCTGGGGTCCGTTTTGGTGGACGCTCCGGGCGGCAGCGGGCGGTAGCAGACGGCACGGGTCCTGCGCTGTCAATTGCCGGCTTCTGTCATATAGCTTGTAGCGTGCGGCAGAGCGGCGGCTTGTAGCGGCTGTCAGACTTGGCTTGCTGCTGGTTCTGCTGGATCTTCTGGTCCCTCCACAGATGGCGGTTTCACACACCACTGATGTATATCGCATAGATGAGCCTCAGGCGGCACGGTCAGAGAGGTTACACTCTTTCAGGAATGATCAACGCCAGGCCACGCCCCAACGTGTTTTGTCACACGGACTTCGTATGTATGTGTGTATATATATCCAGGGCTATTTTTCAGTAGGCTCCTGCAAGAACTGTGGCCCTTTTCTTATGACGTATATCTGTCATTTGATCGCTCATGGATTTAACCTGTGACTGCAGTGGCCCAACAATATCCTCCACCGCCGAGATACGGTTCTCAGCCTCGGTCACTCTCTCGCGGGTCTTTTGGGCGTCATTTCTGAGCAGCGATATGTCAGACTGTACTTTATTTATCTGCTCAAGTAAGCGAGTTTCACATGTATTTATTGCCTCAAGAACTTGTTACAGCGTTACCTCTGGGGGTGCCGGATTTTTGTTCTCCTTCGTAGGGGTGGATAGGGGAGTGCTAGTCTGGGAGCTGTTGCCAGCTTGTGATCGTGCAAACTTCTCCAGTCTGGCCGCGGCCGTATTTTGGCCTGCTTTGGGCATGCTGTTTAAGTTAGTGTATTCCTTTTTAAATATGGAAAAGAGACAAGTACAGTATAGTAGTAGTAGTAGTACGTTTATTTATAATGCGCCGCAAAGTGTCTGCAGCGCCGTACATAGCAAACAAACAAAAAAAAACAAATTACAAGGTAACGTACAGGGTGTGTTGAAAGATACAGTATAAATAGGGGTATAGCTGGTAGAACTAAAATCAGCATCAGTTCAGAAGTAGGTGTCGAAATTGTCAAGGAGACTGAAGATGAAGTAGAGGAAGGGAAGAACAGGACAGGAGCACAGGTGAGGTAATGAGGTAGGGTGGGTACGTGAGGCAGGAGGACCCTACTCATAAGAGTTAACATACTAAAAATAGGTGGGTGGACGCTAACCCACCTATGCAGGCTCACCCTTAAGCTATTACCCACTATAATCGAGGAGACTTAGTCCATGCTGCTTAATAGCAATTTTTCAGAGGCGCACGGCCTCTCACTGGCACCTACTCGGTTCCAACACAGTCAAAATACACAGTCGCCCTGCATTTAAAACTTCAGGCTGCACGGACTTTATATAACACAACTTCATGCAGGCTTAGCCCACCAGGACTCACCCACCACCACCTCTTCTCCGTTCTCTGGTAGGTCTAAGTGGTTGATGCCTCTGGTTACTTTCAACAGTATCCTGCTGCAGGTTTCCTCGGTGAGGGGTCCTTAGCCCCGCTGCCCGTCTCACACCTGGGCCCGGGATGTCTTCTCCCAGACACTTGTGCCTCCAGACCCTATTGCCTGAGTATACCTCCAACCATCACGTCAAATAGGCACTTCCCGAGGATCCCCACCACAGCTGCCGGAGCCTTGCAGGTACTCTAATGTGCCCAGCTTCCTTGTCCAAAATGCAGCCGTTTACACATAGTTTGTTCGACTCACTTTCAGGTCAGTCTCTGTGCCCGAGCTCTGGACTCCCTCTGGGCTGCTGCGTCACTCACCCACCCACAGCACTCGAAGCACAGGGCGGCGTTACCGGACCATGTGGATGGTCTAGTGTGCCAGGCAGCTGCGTCTCCCACCCGCTGCTTCCTGGGGCAGTATACGGCAGTGCACACGGCAGGCACAGTATACTGCAGGCGCCGCAAAGGAAGGACCCCCGGGCTCCGACCGCCGCCTCTCATCCGGACGCTCAGACTCCGGGCCGCTCCACCATCCAATCGTACCGGGCCACAAAACTTCTGCCTACAGGTACGTTCTCCGGCAGGGTCTCTCTCTCTCCACACAGAGTGGCTAACACATGGAGAGCTGATTCATTTGAGCAGGGTCTAGTGGGCTGACAGGAGAGACTGATCCCTGAGGAGAGCTGAGCAGGGTCTAGTGGGCTGACAGGAGAGACTGATCCCTGAGGAGAGCTGAGCAGTGCCTAGTGGGCTGACAGGAGAGACTGATCCCTGAGGAGAGCTGAGCAGTGCCTAGTGGGCTGACAGGAGAGACTGATCCCTGAAGAGAGCTGAGCAGTGCCTAGTGGGCTGACAGGAGAGACTGATCCCTGAGGAGAGCTGAGCAGGGTCTAGTGGGCTGACAGGAGAGACTGATCCCTGAGGAGAGCTGAGCAGTGCCTAGTGGGCTGACAGGAGAGACTGATCCCTTAAGAGAGCTGTGAAGTGCCTAGTGGGCTGACAGGAGAGACTGATCCCTTAAGAGAGCTGAGCAGTGCCTAGTGGGCTGACAGGAGAGACTGATCCCTGAAGAGAGCTGAGCAGGGTCTAGTGGGCTGACAGGAGAGACTGATCCCTGAAGAGAGCTGAGCAGTGCCTAGTGGGCTGACAGGAGAGACTGATCCCTGAGGAGAGCTGAGCAGGGTCTAGTGGGCTGACAGGAGAGACTGATCCCTGAGGAGAGCTGAGCAGTGCCTAGTGGGCTGACAGGAGAGACTGATCCCTTAAGAGAGCTGTGAAGTGCCTAGTGGGCTGACAGAAGAGACTGATCTCTGAGTAAAGGGGTGTGACTGGATGCCTTCCCTAGCTCTAGCTGCGCCCTTTTGGGTCCACAGACAGGGGTTTCTGGTGTCATGGGACATGGCCAATAGGGGATTCCCTGTTACCATCAGTAACCGCCTGTTACTACGGTTGCCACCTCATCCCTTTAAAACTGGAGACATATTAATTACACAGGTTCTGTGGCTGATTAAAAAAATACAGTTGAAATTGAGTCTTGAAGTGAGCCAGCCACAGAAACTGTGTAATTAATATGTCTCCAGTTTTAAAGGGATGAGGTGGCAACCCTACCTGTTACTGACTCCACCCACTATGAAGTGTGCGGGGAAATAGCTGCCACCACTAGACTCCTACCATGTTGTGTCTGGAACCATGAATACCTCCTCAGATCCAAATACTGGCACCTGAGTACTACTTGTTGGGGTGTATGTGTTGACACACTGCTGACACACCCCTGACTGGCGTTGGTTTGTTACCCCACTGGTCACGGACCAGGCCTTCGGTAGCTGGCAGAACGGAGCGGGGAGATGCTGGATCCTTTACCCAGTACAGTCGGAGAACGGGATTAGTGCAGTAATCCTATTGGTCGCAAGATGAAGACGGTCGTCTTGAGGCAATAGATGTTTATTGCTCAAATATAAGTCCTTAAAAGGACCCTCTCCTAGGTCCCTAAGAGGCACAGCATACAGAAGATGTTACAGCAGTCAGATACAGGCAGATGTACAACTTTCAGGGCTCACAGGCAGCAGCCTTCCTTTTATCTTACTCCAATACACATTACCACAGGGGGTAAGCCCACCCTGTGGTCTCCAACCAATCAGCTTAAGTGCCAGAGACGTGCATGCGCTGGGCACATGCACAGTTAGTATTGTCCTTTATAGGCAGAGGGGAGTGGTTACTCATCTGAGCTACAGCCCACCTGGGGGAGAAGATGTCACCCAGGTGCCGGTCTCCCTGGCTAGGGGGAAGGTTTCCCTCCAAAGCATACTTCCAGGAGCCTGCCAGGGGACCAGCTGAACACCTCTAGGCCAGACGTGAGCTCCAGAGATGGGCAGCCATGATCCCCTGCCGGGGTCTCATGCCCGCTGTTGGAGAGCCCCATGGAGCTCCAGGGAACCACTCCGCTTGTTAGAAAGCTGATGTTCCCTGCTACCTTCCCTACAGATCCCAGCTTGGAGGCTGCCTGGAATCACATTCCGTTTTTGGGATAAAGACTGTGGGGGAATCCAGCTGCCCACACAGGACCATGGATTCCCCTGGGACACAGCTACCTAGTAATTGCATCTGTTTTACACTGTGTCCAGTGCTCTGTGCTCGGCTCCCTTAGTCTTGCAGCCCAGGAGAGTCATCCTGGTTCCCTCTGCTGGCTGTGCTGGGAGCTGGCTATCCCATTCTCCCAGCTCACGGCAGACAGCCTGCACAGGATACGGGGTCACCACCAAGTAGGTCGACAAGTCTGTATTTGGAGACAGGTAATTGGCCCCAAAATAGAGAAGAAAGTATTCTTTTTAAAATATTACTTTTATTCGTATTCATTTTTAAGAAGAAGAGAGACCCACATCCTGTGCCGATTTTTTAATATATAGAATCCCACAGGGTGGTCTCCTTCTGAGACTTGTGAAAATTTTTGAAGAATTTAAAATGGACTTTAGACGTACATACATATAACATACATGTGACGTGCTTCTTGCACAAAAGATAGAAAAAGTGATTTTGATAGGGATAAAAGGTTTCCCTTAGGCCGGCTACAAATTATGCTGTAATTGGGTATTGTAGTGTGTCTTGTGGGTTTAATTCCCAGTACAGGAGATATTTTTATCTCTCAGAATCCTTTTCCTTGGAGGGAATTTTAATTTCCACTCTGGAGGACTTTATTGTGTATATTTTTCGGCATTTTATTTCGTCTTGTGGGTTTTAATTCCCACTCTGAGTGAATTAATAGTGAATAGATCTCAGCACTTGGGATTTTAATTCCCATTCCATAGGGGTTGTGTATATGGATATCAGCACCTCATATCTTTATTAGGGTTTTAATTCCTAATCTTAAGGGTTTTATTCTGTACAGATATCGGCACCTTTTATTATCTCATTTCGATTAGTCGGTACACACTGTATGAATATTTGCGCTCTCTCTCACAGAACTACAAATATTGCTTACTTTTCTTTGTTAGTATTCAGTACACAAGCTACCTTATTCTGTACATACATCGGCACCTTTTATTATCTCATTTAGGATGGTTGGTATACGTTGTGTGGTTATGTGCACCTTCTATGGACTTATTTTTTTTTAGCTCTCTCTCACATAGCTGCAAAATATTATTAATAAGATGCTTTTGCAGTTTTTTATATTCAGTACAAAAGCCACCTTATATATCAGTGCCGTCTGGCAGATGATTATTGGGGATGCATTTATAATTGGGGTGAATCTGTCATTCGATAACCCATGTAATCCTCTTTTAATTAATGCTGGCGTATTGCCTAAATAGAGTCCATTAGGGCAGGGTTAATTGTTATGGATGGCAGATAATTTCACATTCACATCATATTAGTGCTCAGTACAGTTAGGTACGGCTTCCCTGTATGGGACTAAGCATCTCTAAATATGGTATTATCCATATTTGGTCAGCCGGGATAGAGTTAAAAGATTGTGCCAGGCTGTCACAGAATTAATGATATAAAGTGCTGATAAGTTACATGTGGTATTGTAGCTGGTTTCCCTACATAGGACTTGGTATCCACAAAACACCTTCACTGACAAGTATCTACAAGTACATTTTTACAGCATCTTTGTTTCATTGTATCAACATTTAAATATGATTGAAAACAGTTGTAGCCAGCCAAAGGCTAACACGTGTTTCACAAGCTTTGCTTCCTCAGAGCCACCTGACATGACTTTTGTGCTGAACATCCAGTGAGGCCGGGGATGGTCGCACGCATGCAAGCTCCCATCCACTGGAGCCTTCATCCTCGGCCTCTGGAGAAGAGGAGCCGTGCAGACGGGAGAGGAGGGAGGCAGAGACGGAGGAGGAGGACCGGAGACAGCAGGCGGCAGAGCGAGCGCCGGAGCGTGCCGCATCCACAGCCCCCGCCAGAGGAGACCACCATGGCTGCCAGCGGGATCCCCTGGCCGCGTCACCCGGCTGCTGCGATCAACTCGGTGGCATCAACTCAGCCCCTGGCAATGATGGAAGAGATGTGCACCATGCACAGCAGGATCCCCCAGCCGCACCAGCAAGATACCACGGCACACGTGGTCCTCAGGCCTGCAGGCCCCCAGGCCACTGTGCTGCAGCAGACTGCAGGAGCCTGTCTGCCCCCACCGATGCTCAGGCAAACCAGCGGCAGCGGCCCCCAAGGGCGGAGGTACCACTATACTTCCAGGGGCAGCTCCCAACTCCGGCCCCTGGCCTCACTGACTCTTCCCCCCCCTTTCCACTACCACCAACACTGCCCTGCTGAGCCCCTCCACTGCTGCCCTGTGAGCAGCAACATAAAGATGGCGCCGCTGATGGCTGCCTAGGATCTGTGCCACTAGCCAAATATGTACCCTGTGTCACCCCTGTCGTGTCCCATATCTGTATTGTTTTACTGTCTACTTATCTGGCTGTTGCAATCACCAAGTGGTGTTCTGAATGGCTGCCTTGGTACTGTACAGCTCAGTAACTATATGTCCCCATGTCCGTGTAGCCCGTCAGGATACATCTAGTATACTGTATATCTGTATGTGTGCTATATCTGTACTGTTATTATTGGCTACCTATCTGGCTGGTGCAATCACCAAGCGGCGCCGCTGAATGGCTGTCTGGGTGCTGTACAGCTCAGTAATATATGTTCCCCATGTCCGTGTCCCCCATCAGGATACATCTAGTGCATATCTGTACGTGTCCTATATCTGCACTGTTACTGGTTACCTATCTGGCTGTGTAATCACCAAGTGGCGCCGCTGAATGGCTGCCTTGGTGCTGTACAGCTCAGTAATATATGTTCCGCATGTCCGTGTCCCTCATCCAGATACATCTAGTGCATATCTGTATTTGTCCTATACAGGGGCAAATTTAGGGGTCAGGCCACCCCTAGGCACAACATTTTTGGCCGCCCCCCCCCTATTTTAATATAATCATTATTAAGGTATAAGTCTATATATATATAGGAGGTTCGCGCTGCTCAGCCTAGCTACTTTCCCTGCCGGCGGCAGTGAGCCAGAGCAATTCAGCTCAGCTCACCCAGTGGCAGAGCCGGACGCACAGGGGGATCATCGGAGATAGCCGGTGATGTACTCTGCATTGTAGAGCGGGTGAGCAGCGGCAGGTGACGAGCGGCACTGCCGCCCTTTTATGATGAATCATGTCGGTGGCGGCGCCGCTTGTCACTTGCCGCTGCCCACCCGCTTTGCCATGCTGCTATTTAAAAGAACATCAGCCTGCTGTGCCACCCTTGATTGGTGCCACCCTGAGGCCCGTGCCTCACGGGCCTAGGCACAAATCCGGCCCTGGTCCTTTATCAGTACTGTTACTGGCTACCTATCTGGCTGGTGCAATCACCAAGTGGCACCACTGAATGGCAGCCTGGGTGCTGCACAGCTCAGTAAATGTATGTTCTTCATGTGTCCGTGTCCCTCATCAGGATACATCTAATGCAGATCTGTACGTGTCCTATATCTGTACTGTTACTGGCTACCTATCTGGCTGTGTAATCACCAAGTGGTGCTGCTGAATGGCTGCCTGGTGCTGTACAGCTCAGTAATATATGTTCCCCATGTCCGTGTCCCCATCAGGATACATCTAGTATATATCTGTACGTGTCCTATATCTGTACTGTTACTGGCTATCTATCTGTCTGGTGTAATCACCAAGTGGTGCTGCTGAATGGCTGCCTGGGTGCTGTACAGCTCAGTAATATATGTTCCCCATGTCCGTTTCCCATCAGGATACATCTAGTGTATATCTGTACATGTCCTATATCTGTACTGTTACTGGGTACCTATCTGGCTGTGCAATCACCATGTGGTGCTGCTGAATGGCTGCCTGGTGCTGTACAGCTCAGTAATATATGTTCCCCAGGTCCGTGTCCCCCATCAGGATACATCTAGTGTATATCTGTACGTGTCCTATATCTGTACTGTTACTGGCTACCTATCTGGCTGTGTAATCACCAAGTGGTGCTGCTGAATGGCTGCCTGGGTGCTGTACAGATCAGTAATATATGTTCCCCATGTCTGTGTCCCCCATCAGGATACATCTAGTGTATATCTGTATGTGTACTATATCTGTACTGTTACTGGCTACCTACCTATCTGGCTGTGTAATCACCAAGTGGTGCTGCTGAATGGCTGCCTGGGTGCTGTACAGATCAGTAATATATGTTCCCCATGTCCGTGTCCCCATCAGGATACATCTAGTGTATATCTGTACATGTCCTATATCTGTACTGTTACTGGCTACCTATCTGGCTGGTGTAATCACCATGTGGTGCTGCTGAATGGCTGCCTGGGTGCTGTATAGCTCAGTCATATATGTTCCCCATGTCCGTGTCCCCATCAGGATACATCTAGTGTATATATGTACGCGTCCTATATCTGTACTGTTACTGGCTACCTATCTGGCTGTGTAATCACCAAGTGGTGCTGCTGAATGGCTGCCTGGTGCTGTACAGATCAGTAATATATGTTCCCCATGTCCGTGTCCCCATCAGGATACATCTAGTGTATATCTGTACGTGTCCTATATCTGTACAGTTACTGGCTACCTATCTGGCTGTGTAATCACCAAGTGGTGCTGCTGAATGGCTGCCTGGGTGCTGTACAGATCAGTAATATATGTTCCCCATGTCCGTGTCCCCCATCAGGATACATCTAGTGTATATCTGTACGTGTCCTATATCTGTACTGTTACTGGCTACCTATCTGGCTGTGTAATCACCAAGTGGTGCTGCTGAATGGCTGCCTGGTGCTGTACAGATCAGTAATATATGTTTCTTATGTCCGTGTCCTCCATCAGGATACATCTAGTGTATATCTGTATGTGTCCTATATCTGTACTGTTACTGGCTACCTATCTGGCTGGTGTAATCACCAAGTGGTGCTGCTGAATGGCTGCCTGGTGCTGTACAGATCAGTAATATATGTTCCACATCTCAGTGTCCCCCATCAGGATACATCTAGTGCATATCTGTACATGTCCTATATTTGTACTGTTACTGGCTACCTATCTGGCTGTGTAATCACCAAGTGGTGCTGCTGACTGGCTGCCTGGGTGCTGTACAGATCAGTAATATATGTTCCCCATGTCCGTGTCCCTCATCAGGATACATCTAGTGTATATCTGTACGTGTCCTATATCTGTACTGTTACTGGCTACCTATCTGGCTGTGTAATCACCAAGTGGTGCTGCTGAATGGCTGCCTGGTGCTGTACAGATCAGTAGTATATGTTCCCCATGTCCGTGTCCCCCATCAGGATACATCTAGTATATATCTGTACGTGTCCTATATCTGTACTGTTACTGGCTACCTATCTGGCTGTGTAATCACCAAGTGGTGCTGCTGAATGGCTGCCTGGGTGCTGTACAGATCAGTAATATATGTTCCCCATGTCCGTGTCCCCATCAGGATACATCTAGTGTATATCTGTACGTGTCCTATATCTGTACTGTTACTGGCTACCTATCTGGCTGTGTAATCACCAAGTGGTGCTGCTGACTGGCTGCCTGGTGCTGTACAGATCAGTGATAAATGTTCCGCATGTCAGTGCCCCCATCAGGATACATCTAGTGTATATCTGTACATGTCCTATATCTGTACTGTTACTGAATACCTATCTGGCTGTGTAATCACCAAGTGGTGCTGCTGAATGGCTGCCTGGGTGCTGTACAGATCAGTAATATATGTTCCCCATGTCCGTGTCCCCCATCAGGATACATCTAGTGTATATCTGTACATGTCCTATATCTGTACTGTTACTGGCTACCTATCTGGCTGTGTAATCACCAAGTGGTGCTGCTGAATGGCTGCCTGGGTGCTGTACAGATCAGTAATATATGTTCCTCATGTCCATGTCCCCATCAGGATACATCTAGTGTATATCTGTACATGTCCTATATCTGTACTGTTACTGGCTACCTATCTGGCTGGTGTAATCACCAAGTGGTGCTGCTGAATGGCTGCCTGGGTGCTGTACAGATCAGTAATATATGTTCCCCATGTCTGTGTCCCCCATCAGGATACATCTAGTGTATATCTGTACATGTCCTATATCTGTACTGTTACTGGCTACCTATCTGGCTGGTGTAATCACCAAGTGGTGCTGCTGAATGGCTGCCTGGTGCTGTACAGATCAGTAATATATGTTCCCCATGTCCATGTCCCCCATCAGGATACATCTAGTGTATATCTGTACGTGTCCTATATCTGTACTGTTGCTGGCTACATATCTGGCTGTGTAATCACCAAGTGGTGCTGCTGACTGGCTGCCTGGGTGCTGTACAGATCAGTAATATATGTTCCCCATGTCCGTGTCCCCCATCAGGATACATCTAGTGTATATCTGTACATGTCCTATATCTGTACTGTTACTGGCTACCTATCTGTCTGGTGTAATCACCAAGTGGTGCTGCTGAATGGCTGCCTGGTGCTGTACAGATCAGTAATATATGTTCCCCATGTCCGTGTCCCCCATCAGGATACATCTAGTATATATCTGTACATGTCCTATATCTGTACTGTTACTGGCTACCTATCTGGCTGTGTAATCACCAAGTGGTGCTGCTGAATGGCTGCCTGGGTGCTGTACAGATCAGTAATATATGTTCCCCATGTCCGTGTCCCCCATCAGGATACATCTAGTATATATCTGTACATGTCCTATATCTGTACTGTTACTGGCTACCTATCTGGCTGTGTAATCACCAAGTGGTGCTGCTGAATGGCTGCCTGGGTGCTGTACAGATCAGTAATATATGTTCCCCATGTCCGTGTCCCCATCAGGATACATCTAGTATATATCTGTACGTGTCCTATATCTGTACTGTTACTGGCTACCTATCTGGCTGTGTAATCACCAAGTGGTGCTGCTGAATGGCTGCCTGGTGCTGTACAGATCAGTAATATATGTTCCCCATGTCCGTGTCCCCCATCAGGATACATCTAGTATATATCTATACATGTCCTATATATGTACTGTTACTGACTACCTATCTGGCTGGTGTAATCACCAAGTGGTGCTGCTGAATGGCTGCCTGGTGCTGTACAGATCAGTAATATATGTTCTCCATGTCAGTGCCCCCATCAGGATACATCTAGTGTATATCTGTACATGTCCTATATCTGTACTGTTACTGGCTACCTATCTGGCTGTGTAATCACCAAGTGGTGCTGCTGAATGGCTGCCTGGTGCTGTACAGATCAGTAATATATGTTCCCCATGTCCGTGTCCCCATCAGGATACATCTAGTGTATATCTGTACATGTCCTATATCTGTACCGTTACTGGCTACCTATCTGGCTGGTGTAATCACCAAGTGGTGCTGCTGAATGGCTGCCTGGTGCTGTACAGAGCAGTAATAATATGTTCCCCATGTCAGTGTCCCCATCAGGATACATCTAGTGTATATCTGTACATGTCCTATATCTGTACTGTTACTGGCTACCTATCTGTCTGGTGTAATCACCAAGTGGTGCTGCTGAATGGCTGCCTGGGTGCTGTACAGAGCAGTAATATATGTTCCCCATGTCCATGTCCCCATCAGGATACATCTAGTGTATATCTGTACATGTCCTATATCTGTACCGTTACTGGCTACCTATCTGGCTGGTGTAATCACCAAGTGGTGCTGCTGAATGGCTGCCTGGTGCTGTACAGAGCAGTAATAATATGTTCCCCATGTCAGTGTCCCTCATCAGGATACATCTAGTGTATATATGTACGGGTCCTATATCTGTACTGTTACTGGCTACCTATCTGGCTGTGTAATCACCAAGTGGTGCTGCAGAATGGCTGCCTGGGTGCTGTACAGATCAGTAATATATGTTCCCCATGTCTGTGTCCCCCATCAGGATAATCTAGTGTATATCTGTACATGTCCTATATCTGTACTGTTACTGGCTACCTATCTGTGTAATCACCATGTGGTGCTGCTGAATGGCTGCCTGGGTGCTGTACAGATCAGTAATATATGTCCCCATGTCCATGTCCCCCATCAGGATATATCTAGTATATATCTGTACATGTCCTATATCTGTACTGTTATTGGCTACCTATCTGGCTGGTGTAATTACCAAGTGGTGCTGACTGGCTGCCTGGTGCTGTACAGATCAGTAATATATGTTCCCCATGTCCGTGTCCCCCATCGGGATACATCTAGTATATATCTGTACATGTCCTATATCTGTACTGTTACTGGCTACCTATCTGGCTGTGTAATCACCAAGTGGTGCTGCTGAATGGCTGCCTGGGTGCTGTACAGATCAGTAATATATGTTCCCCATGTCCGTGTCCCCCATCGGGATACATCTAGTATATATCTGTACATGTCCTATATCTGTACTGTTACTGGCTACCTATCTGGCTGGTGTAATCACCAAGTGGTGCTGCTGAATGGCTGCCTGGTGCTGTACAGATCAGTAATATATGTTCCCCATGTCCGTGTCCCCCATCAGGATACATCTAGTATATATCTATACATGTCCTATATCTGTACTGTTACTGACTACCTATCTGGCTGGTGTAATCACCAAGTGGTGCTGCTGAATGGCTGCCTGGTGCTGTACAGATCAGTAATATATGTTCTCCATGTCAGTGCCCCCATCAGGATACATCTAGTGTATATATGTACATGTCCTATATATGTACTGTTACTGGCTACCTATCTGGCTGTGTAATCACCAAGTGGTGCTGCTGAATGGCTGCCTGGTGCTGTACAGAGCAGTAATATATGTTCCCCATGTCCGTGTCCCCCATCGGTATACATCTAGTGTATATCTGTACATGTCCTATATCTGTACTGTTACTGGTTACCTATCTGTCTGGTGTAATCACCATTTGGTGCTGCTGAATGGCTGCCTGGGTGCTGTACAGATCAGTAATATATGTTCCCCATGTCCGTGTCCCCATCAGGATACATCTAGTGTATATCTGTACGTGTCCTATATCTGTACTGTTACTGGCTACCTATCTGGCTGTGTAATCACCAAGTGGTGCTGCTGACTGGCTGCCTGGTGCTGTACAGATCAGTGATAAATGTTCCGCATGTCAGTGCCCCCATCAGGATACATCTAGTGTATATCTGTACATGTCCTATATCTGTACTGTTACTGAATACCTATCTGGCTGTGTAATCACCAAGTGGTGCTGCTGAATGGCTGCCTGGGTGCTGTACAGATCAGTAATATATGTTCCCCATGTCCGTGTCCCCCATCAGGATACATCTAGTGTATATCTGTACATGTCCTATATCTGTACTGTTACTGGCTACCTATCTGGCTGTGTAATCACCAAGTGGTGCTGCTGAATGGCTGCCTGGGTGCTGTACAGATCAGTAATATATGTTCCTCATGTCCATGTCCCCATCAGGATACATCTAGTGTATATCTGTACATGTCCTATATCTGTACTGTTACTGGCTACCTATCTGGCTGGTGTAATCACCAAGTGGTGCTGCTGAATGGCTGCCTGGGTGCTGTACAGATCAGTAATATATGTTCCCCATGTCTGTGTCCCCCATCAGGATACATCTAGTGTATATCTGTACATGTCCTATATCTGTACTGTTACTGGCTACCTATCTGGCTGGTGTAATCACCAAGTGGTGCTGCTGAATGGCTGCCTGGTGCTGTACAGATCAGTAATATATGTTCCCCATGTCCATGTCCCCCATCAGGATACATCTAGTGTATATCTGTACGTGTCCTATATCTGTACTGTTGCTGGCTACATATCTGGCTGTGTAATCACCAAGTGGTGCTGCTGACTGGCTGCCTGGGTGCTGTACAGATCAGTAATATATGTTCCCCATGTCCGTGTCCCCCATCAGGATACATCTAGTGTATATCTGTACATGTCCTATATCTGTACTGTTACTGGCTACCTATCTGTCTGGTGTAATCACCAAGTGGTGCTGCTGAATGGCTGCCTGGTGCTGTACAGATCAGTAATATATGTTCCCCATGTCCGTGTCCCCCATCAGGATACATCTAGTATATATCTGTACATGTCCTATATCTGTACTGTTACTGGCTACCTATCTGGCTGTGTAATCACCAAGTGGTGCTGCTGAATGGCTGCCTGGGTGCTGTACAGATCAGTAATATATGTTCCCCATGTCCGTGTCCCCATCAGGATACATCTAGTATATATCTGTACGTGTCCTATATCTGTACTGTTACTGGCTACCTATCTGGCTGTGTAATCACCAAGTGGTGCTGCTGAATGGCTGCCTGGTGCTGTACAGATCAGTAATATATGTTCCCCATGTCCGTGTCCCCCATCAGGATACATCTAGTATATATCTATACATGTCCTATATATGTACTGTTACTGACTACCTATCTGGCTGGTGTAATCACCAAGTGGTGCTGCTGAATGGCTGCCTGGTGCTGTACAGATCAGTAATATATGTTCTCCATGTCAGTGCCCCCATCAGGATACATCTAGTGTATATCTGTACATGTCCTATATCTGTACTGTTACTGGCTACCTATCTGGCTGTGTAATCACCAAGTGGTGCTGCTGAATGGCTGCCTGGTGCTGTACAGATCAGTAGTATATGTTCCCCATGTCCATGTCCCCATCAGGATACATCTAGTGTATATCTGTACATGTCCTATATCTGTACCGTTACTGGCTACCTATCTGGCTGGTGTAATCACCAAGTGGTGCTGCTGAATGGCTGCCTGGTGCTGTACAGAGCAGTAATAATATGTTCCCCATGTCAGTGTCCCTCATCAGGATACATCTAGTGTATATATGTACGGGTCCTATATCTGTACTGTTACTGGCTACCTATCTGGCTGTGTAATCACCAAGTGGTGCTGCAGAATGGCTGCCTGGGTGCTGTACAGATCAGTAATATATGTTCCCCATGTCTGTGTCCCCCATCAGGATAATCTAGTGTATATCTGTACATGTCCTATATCTGTACTGTTACTGGCTACCTATCTGTGTAATCACCATGTGGTGCTGCTGAATGGCTGCCTGGGTGCTGTACAGATCAGTAATATATGTCCCCATGTCCATGTCCCCCATCAGGATATATCTAGTATATATCTGTACATGTCCTATATCTGTACTGTTATTGGCTACCTATCTGGCTGGTGTAATTACCAAGTGGTGCTGACTGGCTGCCTGGTGCTGTACAGATCAGTAATATATGTTCCCCATGTCCGTGTCCCCCATCGGGATACATCTAGTATATATCTGTACATGTCCTATATCTGTACTGTTACTGGCTACCTATCTGGCTGTGTAATCACCAAGTGGTGCTGCTGAATGGCTGCCTGGGTGCTGTACAGATCAGTAATATATGTTCCCCATGTCCGTGTCCCCCATCGGGATACATCTAGTATATATCTGTACATGTCCTATATCTGTACTGTTACTGGCTACCTATCTGGCTGGTGTAATCACCAAGTGGTGCTGCTGAATGGCTGCCTGGTGCTGTACAGATCAGTAATATATGTTCCCCATGTCCGTGTCCCCCATCAGGATACATCTAGTATATATCTATACATGTCCTATATCTGTACTGTTACTGACTACCTATCTGGCTGGTGTAATCACCAAGTGGTGCTGCTGAATGGCTGCCTGGTGCTGTACAGATCAGTAATATATGTTCTCCATGTCAGTGCCCCCATCAGGATACATCTAGTGTATATATGTACATGTCCTATATATGTACTGTTACTGGCTACCTATCTGGCTGTGTAATCACCAAGTGGTGCTGCTGAATGGCTGCCTGGTGCTGTACAGAGCAGTAATATATGTTCCCCATGTCCGTGTCCCCCATCGGTATACATCTAGTGTATATCTGTACATGTCCTATATCTGTACTGTTACTGGTTACCTATCTGTCTGGTGTAATCACCATTTGGTGCTGCTGAATGGCTGCCTGGGTGCTGTACAGATCAGTAGTATATGTTCCCCATGTCCGTGTCCCCTCAGGATACATCTAGTGTATATCTGTACATGTAGAGAGGGTGGTCAGGGAAGGAGATAGGAGTGGTCAGGGAGGGAGAGAGGTAGAGAGGGTGGTCATAGAGGTAGAGAGGTAAAAAGGGTGGTCAGTGAGGGAGAGAGGGGTGGTCAGGGAGGGAGAGAGAGAGAGGAGTGGTCATGGAGGGAGAGAGGTAAGGAGGGTGGTCAGTGAGGTAGAGAGGGGTGGTCACGGAGGGAGAGAGGTAGGGAGGGTGGTCATAGAGGGAGAGAGGTAAAAAGGGTGGTCAGTGATGTAAAGAGGGGTGGTCAGGGAGGGAGAGAGGTAGAGGGGGTGGTCAGGGATGGAGAGATGTAATGAGGGTTGCCAGGGAGGGAGAGAGAGATAGAGGGGGTGGTCATAGAGGGAGAGAGGTAAAATGGTGGCCAGTGAGTGAGAGAGTTAGAAAGGGGTGGTCACGGAGGAAGAGGGGTAGAGGGGGGTTGTCAGGGAGGGAGAGAGGTAGAGGGGGAGAAGCCCTGACCCGGAAGCCGGGGGGTCTGCGCATGCGCGGTTACGCGCTGACCCCCCGGCGACCCCGCTGACCGCACTGCTGCTCGGGCAGTGCAATATGTAGCCATAGGCTACAACGGGCTATCGCCACATTAGAATGGCGATAGCCCAGGGCTGCGATGCCGGGCTGCCCGATGTTGATACATCGGGCAGCTTCGCATCCCCCATAGAAACCTATGGGGGATGCGGCCGGCGGCGATGCAGGGGGGGGATCGCAGCAGGGATTTAGCCGCAAATATTGCTTGATAAATGGGCCTAAAAGTGATTTCTGTAACAATCCTTTCAACCTCTGGCTCTCCATTCTGCCCTGTATGCCATCACCACACCCTTGACCTTCCTTACCCCCTTCCTTTTTCACCCCCTCTCCCTCCCTTCCTCTACCCCCTACACCCCATCTCTCCCTCTCTCTCCCTGCCACTCTCACCCCCCTCTGTTTCACATCTCTCCCCTCTTTGCCTTACCCCATCTTTCCTCTTTTTTTGCTCCATTTTTATTCCCTTTTCTCTCTCCCTTTTTCCCATGCTCTCTCTACCCCAGCCCATCTTTCTCCCCTGCAGTTTCTCTCTGCTTTTTCTCACTAATTTATCTCTCTCTCTCTCTCTCTCTGGTCCTTCTCGCTATATTCTCTCCCTGACAACTTCTTTCACTCACTGACTCCCCATATTTCTCTCCCTGCCACCCTTTCTCACTCAGTGGCCCTTATTCAGATCTGATCGCAGTACAAATTTGTTCTCAAAATGGGCAAAACCAAGTGCTCTGCAGGTGGGGCAGATGTAACATGTGCAGAGAGAGTTAATTTTGGGTGAGGTGTGTTGAAACCGAAATCTAATTTGCAGTGTTAAAATAATGCAGCCAGTATTTACCCTGCACAGAAAGAAAATAACTCACACAAATATACCTCTCTCTGCACAAGTTACATCTGCCCCACCTGCAGTGCACATGGTTTTGCCCATTTTGAGAACAAATGTTTACTGCGATCAGATCTGAATAAGGGCCACTGTCTCCTCCTCTTTCTATCCCTGCCACCCTCTCTCACTCACTGTCTCCTCCTCCTCCAGGCAATTGGAATTCCTTTTGGAATCATATTGGACTTTAAAAGCCTCACAATTACAGGTATAATATAAAACAAAATAAAAAATAAATCAAAATAAATGTAAGCATCTTAATTGAGCAACTTTAAATTGGGGATTAAAAGTGTACCCCACCCGAGTTTATTTTTCTTTCTTTTTTCTCCTCTTCTTTCTCTCCCTGACACCCTCTCACCTCTTTCTCTCCCTGATACCCTCTCTCACTCACTGTGTGATAACCACAGGTGTACATTGGTTGTGTTCTCTTACCGGTATGTCCACTTGGAGGGTGCTGCTTCTTCTATGTCACAGAGTATTGGAGGCAGGAGACTCAGCATGGTTCAAAAAGGGTTAACACTTTATTTGCGCAGTATAAGGCAACCTGCGCCTTGAAAAACAGTAAAGAATGCACAATAACAGTTACGCAATTCACCAATTGCCTGGCTAACTACGGCTGTCAGGAGTCACTACGTTCTCTGGTTCTAGCCGGCAGCTTTAAACAACTAATCTAGGCTTCACGTTCACTGGCCTGTAGCTTTTGGCATATTATGTGTATAAATCAAAACAATACGTATATTCACTAGTATATCACTAACGGCAGACTGGACTAATTAAGGCATGGACCACAGTAAACATATAAACATTCCTATTGCATAGATAACGGTAAACAATTAATTCTTACGGCATGGATGGTGACAACAGTAGATATTATTGCGCAATAATTAATGTTTTTATAGTGCACTTTTAGTACCTGAGATGATATCACTGTTAGTCCTTATAGAATCCTTGGAGAGGAAAGTTCAATCACCCCTTAAAAGTCTAGAGTCTATCACAGAGATCCCAAAGGGTCAGTTCCTGCTTTGGACTATATACTTGTACTGAATACTGTATTTGTAATCCACTGGGTTTTGGACATATTTAGTGAGAAAATAAATGTCTTTCCTGCAGCAGTCTTTTGTTCAAGAGGATCCAACTTTAAGAGGTTAAAAACAAATCAATGCAATAGGATATTGGTTAACTTGCTGTAGCTGCCTCTTCTATAAGCTGTAATCACAGGGGCCAATGATACTTTCACCCCCTGCCACTGAGCAATTCTGGAGTTATTCAATACAGTCTTTTAACATGACAGTCTTTCATGGTGTGGCTGGTGAGATTTGGGAGAGGGTTACTTAAAGATGAATTCCGTTTGCCCAGCTTCTTAAAGTGTCCATTCACACAAACTTACATGAGTGTTCATTCACACAAACTTTTGTGTGCTCAGTCTGACCATCAGTGCTGTGCATCTCCACTCTCTCTCCTCACATGAGCCCAGCAACTTCCTGGTTTTTTTCTCTGACCTGCAACTTTATTTAACAAAGTGCAAAAAGCACAATTTGGCTGGGATAGTCCATTCCCTACATCCTGGAGGGGTATTTACATTTTAACAGGGTCCAGTCTAATTCAAATAGGCAATTTAATGTATGCATACATATATCACATTCTTCCCTTCTGAAATTTTGCATGTCCTCATGCAACTTTGCATGTCTCTCTCTTATATCAATACAAAATGTACATAATGAAACATTAACGCAGTATTTCTGGAAGATATTATAACACATATTTTGACCATAAGTTCACATTGTACATCATTGCAATTACTCTCTAAATCGGAGGGGTTTGACCCCTCTGATACTCTGGACAGCTCTGCCGGACGTCTGTTCTACCCCCTCTTCCTCGGCCTCTCCTCTTCTCTGCGGCAACTTCATACCGTGCTGTTGGAGTACTCCCACAAGGCGTTGGAAGTATACTGGGTCGTGCAGAAGATGGTAGGTGACTTGTGGTATTGCGTCTTCTTCTGTACGGTCTCGTACCCCATCCTCCAGACTCATTCTGCCCCGGCAAAGCTCGAGTTGGTTTCTGTGTACCATCTTGAGAACTTGGTGGTCATCTCCATCTCTTCTTATCCCATACACCCCAGCGTCTGTATAACTTCTGTCCCCTCGGGGAGGGTGTTAAGCTCCTGATTCGCTGCTCTGTTCCCCCTACCACAATGTCGTCGGTGGAAGAATGGCGGTGGACTTCTGCGCTGGACAGGTCTCTGCTGAGGGAACGCTTCCTCCACTCTCTCCCCTTCACTCGCTTGGTTCGCACTTATGCCTTCTCCACCAGATTCTGCAGCATCCTCTACTTCTGGATGGTAGGACAGTCTGCGAAACCGACGTCTGTTGGGAGCAAACCGGCTTCCTTTAACCGGTACACCGCCGGGGCCAGTCACATTGGCTGCTTCAGCACCCTTTTCTCCTTCCACCACATCAAATTCCACCATCTCGCCATTCCCAACACTGCACAGCAACTTCCGTGGGTTGTTTCTCTTTATGGCTGTCTGATGGACAAAGACGTCATCTTTTGTGTCACTCCTGTTGATGAAGCCATACCTCTTCCGGACATTAAACCACTTGACTGTTCCTCGTACCTGCGTAACCAACACTCTCTTCCCCGCCTGGCTTTTCTGGTCATAGATGGTATATTGCATGATTCGTCTCACAGTCTGAGGTCGGTTGAACAGTTCTTGTGTCAGTGTCGAGATTAGTTCTTCAGGGCAATTTCTTAGGACGTTCATTCCGATTATTACGGGCGGTAGCCATTTATCTTCGAAGGTCGTAATCAGACACCCTTGTTTGGGCAGTTGAGCATGTCCTATTTTGATCCCGGCCTCCCAATATCCACAGCAGTCAATATTCTGCCCGTTGCTGGCTAACAGGTTCAGCCCCGCCGGCGGCGGTGCCCGGATTTCTTCTTTTTTCCAGTGCTTAGCAAATTCAACCCATTGAACAGTGGTGACCTGGGATCCAGTATCTAACAAGGCTGGAATGGTGACTCCATTGATTTCAATCTCGATCACAGGACATTGCCCGACATACTTTGGTAGCCATTCTTGGGGTGCAGGACCTATTGCTGAAGGTTCTCCCGACGGTTGGTCCTGGACCTCGGGAGTTCTTCGTTTAAATGTTCGGGTTGTCTACAGTCTCTCTCAATGTGCACGCTTTTCTGGCATCGCCTGCATATCGGCCTTCCCTGTTTGTCAAACCGATCCGATGGGAGGCGACGAGAGTTCCACGGAATATTCCTCCCGTCATTACTGTACCGGGATTCTCTTTCCGTCCTCCATGATCTCTGTTGGGAAGGGGTTTCTTTCAGGGCTCTCAGTTCTCGGCAGAGGTCGGTCATCCCTTGGGTCAAGTCAGCAATCTGTTCTTTCATTTCTGCAATCGGGTCCTTCGCAGTGGTGGCTTGGGATTGCTGCCAAACAGCTACTTCAGGATTCATAGCCACTTTCCCTTTTCTAGGCTTGTCCCCAAAAACCTTGACTGCCAGTTCCTTGAATTTGGCAAAGCCTATGGGTGCCTCCTGTCGGTGTAGCATCTTGAGTTGACCCTTCGTGTTTTCATCATATATCCCATCCAGGAACTGGTTCGTAATTATCTCATTCTCTTCTACGGCTTCGGTAGGGGCGCACTCCTTGATGGCTTGTAGCGCCTCATGCAGTTCTACTGCGAATTCTCGTAAAGTCTCCTGTGGTTGTTGCTTCCGTGCGTAAAATTGCATCTTCAGTTCTGATAGCGTCTTAGCGTCGAAGATCATTGCCAATTTGTTCAATATCGCTGTCGCTGATTCTTTCTGATCTGCTGGCCATGATTTTACTTCTCTCTTGGCGAACCCCTTCAACTGCGCCATTAGGATTTCGATCTTCTGTTTTTCATTCAGCCTGTGTACGTTAAATAGGATCTCCATCTGGTCCCTGAAGTCGCGGAATCCGCTGGGTTCTGACGATCTGGTCTCTCCTGCAAAGGTGGGGAGCCACGGTGCTCCAAAGTAGTATGGCATGTTAATCATCGCCGGTATCGATGCAGTAGAGCTGCTTCCTCCAGATGTATCTCCTTGGTCCGTGCCCCGTATGGCTTGCGGATTTCCTTGAGCTTCTTCTTGCGACATCTTGAATGATGCTGGGTTGGGGTTTCTCCGCTTTTAGTGTACGTATCCTGTTCGTCAGACGCCAAATGTGATAACCACAGGTGTACATTGGTTGTGTTCTCTTACCGGTATGTCCACTTGGAGGGTGCTGCTTCTTCTATGTCACAGAGTATTGGAGGCAGGAGACTCAGCATGGTTCAAAAAGGGTTAACACTTTATTTGCGCAGTATAAGGCAACCTGCGCCTTGAAAAACAGTAAAGAATGCACAATAACAGTTACGCAATTCACCAATTGCCTGGCTAACTACGGCTGTCAGGAGTCACTACGTTCTCTGGTTCTAGCCGGCAGCTTTAAACAACTAATCTAGGCTTCACGTTCACTGGCCTGTAGCTTTTGGCATATTATGTGTATAAATCAAAACAATACGTATATTCACTAGTATATCACTAACGGCAGACTGGACTAATTAAGGCATGGACCACAGTAAACATATAAACATTCCTATTGCATAGATAACGGTAAACAATTAATTCTTACGGCATGGATGGTGACAACAGTAGATATTATTGCGCAATAATTAATGTTTTTATAGTGCACTTTTAGTACCTGAGATGATATCACTGTTAGTCCTTATAGAATCCTTGGAGAGGAAAGTTCAATCACCCCTTAAAAGTCTAGAGTCTATCACAGAGATCCCAAAGGGTCAGTTCCTGCTTTGGACTATATACTTGTACTGAATACTGTATTTGTAATCCACTGGGTTTTGGACATATTTAGTGAGAAAATAAATGTCTTTCCTGCAGCAGTCTTTTGTTCAAGAGGATCCAACTTTAAGAGGTTAAAAACAAATCAATGCAATAGGATATTGGTTAACTTGCTGTAGCTGCCTCTTCTATAAGCTGTAATCACAGGGGCCAATGATACTTTCACCCCCTGCCACTGAGCAATTCTGGAGTTATTCAATACAGTCTTTTAACATGACAGTCTTTCATGGTGTGGCTGGTGAGATTTGGGAGAGGGTTACTTAAAGATGAATTCCGTTTGCCCAGCTTCTTAAAGTGTCCATTCACACAAACTTACATGAGTGTTCATTCACACAAACTTTTGTGTGCTCAGTCTGACCATCAGTGCTGTGCATCTCCACTCTCTCTCCTCACATGAGCCCAGCAACTTCCTGGTTTTTTTCTCTGACCTGCAACTTTATTTAACAAAGTGCAAAAAGCACAATTTGGCTGGGATAGTCCATTCCCTACATCCTGGAGGGGTATTTACATTTTAACAGGGTCCAGTCTAATTCAAATAGGCAATTTAATGTATGCATACATATATCACAACTGTCTCTCCCTGACACCCTCTCTCTTTTCCTCCCTGACAGCGAGTCTCTACCTCACAACCTCTCTCTCTCGTGACTTTGGTTAAGGGGTGTTTAGAAAAGTTCTAGTTACACCCCTGTTTGAGTGATATTGTGGCCTATTGCTAGTGCTGGAGAAAAGTGAGTGTGTCTCACAGTCACCCAGCACCTGTTACCTGAATGATATATTGTATATTAAATATCAATATTTTCATTAATGTTCCTGTTTTTGATTGCTGTGTTACTTGTATGTATTGCTAATGCCTGCTTAGGAGAGATCCATATATGTGCTAGATCCTGACAGAGTGTTCTCTGTCTGCAATACACTAGTTTGCAGGAATCTATGATCTGCAAACTCTCTTTGTTCTAGGGAATAGGATTGCCACCTAGCAACAGCTGGTGGGTTATGGTGTAAGCCTCCCGACATACGCTGGAATGGTATAGTGAAATAAAATTTTCACTTACCTTACCACAGCCAGGGGAGTAGGGAGCTTAGCTGCTGATGCATGACATGTGCACAGGCAGTGCACATATACTGCAGGTCATGCAGGTGCACTCTAGTCACATGCACCTGCTGTATATAAGGCTAAGCTCCGCCCCCTGAGGTCAGATTTTACAGAAGCTTACAGATGGCAATCCTAAAGTGGAACAAGAGAGAAATACCATTGTATGCAAAGACCATTGTATGCAAAAATAAATGTTAACTAGAACATTCATAACGAACATAGATCAGATCTGAGAAACTCTACTGGAAGGAGTAAGAATGAAACTGGGTTGGACTAGGAACCAACAACTGAAATAACTGCCATGCTGTATTGTAGTCAGGCATGTTATACACTGAGGCAAACTTGTGAGTATAGCAGAGAAGAGGAAATAATTAATTTCTGATCTTTAGGTGGCTGCACTTGTTGCTTCTTCTAGGCCTTTGGAGTGCCTTGAATCAAAGGATAAGTTAGGTATATAACCGAACCTTAGAGAGAACAAGCAGCAGACCTAGCAAGGTACTGGGTGGGAAGGGTGGGAGCTGTTGCTAGGTGGCAATCCTATTCCCTAGAACAAAGAGAGTTTGCAGATCATAGATTCCTGCAAACTAGTGTTTGTTCGTCGGGAGGCTTGCCACCTAGCAACAGCTGGTGGGTAGACTACCACACACCTGGTGGTTGCTCTAAGGAACGCAATTCTTTGAGAACCAGAAGGCCTCCAGCAATGTCTAAAGAAAGTCCAAGCGGATGAACAATGTGCAGCTTGCAATACAGGCTGAAATGGTATGCCTCTAGCAGCCATTGAATTAACTGCGTCACAGTGAAGGGGATGGCCTCTGAAGTGGAGTGTCTATTCCAGAACTCTGTATGGTGGAAACTATACACTCCCTGGTCATAAAAAGGTCTGGCAGGATGAAAAATATTGTGGCATGTGATAGAGAAGTTTGTTTGATGTCTCTCCTTACAGGTACTGTGAGGGGTAAGTAAGTGGATTGGCAATCAACTATACAAAGATCTGGATCTGACTGGTCTCTGACCAGATCACATTCCACTAGAGGTGTGTGCATGGAACTTGTTTTTGTGTTTCCCCGTAGAATAATAAGGAAACCCATTGGCGTAGGGGTCATCCAGGTTCAGATATGTGGTTTGACGAAAACTCAGCCCCTCTGGCTGCAAAGGCAGGGGCTAACAGTGAAGCTAACTTCTTTGAAAGGCCAAAGATATCTGCAGATGGTGGTATAGTGGCCAAGAAGTACAAAAAGGGATTAATGTCCCACCAGGTAGAATGCCATAGCATGGTGGGCTAGCTAGAAAGAATCCTTTAAGTATTCTTATTCTCTGAGGCCTGGGATAAGGAGAGCTAGAGTCAAGCCATATGAGCATATCTTGGCATAAGCCAAACCTGTTTCGAATGTGGTGGCAAGGAAGTCCAGAGTTATGCTAGGCTCGGAAAAGGGGGCCTGAAGAAGGAAGGTTAGAGGACTGTAAGGCTAGAAATTCAATTATGGATTGATATCTGGATCTTATTCTAGGCCTAAAACAGGCAAGGCGTGGAAAAGGCAGAGAGGTTGGGAATGGTCTGCAACCTAGTAATGTTGCAATCCACATACAATGTGGAAGATGTTTCAGTAGGTCTGTGCTGCCCTGAAAGCAATCTGTAGATGAACCTAGAGGAAGCCCGGAACCTTGTGAAAAAGGTTGATAAAGGGAACAAAACTCTGGAGGGCCAGACAGAGTATGCCAGAAATATTTGGGTATTTTGGACACATCTGTTTTGATTTTGTGGATGACCCACAACCGCAGAGCCAGAGGGAAAAAGGCATATGAAAGTGGAATGTCAGCCCGCGAAAAAGGACATAGCATCCATGTGGAGAGTCCCTTGATATTTGGATATGAATGTCAGAACTTGTACGTTTGATGGTGTTGCAAACGTATCCACTTGTGGGTGACCCAAGGTCTTTGCAATTCTGAGAAAGATCTCTGGTGTGTTATGGCAGCAGTGGGATCTAAATCTACACCTCCGAAGGAACTGGAGAGTCGCTCAATCCACAGTATGACTGGTTATGTATAAGGAAATGGCTATCTTGTTTAACTCTTCTTGTATGCATGTAGCAAACAGGAGAATGGACCGCTGTACTGCCCACTTCCAGGCATTTATTGCCTGCTGACAGAGAATGCAAGATCAAGTGCCTATTATTCTTTTGAGGTAGATAAACAGTGGTTTTGTTGTCCAGACAGAGCTGAACTGAATTATCCCGTGGGTCTGAGGGAAATACAGAGGATATAGCCAATCTGGCAGCTCTTAGCTCTGAGATTGATATGAGCTTTAGAATCTCAAGCGGTCCACTTCCCTCCTACTGTATTGCACTGGGTGAATGCCCCCCAGCCCATGAGGGATGCATCTGATGTGATGACTATGTCTGGAGTAGGAGGTAGGGGAGATCTGGAATAGGAAATGTTTTCCAACTGTGAATCTCCCTGTGGACTATGGGAGATAGTATCATTTTGTCTGTCCTAATCCTGTGAAATAAGGGATGATAGGAGGTTCTGGAATTGTCTGCATATGAGAGGTACGTGGAGAAAACCCAGGATCTAAGGCTCTCATTTTCCTTATCAGCCTAGCCAAGTCTCTCAGTGAAAACTGAGCACCTAAGAAACAGACTTGTATGGCGTTCCACTTGTCTGAGGGAACCGCTATTGATAAAGAAGAGGAATCTATCAAAGACCCCAGAAAGACAACAGATTGGGAAGGTATTAATACAAATTTCTCAAGGTTCTTATGAAAACCTAGATGCCAGAGGAGCGACAGGATAAGATACCTGGGAGAAAAGGGGGACAATTGTTCTGCATGCACTACCAGGAGATTACCTAGGTAGATAATAACAGTGAACCCTTTACTGTCTGAGGTGTGTAATTGCTGCCTTCATGATGCATATGAGTATGTAAGGTGCATTGGACAGTCCGAAATCCATTACAGTCCAGTTGCATGGAACGTCTCTCCACAGGGAACTTAGCAGCCTCCTATGATTTGGATGTTCCAGTATCATGTTCAATGCCTCCTTCGGGTCTGTTTAGCTACAATGTTTAGCTTGGACCAGCCTAAAGGGTATATCTGCTAAACCCTCCATATGGAAAGACCAAGGTTTCATATATATTCAGTACTGGCCTATATGAACGGTGCTGTTTGCTTGCAGGGAAATGGTAGCTGACCCAACCTATTTGCAATTGTCTGCCGACTCGATCTAGCCCTGTTAAAGGGCCAGGGACATTATTCATCCAGCATCCAGAACTAGTGTTCCCTGGATGGGAGCATATCTGGTTAGGAAAAGGAACAAGGGGAATATGCCCCTCCTCCCACCTGTACATGGTAGTCCGCCTACAGGAGGCCAATGCTCTGGAAGAGTAACGAAATGCCAACACTTGACATGGAGTGAATTAAACATCCACATCTGCGTGTCACACTGAGAGGCATGTGACTCGGAGAGCCAATAAGGACATAGGTCTGGCAGTGGTGACTGATTGATAATAGCAGGAAGGGGAGGAGATTTCCTCTTCTTCCTGCAGAATTCAGTGGAGAAAGTCGCAGTTTGGAGCTCCTGCTGTGTTAAGTAATTTTGCACCCAGCGCGCCCTGTACCCCGCCACTGTGCCAGGTATGTCTGCTAGTGCCCCCTCATCGCGGCCCAGACGGTCTGCCCGTCCACCCGCGCGCTTCGCGGTGGACGGTGGCCTGGATGCGTCTGACGCGCTCCCTGGTCTGTCTCCCCCTGCCCGCACGCGCTCGCCCGCTGCTCCACGCCGACGTGCCCGGGGGTCCCCCAGTGCTGGCGCAGGCTCTCCGCCTGCGTCGGCGGGTCGATCCGCCGCGCAGCCGGTTGCTGGGAGAGGCGCGGGTGTGCCGCGTGGCAGGGGTGCGTCATCCAGGGGCGCCGCGTCGGGCGCAGCCCGGGGCGGCAGGTCTGGGAGAGGTGCGAGGGGGTCCAGGACGGCGGCGGTGGGTGTCAGGAGAGCTGCGCGGGGTGGCGCTCAGCCTCAGCCTGCAGCACAGTCCCCGTCCCCTCCACTCCAGCATGTCAGTTCCGGCTCTGACAGAGAGTCAGGCCGTGGTCGGGCGCATGCCGGCGACGCGCGGGGGGATAGAGGAGAGTCAGCCAATAGATCAGGGTCACCGCGGCAGGTGTATGGGGGACGGCAGCGCAGTGACGGAGTTTCCCCTGGACGCAGGTCTGGTTATGTGCCCACTTATGCCCGGGCACCGGAGGCCATCGGGGGCTGGGGTTACCTGGGGGCGGCTAGGGACGATGGTGGGAGGCATGTGGCCCGGCGCCATGGGGGCCGCACCGGATCCTCTTCGGGGTCCGGGGCGGGTTCCAGGGTAAGGTCTCCTGCTCCGGCCTTCGATCCATCCGCACTCTCGGCAGCCTTGTCCTCAATGGCGGGTGCCCTGGCACCCCTGGCGGGTGGACGGCCGACGCGTACCGGGGGTCACGGTTCTGCACGGCGCAGGTCCTCCGGAGCCCACACGGACCCCAGGCCTAGCCGCTCTCGGCAGCGGCGAGCAAGGAGCGATAGGGGGCCTGCGGCTGGCAGGTCTGCTACACCCCTGAATTCCTCCGCTGGGCGTAGACGGCCCCATAGCGGGAGGCACAGGGTGGCGTCTTCTCCACCACCAGAGTATGACGATGGCGGGTTACCCGCTGGGGAGCAGTACGGTTCCGGCTCAGGTTCGGACGATCCAGATGGCCGGGAAGAGGACGATGACACTTGGGCTGCTCAGCCGGAGTCGGCAGGTGAGGACTCTTCGGAGTACGGTTCAGGGTCCGATAGGGGGAGTTCCTCTTCAGGGGGCTCTCGAGATAGCCACTCTTCCACTTCCTCCTCCTCATCCGCTGGGGGGTCTGATATAGGTAGCGCGGCGAAGGCTCGCAAGAGGGCGGCCAAGTATGCTAAGAAGGAGGCGGGAAGGCGCGCCCGCCACGTTAAGCGCAGGAAGGTTTCCTCCCTGTCCCGGAGGGAAAGGAAGAGGCGGAATCAGCCCGGGGTGGTGCACTGCGACTATACCGCAGTTTTGAGGGGGCTGAGGGAGAGTTGTAGGCGTAAGATCGAGAAAGGGGATTACGTGGATGTGTTCAGCCTGACCGAGGACACCAAGAAGGCCTTTAAGGCAGCCAAGGATAAGGGCGGCATAGGCTCTGACTCCTATAGGTCGTATGACAACTGGCTGGCAGGTTTCTGTGTTTTCGCGGCCTGCTATCTGGAAGATCGGCCGGATGAACACATTAACGTAATACGCTACATTCACATGATACATGAGATGCAGCGGAAGTACGGGGGTTATGCTTGGCGCACGTACGACGAGCAGTTCAGGCGTAAGCAGGATTGCTTGCATATCCTAGACCTGGGCTGTAAGGACGTTGAGGTCTGGATGGAGGTGGCCCGTGTACATTTAGACCCCATAGAAGCCGCGGCAGCCACTCCTCCCTCCACGTCGGCTTCCCTCCCGCAACAGCGGCCGGTGGCGGAGTCCTCTGCCGCCCGCCGCTTCCCTGGAGCGGGTAAGCCGGCTCCCCTGGGGGCCGCTAAGGGCAAGTGCTTTGCCTACAATAATTCCACCTGTCAGCTGGGGTCCCGGTGCAAGTACAAACACCTGTGCATCAATTGCTCGGGGAACCACCCTGCTGCCACCTGCTTTCGAGGGTCCCGCCCCGCCAGAGGGGCGGGCGCTGGCACTGCCCCCAAGCCTGCCGGAGGTGGGGGCGCTCGATAGGGCGGCTACGCCGGTGCGGGTGGAGGCCATGGCCGAATGGCTCCGCTCGTACCCGGACAGGGAAGCGGCTGCTTTCCTGCAGGAGGGTTTTAGCAAAGGTTTTCGACTTCCTGTGGTGGGGGAGGTGCAAGGGGGTGCTTTTAGAAATTTGCAATCTGCTAGAGCGCTTCCCTCCGTGTTGTGGGAGAAGGTGATGAAGGAGGTACAGCTTGGGCGCATGGTTGGTCCCTTTGCCACGCCCCCTTTGGCGAACTTGGTCATATCGCCGGTGGGGGTGGTGCCGAAGAAGGTCCCTGGGAAATTCCGACTCATCCAACATCTCTCTTACCCAACGGGGCTCTCTGTTAATGACGCCATCCCTGCCGAGCGTTGCTCAGTGACTTATCAGTCGTTTGATGATGCTTTGGCGATGGTACGGTCGTTTGGACGGGGGGCTCTCATGGCTAAGGTGGATGTGGAGTCGGCTTTCCGCTTGCTCCCGCTGCACCCCGATGCTTTCAGGTACATGGGCTTCCGCATAGGTGACGAATATTTCATCGACAAGTGCTTGCCGATGGGGTGTTCGGTATCCTGTGCATTTTTTGAGAAGTTCAGTACCTTTTTGCATTGGTGCGTGGAGCAGTCCTCGGGGGAGAGCGGGCTCGCTCACTACCTCGATGACTTCTTATGTGTCGGTCCAGCCGACTCTGACCGTTGTGTTCACCTGCTGTCCTCCTTGCAGTCCCTTTTCCACCAATTCGGGGTGCCTATTGCCGATGACAAGACTGTGGGCCCGGTTACTTGCTTGTCTTTTCTGGGGATCCAGATTGATACGGTTGAGGGTCTTTGCAGCTTGCCGGCCGACAAAGTTGCTAAGTTGCGCGATGCAGTCGAGCTGTGTAGGTCCAGGAATAAGATCACCCTGCGACAGGCTCAATCGGTTTTGGGACAGCTGAACTTCGCTTGCAAGGTTATCCCCATGGGGAGGTTGTTTTGCAGGAAGTTTGAGAGGGCCACTGCCGGGGTTAGCAAGCCTCACCACCTCATTCGCCTGTCCGCCGAGACTAGGCGTGACCTGGCTGTGTGGGCTTCCTTTTTAGAGGATTTCAATGGGGTGTGCATCTGGCTGGCTCCCGCAGTGGCTAACAGTGAGCTGCAGCTGTTCACGGATGCTTCGGGCTCGGTGGGTTTTGGCTGCTTTCTGGCCGGTCACTGGTGCGCTGAGAAGTGGCCTGGTGACTGGTTTGAAAGGGGTCTCACTAGGGACCTGTTGTTGTTGGAGCTTTTTCCTATAATGGTCTCCATGGAAATCTGGGGCTCACGCTTGGCAAATAGGAGTTTAGTGTTCTGGTGCGACAATTTTAGTGCTGTGCATGCGATTAACCATCAGAAGGCCAGGTCCCTATTAGTCTTACGTCTGCTGGCGCAGCTTTCACTGCAGTGCTTGCGGCATAATATCCTGTTCCGGGCTCGCCACGTCCCTGGTGTTGCGAATGAAATCGCCGATTCCCTCTCCCGTTTCCAATGGCAACGTTTTCGGGAGCTTGTTCCTCAGGCTGATGATGTCGGGGTGCCCTGCCCCTCTTATGTTTGGCAGGTGATCGGGTCGGACTGGAGGGGTTAGTAGAATCTTCATTGGCCCCTGCCACCCTTAGGAACTATCGGGCGGCCTGGACAGAATGGGAAGCGTTCGCGGGAGGGGCAGCTCAGTCAGGTAGGCGTGGGCAGCGTCTTTTGTTGTCCTTTTTATGGTCATTGTATTGCACGGGTAGATCCAGGGCAGTGGCTGCGCGCTATTTGGCTGGGATAGCCTTTTTTGCTAAGCTCAAAGGTTTGCCCGACTGTACGAAGTGTTTCCTGGTGGTTAAAGCTATGAAGGGCTGGGCGCGCTTGTCTCCGGTTAGCCCTGATTGTCGCAGGCCCATCGATGCGTCACTGCTCCCGTCTTTATTGAGTGCAGTAGGTCATTGCGCGGACTCCGCTTTTGAGTCTCTTTTGTTTAGATTAGCCTTTTCCATGGCGTTTCATGGGGCTTTTCGGATTTCTGAGTTAGTTTCCCCAGGTAAATCCCGCGAGGCAGTACTTTTAGTGTCGGATATTCGTTTAGATGCAGGGGCGTTGTGGTTCAGAATTAGGCGGTCTAAAACTGACCAGTCAGCTAGAGGCAGGTGGTCTTCAGTGACGCCAGTTGTCCCGGTTGCCATTTGCCCGGTGGCGTTAGCATCCCTGTATGCGGAGGTCAGGCCTGCCCGGGATGGCTCCTGGCTATTGCATTATAATGGGTCGCCACTGACGGTTTACCAGTTTCGATGGATGCTGAGGCGCTGCCTCGAACGATTGGGCCTTTCACCGAGGGAGTTTGGTACTCATTCCTTTCGGATTGGGGCTGCCACCTCTGCCGCAGCTGCTGGCTGGCCAGTTAATGACATCAAGGCGTTAGGCAGGTGGCGCTCTGCGAGCTATAGGAAGTATATTAGGCCTCACCTCCTGCCCTGAAAGGTGCTTGTGCTTGTATGTCATGCCTATGCTTGTATGTTGTGCCTGCCCGTGCCTGAATGCTCATTCTGTTCCCCTGCCCTGTGTCCTTCCTACTCGGGGGCTATCTACGCTCTGCCATTAGGCCAGCGTCCGGAGTTTTTTCGCTTTTTGCCTGACCTGACGGACTGAATCTGGCCCTCTAATTTGGTTATAGTTAATTATAGTCCCTCAGCAGGTCCAGTCGTTTTCCTCCGGCCGAGTACACCCGTCATTCCTTTACCTTCCAATACCCTTACCCCCCCTTGTTTGTCTCTTTCCCATTGTATCCCAGTATGGCTCCAATCGTGATTGGAGCATGTCCTATGGCACCTTAATTATTGTGCCTAAATTATGTATATAGATACAAAATTTTCTTTTTCTTTTGGCAGATCCTCCTAATATGTAATAAGGCCTCACCGAGAATTCAACCTAATCCCCTCTTTTTTATATCTTCCTCAGGTCTGGGAACCGATAGGCAAAGGGTCTGGGTAGTCGGCCATTCCTTTGTATACTGGGCAGCTAGGTCAGTCTATGCAGGTGAAGGTCCAGCCTGTGCCTGCTCCCGGGTAGTTAGGTGGTTAGGTGTCCGGGGTATGTCTTGGAGGGACCTGCGAGCATTCCTGATGGTGAATGCCCGACGCTACGGGTTGCCTGAAGTTTTGGCTATACATCTGGGTGGCAATGACCTCGGGAAAATGTCCCAATTAGAGCTGCGGCACCTGATCTTAGATGATTTTGCTGCCATTAAATCAGCTTGGCCGTCTTGCACCATTGTTTGGTCCTATGTTATTCCTAGGCTTGCTTGGAGGGGTGCTAGGGACCCCAGGGCGATTGATGAAGCTCGGAAAAAGCTTAATGCGGCCGTTGCTCGTTGGGTGCTGGAGAATGGGGGGGCTGTAGTTCCTCATGCCATGATAAGATTTGGGCGTCAGCACCTATTTAGGCCGGATGGGGTTCACCTGGCGGGTGAGGGTTTGTATCTTTTTCTGGAGGGTCTGCTAGGTGTGTTAGATTTAGTTGCCTAGATGGTGGCGGGGCGGGGGTATTTTTATTCAAATCCCCCGCTTTGGCGGGAAAGAACGGCAGTTTTAATCAATTAGCTCACACCACAGGTTTTGGGGGCGTTTTTATGGCTTGTTTGCGGTGCACTCACCTCTCATTGGCTTAGGCCTTTTTCGCTGTATCACCCGTGTCGGGGATAGCGTCCCCACCCGGCTGGGTGGGTAGTCAATGTGTGGGTAGAGTTGGATACCGCTTGTATTTTGAGTTAGGCCAGTTACGTCAGAATTGGGGTGGAGTTACATTTGGGGCCGTTCTTTCTTGGCCACCATTAATTAATTAATTAAATCAAATTAATTAAATCAAACCAATTAAAACAAATAAATTAGCTTAAAAGTTGCTACAAATAAATCAGTTAACAAATTCTGCCAAACCTATGTCTCCGAGTCTTTATTTCAGGTTTAGTTATGTTAAGTTTACATATGTTATGACATGCTTAAGGTACACATGAGATGTTGGGATGTTTAGAGTAACGAAATGCCAACACTTGACATGGAGTGATTAAACATCCACATCTGCGTGTCACACTGAGAGGCATGTGACTCGGAGAGCCAATAAGGACATAGGTCTGGCAGTGGTGACTGATTGATAATAGCAGGAAGGGGAGGAGATTTCCTCTTCTTCCTGCAGAATTCCCCGCCCTCCCTTCCCTGTTGCTTATCGAGGGTGGTGGATGTTAATCGAGTTAGCTGATAGGCGGGAAAGAACGGCAGTTTTAATCAATTAGCTCACACCACAAGTTTTGGGGGCGTTTTTATGGCTTGTTTGCGGTGCACTCACCTCTCATTGGCTTAGGCCTTTTTCGCTGTATCACCCGTGTCGGGGATAGCGTCCCCACCCGGCTGGGTGGGTAGTCAATGTGTGGGTAGAGTTGGATACCGCTTGTATTTTGAGTTAGGCCAGTTACGTCAGAATTGGGGTGGAGTTACATTTGGGGCCGTTCTTTCTTGGCCACCATTAATTAATTAATTAAATCAAATTAATTAAATCAAACCAATTAAAACAAATAAATTAGCTTAAAAGTTGCTACAAATAAATCAGTTAACAAATTCTGCCAAACCTATGTCTCCGAGTCTTTATTTCAGGTTTAGTTATGTTAAGTTTACATATGTTATGACATGCTTAAGGTACACATGAGATGTTGGGATGTTTAAGACAGGGAGGAATCCTCTGTCTTTATTAGGATGATATTCACTTCACCTCTCGTGACCTGTGTCTGGGAGAAGCCTCCTCTGAGCACTCTGTGGCTGTCACATTGCTCTAGGTTCAAACTGCTGGCTCTAACAGAATGACCCTCCTAGCAAACAGGCCCCTTGAAGGGCTGGGGACTTTAGCAGAACTTAACCTTGTGTATGAACGAAGTCAGGACTGAAAGATCAGAATTAGGTTTGGGACATCCACTGATGCAGGAGCTACATTACTGAGATCTGCACTTGCTTGCTGGCAGTTCTGCAGGCATTTGAAATAGAATTAAAGGCCTGGCCAATCATCAGGGTAGCTCTATTAACAGCTTTCAATAGGGCCATTTGGAAGCAGGGAATCTAGGGAGTTCGCTGGAACCCTTTTTACTCTGCCTTATCCAGGGCAAATAATACTGGCCCACAGTGTCAGTTACTATGAACTTTATTTATTTTTATTTATTTATTTATTTTTTTGCAGCACTTTTCCCCCCACTTGTGCTGAGAAAGCAGAGTCAATCTCTAGGGTAAAAAGGGCAGGGATTTCAGGAATGCCCAGGTGTTACAGAGAACAATCTGTCCTCCTTAATGAGGGGCTGCAAAAGCCAGCTGGGTGAATTACTACACCTCAAGCACTTGTTCAGGGCAGAGTGTGCTGTGTATAGCATAAATGGGGCATTTCACTTGCCAATGCCACTCAGGTCATTTACAAATCACTATATTCACCCCTGTGAGAGGATTCACTGGATCTTGTTACATCCTCCAACTCCCAAGCCACTCCCTGTGAGTTAGCTGGGGACTGTGTACTGTGGTGACTAGTCCCTTTTCTGAGCACTAGTCCCTGTTATGAGCTTGTTGTTGAGCATACTGCCAGTGACAGGCAGGAAAATGTGCCGGCCATGGGCAAGAGAGGGTGGTCTGTTACAGACCTCTCAGGTATTCCTACTGCAGGCAATACCTGGTAAAGAGATGTTATTGCCTGAACAGGCATCTCTTGAAGAAACATGTACTGTTGTTTGTTTATTTTTGTGCCTTTCCACAACACTGTGAGAATAGGCAAGGGGAGGAGGAGACTCTGTCTGTCTGGGCTCTCCTTTCTCCTTTTACAGACCTCTCAGGTATTCCTACTGCAGGCAATACCTGGTAAAGAGATGTTATTGCCTGAACAGGCATCTCTTGAAGAAACTCTGCCTGACTGGGCTCTCCTTTCTCCACAGAAACTTCCCTGCTGTCTTCCGACCTGACAGGGTTAAATAACTTTCTCCTCTTAAATAATACCTCATTCTGTGAGGAAGGAGAGGTATAAGCAGCCACAGCCATGTAATGTTTGGAGGGCTGTCTGTTTTGCTGAAGGATGGGCATTTTATTAGTCTGTCTGTAGCAGACACAGACAGAGCTTCCTCCTTCCTTCAGCGCTGAGGTAAAATCTGACCTCAGGGGGCGGAGCTTAGCCTTATATACAGCAGGTGCATGTGACTAGAGTGCACCTGCATGACCTGCAGTATATGTGCACTGCCTGTGCACATGTCATGCATCAGCAGCTAAGCTCCCTACTCCCCTGGCTGTGGTAAGGTAAGTGAAAATTTTATTTCACTATACCATTCCAGCGTATGTCGGGAGGCTTACACCATAACCCACCAGCTGTTGCTAGGTGGCAAGCCTCCCGACGAACAAAAGGGGAGACTCTGATTACCCTAAGTACCCCGGCCTTACACACAGGTGGGAGGAATGTTATCTGATTCAGGGTAGATCTAGAATAAAATGTCAGGGGGACACCATCATAGGAGAAGGGTGCCCTCTCCTGGGTTATTGGGTGTGGCCTCATGACAAGGGGCGTGGCATAAAGGGAATTCCATATTCGTACGATGGGTAGAGGAAGATGCCTTGGAGATTCAGAGAGAGGATGATCGGGGGTCAGTGATACAGGGGAGAGTCAGAGGAGAGTGGCAGAAGAACAGGCTGCAAAAATGCAAACTCCCTGTAGATGTGCCTCGTGCCTCTTTCCCTCCGGACCCTCAGTTGTAGACTACATGTCGCTGAGCCCGTGAGAATCTGGTGACTTTTATAAAAAACAGGAAATGTGCCACTTTCTGCGGTCACAGAGCAGCTCAGTGCACGGCTCTCATTGCTCAAATAGAAACATGGGATTAAAAATAGATTTACTGTAACCCCTTGTTGCCACATTCTCACCTTCACACCGCTATGACTATGTGACATTCTCACCTTCACACCGCTATGACTATGTGACATTCTCACCTTCACACCGCTATGACTATGTGACATTCTCACCTTCACACCGCTATGACTATGTGACATTCTCACCTTCACACCGCTATGACTATGTGACATTCTCACCCCGGTATGACAAATTCTCTGTGTTTCTTATTACAGTATGGTACATTTATTCTCAGCTGTCAGACGGCGAGATGTACTAAGCCTTGAATAGTGATAAAGTGGAGAGAGATAAGGTGCCAATCAGCTCCAAACTGACAAGTTGCAGGCTGTGTTTAAAAATGGCAGTTACGAGCTAACTAGTTTGTCCTTGATCACTCTTCATATTATCAATTTTCAAAGCTTTGTAAATGTGGCCCAAACAACAGAAATATATCCCAGAGGTGGTACTCAGCAGTCAGAGAGCGGGCACACATCCTAGAGGTGGTTCTCAGCAGGCAGAGAGCGGTTACACATCCTAGGTGGTTCTCAGCAGTCATAGAGCGGTTACACATCCTAGCGGTGGTTCTCAGCTGTCAGAGAGCGGACACACATCCTAGCGGTGGTTCTCAGCAGTCAGAGAGCGGGTACACATCCTAGAGGTGGTTCTCAGTAGTCAGAGAGCAGGCACACATCCTAGAGGTGGTTCTCAGCAGTCACATAGTGGCACACATCCTAGAGGTGATTCTCAGCAGTCAGAGAGCAGGTACACATCCTAGAGGTGGTTCTCAGCAGTCACATAGTGGCACACATCCTAGAGGTGATTCTCAGCAGTCAGAGAGCGGGTACACATCCCAGAGGTGGTTCTCAGCAGTCAGAGAGCAGGCACACATCCTAGAGGTGGTTCTCAGCAGTCACATAGTGGCACACATCCTAGAGGTGATTCTCAGCAGTCAGAGAGCGGGTACACATCCCAGAGGTGGTTCTCAGCAGTCAGAGAGCAGGTACACATCCTAGAGGTGGTTCTCATCAGTCAGAGAGCAGGCACACATCCCAGAGGTGGTTCTCAGCAGTCACATAGTGGCACACATCCTAGAGGTGATTCTCAGCAGTCAGAGAGCGGGCACACATCCTAGAGGTGGTTCTCAGCAGTCAGAGAGCGGGTACACATCCCAGAGGTGGTTCTCAGCAGTCATAGAGCAGGTACACATCCCAGAGGTGGTTCTCATCAGTCAGAGAGCAGGCACACATCCCAGAGGTGGTTCTCATCAGTCAGAGAGCAGGCACACATCCCAGAGGTGGTTCTCAGCAGTCACATAGTGGCACACATCCTAGAGGTGGTTCTCAGCAGTCAGAGAGCGGGTACACATCCCAGAGGTGGTTCTCAGCAGTCAGAGAGCAGGTACACATCCTAGAGGTGGTTCTCATCAGTCAGAGAGCAGGCACACATCCCAGAGGTGGTTCTCAGCAGTCAGAGAGCAGGTACACATCCTAGAGGTTGTTCTCAGCAGTCAGAGAGCGGGTACACATCCCAGAGGTGGTTCTCAGCAGTCAGAGAGCGGGCACACATCCCAGAGGTGGTTCTCAGCAATCAGAGGTGGTTCTCAGCAGTCAGAGAGCGGGCACACATCCTAGAGGTGGTTCTCAGCAGTCAGAGAGTGGGCACACATCCTAGAGGTGGGTCTCAGCAGTCAGAGAGCAGGTACACATCCTAGAGGTGGTTCTCAGCAGTCAGAGAGCAGGCATACATCCTAGAGGTGGTTCTCATCAGTCACATAGTGGCACACATCCTAGAGGTGGTTCTCAGGATTCAGAGAGCGGGTACACATCCTAGAGGTGGTTCTCATCAGTCAGAGAGCAGGCACACATCCCAGAGGTGGTTCTCAGCAGTCACATAGTGGCACACATCCTAGAGGTGATTCTCAGCAGTCAGAGAGCGGGCACACATCCTAGAGGTGGTTCTCAGCAGTCAGAGAGCGGGTACACATCCCAGAGGTGGTTCTCAGCAGTCAGAGAGCAGGTACACATCCTAGAGGTGGTTCTCATCAGTCAGAGAGCAGGCACACATCCTAGAGGTGGTTCTCATCAGTCAGAGAGCAGGCACACATCCCAGAGGTGGTTCTCAGCAGTCACATAGTGGCACACATCCTAGAGGTGGTTCTCAGCAGTCAGAGAGCGGGAACACATCCCAGAGGTGGTTCTCAGCAGTCAGAGAGCAGGTACACATCCTAGAGGTGGTTCTCATCAGTCAGAGAGCAGGCACACATCCCAGAGGTGGTTCTCAGCAGTCAGAGAGCAGGTACACATCCTAGAGGTTGTTCTCAGCAGTCAGAGAGCGGGTACACATCCCAGAGGTGGTTCTCAGCAGTCAGAGAGCGGGCACACATCCCAGAGGTGGTTCTCAGCAATCAGAGGTGGTTCTCAGCAGTCAGAGAGCGGGCACACATCCTAGAGGTGGTTCTCAGCAGTCAGAGAGCGGGTACACATCCCAGAGGTGGTTCTCAGCAGTCAGAGAGCAGGTACACATCCTAGAGGTGGTTCTCATCAGTCAGAGAGCAGGCACACATCCCAGAGGTGGTTCTCAGCAGTCAGAGAGCAGGTACACATCCTAGAGGTTGTTCTCAGCAGTCAGAGAGCGGGTACACATCCCAGAGGTGGTTCTCAGCAGTCAGAGAGCGGGCACACATCCCAGAGGTTGTTCTCAGCAATCAGAGGTGGTTCTCAGCAGTCAGAGAGCGGGCACACATCCTAGAGGTGGTTCTCAGCAGTCAGAGAGCGGGTACACATCCCAGAGGTGGTTCTCAGCAGTCAGAGAGCGGGCACACATCCTAGAGGTGGTTCTCAGCAGTCAGAGAGCGGGTACACATCCCAGAGGTGGTTCTCAGCAGTCAGAGAGCGGGCACACATCCTAGAGGTGGTTCTCAGCATTCAGAGAGCAGGTACACATCCTAGAGGTGGTTCTCAGCAGTGAGAGAGCGGGTACACATCCTAGAGGTGGTTCTCAGCAGTCAGAGAGCGGGTACACATCCTAGAGGTGGTTCTCAGCAGTCACATAGTGGCACACATCCCAGAGGTGGTTCTCAGCAGTCACATAGTGGCACACATCCTAGAGGTGGTTCTCAGCAGTCACATAGTGGCACACAATCTAGAGGTGGTTCTCAGCAGTCAGAGAGCGGGTACACATCCTAGAGGTGGTTCTCAGCAGTCACATAGTGGCACACATCCTAGAGGTGGTTCTCAGCAGTCAGAGAGCAGGCACACATCCTAGAGGTGGTTCTCAGCAGTCACATAGTGGCACACATTCTAGAGGTGGTTCTCAGCAGTCAGAGAGCGGGTACACATCCTAGAGGTGATTCTCAGCAGTGAGAGAGCAGGCACACATCCTAGAGGTGGTTCTCAGCAGTCACATAGTGGCACACATTCTAGAGGTGGTTCTCAGCAGTCAGAGAGCGGGTACACATCCTAGAGGTGATTCTCATCAGTCAGAGAGCGGGTACACATCCTAGAGGTGATTCTCAGCAGTCAGAGAGCAGGTACACATCCTAGAGGTGGTTCTCAACAGTCAGAGAGCGGGCACACATCCTAGAGGTGGTTCTCAGCAGTCAGAGAGCTGGTACACATCCTAGAGGTGGTTCTCATCAGTCACAGAGCTGGTACACATCCTAGAGGTGGTTCTCAGCAGTCAGAGAGCTGGTACACATCCTAGAGGTGGTTCTCAGCAGTCAGAGAGCGGGTACACATCCCAGAGGTGGTTCTCAGCAGTCAGAGAGCGGGCACACATCCTAGAGGTGGTTCTCAGCAGTCAGAGAGCGGGTACACATCCCAGAGGTGATTCTCAGCAGTGAGAGAGCAGGCACACATCCTAGAGGTGGTTCTCAGCAGTCACATAGTGGCACACATCCTAGAGGTGGTTCTCAGCATTCAGAGAGCGGGTACACATCCTAGAGGTGGTTCTCAGCAGTCAGAGAGCGGGCACACATCCTAGAGGTGGTTCTCAGCAGTCAGAGAGCGGGCACACATCCTAGAGGTGGTTCTCAGCAGTCAGAGAGCAGGCATACATCCTAGGAGGTGGTTCTCATCAATCACATAGTGGCACACATCCTAGAGGTGGTTCTCAGCATTCAGAGAGCGGGTACACATCCTAGAGGTGGTTCTCAGCAGTCAGAGAGCGGGCACACATGCTAGAGGTGGTTCTCAGCAGTCAGAGAGCGGGCACACATCCTAGAGGTGGTTCTCAGCATTCAGAGAGTGGGTACACATCCTAGAGTTGGTTCTCAGCAGTCAGAAAGCGGGCACACATCCTAGAGGTGGTTCTCAGCAGTCTGGGAGCGGGTACACATCCTAGAGTTGGTTCTCAGCAGTCGGAGAGCGGGTACACATCCCAGAGGTGGTTCTCAGCAGTCATAGAGCAGACACACATCCTAGAGGTGGTTCTCAACAGTCAGAGAGCGGGTACACATCCTAGAGGTGGTTCTCAGCAGTCACATAGTGGCACACATCCTAGAGGTGGTTCTCAGCAGTCACATAGTGGCACACATCCTAGAGGTGGTTCTCAGCAGTCACATAGTGGCACACAATCTAGAGGTGGTTCTCAGCAGTCAGAGAGCGGGTACACATCCTAGAGGTGGTTCTCAGCAGTCACATAGTGGCACACATCCTAGAGGTGGTTCTCAGCAGTCACATAGTGGCACACAATCTAGAGGTGGTTCTCAGCAGTCAGAGAGCGGGTACACATCCTAGAGGTGGTTCTCAGCAGTCACATAGTGGCACACATCCTAGAGGTGGTTCTCAGCAGTCAGAGAGCAGGCACACATCCTAGAGGTGGTTCTCAGCAGTCACATAGTGGCACACATTCTAGAGGTGGTTCTCAGCAGTCAGAGAGCGGGTACACATCCTAGAGGTGATTCTCAGCAGTGAGAGAGCAGGCACACATCCTAGAGGTGGTTCTCAGCAGTCACATAGTGGCACACATTCTAGAGGTGGTTCTCAGCAGTCAGAGAGCGGGTACACATCCTAGAGGTGATTCTCATCAGTCAGAGAGCAGGTACACATCCTAGAGGTGATTCTCAGCAGTCAGAGAGCAGGTACACATCCTAGAGGTGGTTCTCAACAGTCAGAGAGCGGGCACACATCCTAGAGGTGGTTCTCAGCAGTCAGAGAGCTGGTACACATCCTAGAGGTGGTTCTCATCAGTCACAGAGCTGGTACACATCCTAGAGGTGGTTCTCAGCAGTCAGAGAGCTGGTACACATCCTAGAGGTGGTTCTCAGCAGTCAGAGAGCGGGTACACATCCCAGAGGTGGTTCTCAGCAGTCAGAGAGCGGGCACACATCCTAGAGGTGGTTCTCAGCAGTCAGAGAGCGGGTACACATCCCAGAGGTGATTCTCAGCAGTGAGAGAGCAGGCACACATCCTAGAGGTGGTTCTCAGCAGTCACATAGTGGCACACATCCTAGAGGTGGTTCTCAGCATTCAGAGAGCGGGTACACATCCTAGAGGTGGTTCTCAGCAGTCAGAGAGCGGGCACACATCCTAGAGGTGGTTCTCAGCAGTCAGAGAGCGGGCACACATCCTAGAGGTGGTTCTCAGCAGTCAGAGAGCAGGCATACATCCTAGGAGGTGGTTCTCATCAATCACATAGTGGCACACATCCTAGAGGTGGTTCTCAGCATTCAGAGAGCGGGTACACATCCTAGAGGTGGTTCTCAGCAGTCAGAGAGCGGGCACACATGCTAGAGGTGGTTCTCAGCAGTCAGAGAGCGGGCACACATCCTAGAGGTGGTTCTCAGCATTCAGAGAGTGGGTACACATCCTAGAGTTGGTTCTCAGCAGTCAGAAAGCGGGCACACATCCTAGAGGTGGTTCTCAGCAGTCTGGGAGCGGGTACACATCCTAGAGTTGGTTCTCAGCAGTCGGAGAGCGGGTACACATCCCAGAGGTGGTTCTCAGCAGTCATAGAGCAGACACACATCCTAGAGGTGGTTCTCAGCATTCAGAGAGCGGGTACACATCTTAGAGTTGGTTCTAAGCAGTCAGAGAGTGGGCACACATCCTAGAGGTGGTTCTCAGCAGTCAGAGAGCAGGTACACATCCTAGAGTTGGTTCTCAGCAGTCAGAGAGCGGGCACACATCCTAGAGGTGGTTCTCAGCAGGCAGAGAGCAGGTAAACATACTAGAGGTGGTTCTCAGCAGTCAGAGAGCGGACACACATCATAGAGGTGGTTCTCAGGAGTCAGAGAGCGGGTACACATCCTAGAGGTGGTTCTTAGCAGTCAGAAAGCAGGCATACATCCTAGAGGTGGTTCTCATCAGTCACATAGTGGCACACATCCAAGAGGTGGTTCTCAGCATTCAGAGAGCGGGTACACATCCTAGAGGTGGTTCTCAGCAGTCAGAGAGCAGGTAAACATACTAGAGGTGGTTCTCAGCAGTCAGAGAGCGGGTACACATTCTAGAGGTTGTTCTCAGCAGTCAGAGAGCGGGCACACATCCTAGAGGTGGTTCTCAGCAGTCAGAGAGCGGGCACACATCCTAGAGGTGGTTCTCAGCAGTCAGAGAGCGGGTACACATCCCAGAAGTGATTCTCAGCAGTGAGAGAGCAGGCACACATCCTAGAGGTGGTTCTCAGCAGTCACATAGTGGCACACATCCTAGAGGTGGTTCTCATCAGTCACATAGTGGCACACATCCTAGAGGTGGTTCTCAGCATTCAGAGAGCGGGTACACATCCTAGAGGTGGTTCTCAGCAGTCAGAGAGCGGGCACACATGCTATAGGTGGTTCTCAGCAGTCAGAGAGCGGGCACACATCCTAGAGGTGGTTCTCAGCATTCAGAGAGCGGATACACATCCTAGAGTTGGTTCTCAGCAGTCAGAAAGCGGGCACACATCCTAGAGGTGGTTCTCAGCAGTCAGTGAGCGGGTACACATCCTAGAGTTGGTACTCAGCAGTCAGAAAGCGGGTACACATCCCAGAGGTGGTTCTCAGCAGTCATAGAGCAGACACACATCCTAGAGGTGGTTCTCAGCATTCAGAAAGCGGGTACACATCTTAGAGTTGGTTCTCAGCAGTCAGAGAGTGGGCACACATCCTAGAGGTGGTTCTCAGCAGTCAGAGAGCGGATACACATCTTAGAGTTGGTTCTCAGCAGTCAGAGAGCGGGCACACATCCTAGAGGTGGTTCTCAGCAGTCAGAGAGCGGGTACACATCCTAGAGGTGGTTCTCAGCAGTCAGAGAGCGGGCACACATCCTAGAGGTGGTTCTCAGTAGTCAGAGAGCGGGCACACATCCTAGAGGTGGTTCTCAGCAGTCAGAGAGCGGGCACACATCCTAGAGGTGGTTCTCAGCAGTCATAGAGCGGTTACACATCCTAGCGGTGGTTCTCAGCAGTCAGAGAGCAGGTCAACATCCTAGAGGTGGTTCTCAGCAGTCAGAGAGCGGGTACACATTCTAGAGGTTGTTCTCAGCAGTCAGAGAGCGGGTACACATCCTAGAGGTGGTTCTCAGCAGTCAGCGAGCGGGCACACATCCTAGAGGTGGTTCTCAGCAGTCAGAGAGCGGGCACACATCCTAGAGGTGGTTCTCAGCAGTCAGAGAGCAGGCATACATCCTAGAAGGTGGTTCTCATCAATCACATAGAGGCACACATCCTAGAGGTGGTTCTCAGCATTCAGAGAGCGGATACACATCCTAGAGTTGGTTCTCAGCAGTCAGAAAGCGGGCACACATCCTAGAGTTGGTTCTCAGCAGTCATAGAGCAGACACACATCCTAGAGGTGGTTCTCAGCATTCAGAGAGCGGGTACACATCTTAGAGTTGGTTCTAAGCAGTCAGAGAGTGGGCACACATCCTAGAGGTGGTTCTCAGCATTCAGAGAGCGGGTACACATCCTAGAGGTGGTTCTCAGCAGTCAGAGAGCGGGCACACATGCTATAGGTGGTTCTCAGCAGTCAGAGAGCGGGCACACATCCTAGAGGTGGTTCTCAGCATTCAGAGAGCGGATACACATCCTAGAGTTGGTTCTCAGCAGTCAGAAAGCGGGCACACATCCTAGAGGTGGTTCTCAGCAGTCAGTGAGCGGGTACACATCCTAGAGTTGGTACTCAGCAGTCAGAAAGCGGGTACACATCCCAGAGGTGGTTCTCAGCAGTCATAGAACAGACACACATCCTAGAGGTGGTTCTCAGCATTCAGAAAGCGGGTACACATCTTAGAGTTGGTTCTCAGCAGTCAGAGAGTGGGCACACATCCTAGAGGTGGTTCTCAGCAGTCAGAGAGCGGGTACACATCTTAGAGTTGGTTCTCAGCAGTCAGAGAGCGGGCACACATCCTAGAGGTGGTTCTCAGCAGTCAGAGAGCGGGTACACATCCTAGAGGTGGTTCTCAGCAGTCAGAGAGCGGGCACACATCCTAGAGGTGGTTCTCAGTAGTCAGAGAGCGGGCACACATCCTAGAGGTGGTTCTCAGCAGTCAGAGAGCGGGCACACATCCTAGAGGTGGTTCTCAGCAGTCATAGAGCGGTTACACATCCTAGAGGTGGTTCTCAGCAGTCAGAGAGCAGGTCAACATCCTAGAGGTGGTTCTCAGCAGTCAGAGAGCGGGTACACATTCTAGAGGTTGTTCTCAGCAGTCAGAGAGCGGGTACACATCCTAGAGGTGGTTCTCAGCAGTCAGAGAGCGGGCACACATCCTAGAGGTGGTTCTCAGCAGTCAGAGAGCGGGCACACATCCTAGAGGTGGTTCTCAGCAGTCAGAGAGCAGGCATACATCCTAGGAGGTGGTTCTCATCAATCACATAGAGGCACACATCCTAGAGGTGGTTCTCAGCATTCAGAGAGCGGGTACACATCCTAGAGGTGGTTCTCAGCAGTCAGAGAGCGGGCACACATGCTAGAGGTGGTTCTCAGCAGTCAGAGAGCGGGCACACATCCTAGAGGTGGTTCTCAGCATTCAGAGAGCAGGTATACATCCTAGAGTTGGTTCTCAGCAGTCAGAAAGCGAGCACACATCCTAGAGGTGGTTCTCAGCAGTCTGGGAGCGGGTACACATCCTAGAGTTGGTTCTCAGCAGTCGGAGAGCGGGTACACATCCCAGAGGTGGTTCTCAGCAGTCATAGAGCAGACACACATCCTAGAGGTGGTTCTCAGCATTCAGAGAGCGGGTACACATCTTAGAGTTGGTACTAAGCAGTCAGAGAGTGGGCACACATCCTAGAGGTGGTTCTCAGCAGTCAGAGAGCAGGTACACATCCTAGAGTTGGTTCTCAGCAGTCAGAGAGCGGGCACACATCCTAGAGGTGGTTCTCAGCAGGCAGAGAGCAGGTAAACATACTAGAGGTGGTTCTCAGCAGTCAGAGAGCGGACACACATCATAGAGGTGGTTCTCAGGAGTCAGAGAGCGGGTACACATCCTAGAGGTGGTTCTTAGCAGTCAGAAAGCAGGCATACATCCTAGAGGTGGTTCTCATCAGTCACATAGTGGCACACATCCAAGAGGTGGTTCTCAGCATTCAGAGAGCGGGTACACATCCTAGAGGTGGTTCTCAGCAGTCAGAGAGCAGGTAAACATACTAGAGGTGGTTCTCAGCAGTCAGAGAGCGGGTACACATTCTAGAGGTTGTTCTCAGCAGTCAGAGAGCGGGCACACATCCTAGAGGTGGTTCTCAGTAGTCAGAGAGCGGGCACACATCCTAGAGGTGGTTCTCAGCAGTCAGAGAGCGGGCACACATCCTAGAGGTGGTTCTCAGCAGTCAGAGAGCGGGTACACATCCCAGAAGTGATTCTCAGCAGTGAGAGAGCAGGCACACATCCTAGAGGTGGTTCTCATCAGTCACATAGTGGCACACATCCTAGAGGTGGTTCTCAGCATTCAGAGAGCGGGTACACATCCTAGAGGTGGTTCTCAGCAGTCAGAGAGCGGGCACACATGCTATAGGTGGTTCTCAGCAGTCAGAGAGTGGGCACACATCCTAGAGGTGGTTCTCAGCATTCAGAGAGCGGATACACATCCTAGAGTTGGTTCTCAGCAGTCAGAAAGCGGGCACACATCCTAGAGGTGGTTCTCAGCAGTCAGTGAGCGGGTACACATCCTAGAGTTGGTTCTCAGCAGTCAGAAAGCGGGTACACATCCCAGAGGTGGTTCTCAGCAGTCATAGAGCAGACACACATCCTAGAGGTGGTTCTCAGCATTCAGAAAGCGGGTACACATCTTAGAGTTGGTTCTCAGCAGTCAGAGAGTGGGCACACATCCTAGAGGTGGTTCTCAGCAGTCAGAGAGCGGGTACACATCTTAGAGTTGGTTCTCAGCAGTCAGAGAGCTGGCACACATCCTAGAGGTGGTTCTCAGCAGTCAGAGAGCGGGTACACATCCTAGAGGTGGTTCTCAGCAGTCAGAGAGCGGGCACACATCCTAGAGGTGGTTCTCAGTAGTCAGAGAGCGGGCACACATCCTAGAGGTGGTTCTCAGCTGTGAGAGAGCAGGTAAACATCCTAGAGGTGGTTCTCAGCAGTCAGAGAGCGGGTACACATTCTAGAGGTTGTTCTCAGCAGTCAGAAAGCGGGCACACATCCTAGAGGTGGTTCTCAGTAGTCAGAGAGCGGGCACACATCCTAGAGGTGGTTCTCAGCAGTCATAGAGCGGTTACACATCCTAGAGGTGGTTCTCAGCAGTCAGAGAGCGGGTACACATTCTAGAGGTTGTTCTCAGCAGTCAGAGAGCGGGCACACATCCTAGAGGTGGTTCTCAGTAGTCAGAGAGCGGGCACACATCCTAGAGGTGGTTCTCAGCAGTCAGAGAGTGGGCACACATCCTAGAGATGGTTCTCAGCAGGCAGAGAGCAGGTAAACATCCTAGAGGTGGTTCTCAGCAGTCATAGAGCAGGTACACATCCTAGAGGTGGTTCTCAGCAGTCATAGAGCAGGCACACATCCTAGAGGTGGTTCTCAGCAGTCACATAGTGGCACACATCCTAGAGGTGGTTCTCAGCAGTCACATAGTGGCACACATCCTAGAGGTGGTTCTCATCAGTCAGAGAGCTGGTACACATCCTAGCGGTGGTTCTCAGCAGTCATAGAGCAGGTACACATCCCAGAGGTGGTTCTCAGCAGTCAGCGAGCGGGCACACATCTCAGAGGTGGTTCTCAGCAGTCAGAGAGCGGGCACACATACTAGAGGTGGTTCTCAGCAGTCAGAGAGTGGGCACACATCATAGAGGTGGTTCTCAGTAGTCAGAGAGCGGGCACACATCCTAGAGGTGGTTCTCAGCAGTCAGAGAGTGGGCACACATCCTAGAGGTGGTTCTCAGCAGGCAGAGAGCAGGTAAACATCCTAGAGGTGGTTCTCAGCAGTCATAGAGCAGGTACACATCCTAGAGGTGGTTCTCAGCAGTCATAGAGCAGGCACACATCCTAGAGGTGGTTCTCAGCAGTCACATAGTGGCACACATCCTAAAGGTGATTCTCAGCAGTCACATAGTGGCACACATCCTAGAGGTGGTTCTCATTAGTCAGAGAGCTGGTACACATCCTAGCGGTGGTTCTCAGCAGTCATAGAGCTGGTACACATCCTAGCGGTGGTTCTCAGCAGTCATAGAGCAGGTACACATCCCAGAGGTGGTTCTCAGCAGTCAGCGAGCGGGCACACATCTCAGAGGTGGTTCTCAGCAGTCAGAGAGCGGGCACACATACTAGAGGTGGTTCTCAGCAGTCAGAGAGTGGGCATACATCCTAGAGATGGTTCTCAGCAGTCAGAGAGTGGGCACATATACTAGAGGTGGTTCTCAGCAGTCAGAGAGTGGGCACACATCTCAGAGGTGGTTCTCAGCAGTCAGAGAGCGGGTTCACATACTAGAGGTGGTTCTCAGCAGTCAGAGAGCGGGCACACATCCTAGAGGTGGTTCTCAGCAATCAGAGAACAGGTTCACATCCTAGAGGTGGTTCTCAGCTGTCAGAGAGCTGGCACACATCCTAGAGGTGGTTCTCAGCTGTCAGAGAGCGGGTACACATACTAGCTGTGGTTCTCAGTTGTCAGAGAGCAGGTACACATCCCAGAGGTCTTTCTCAGCAGTCAGCGAGCGGGCACACATCTCAGAGGTGGTTCTCAGCAGTCAGAGAGCGGGCACACATACTAGAGGTGGTTCTCAGCAGTCAGAGAGTGGGCATACATCCTAGAGATGGTTCTCAGCAGTCAGAGAGTGGGCACACATCCTAGAGGTGGTTCTCAGCAATCAGAGAACAGGTTCACATCCTAGCGGTGGTTCTCAGCTGTCTGAGAGCTGGTTCACATCCTAGAGGTGGTTCTCAGCTGTCAGATAGTGGCACACATCCTAGTGGTGGTTCTCAGCTGTCATATAGTGGCACACATCCTAGTGGTGGTTCTCAGCTGTCAGAGAGCGGGCACACATCCTAGCGGTGGTTCTCAGGAGTCAGAGAGCAGGTACACATCCTAGCGGTGGTTCTCAGCTGTCAGAGAGCGGACACACATCCTAGAGGTGGTTCTCAGCAATCAGAGAGCAGACACACATCCTAGAGGTGGTTCTCAGCATTCAGAGAGCGGGTACACATCTTAGAGTTGGATCTAAGCAGTCAGAGAGTGGGCACACATCCTAGAGGTGGTTCTCAGCAGTCAGAGAGCAGGTACACATCCTAGAGTTGGTTCTCAGCAGTCAGAGAGCGGGCACACATCCTAGAGGTGGTTCTCAGCAGGCAGAGAGCAGGTAAACATACTAGAGGTGGTTCTCAGCAGTCAGAGAGCGGACACACATCATAGAGGTGGTTCTCAGGAGTCAGAGAGCGGGTACACATCCTAGAGGTGGTTCTTAGCAGTCAGAAAGCAGGCATACATCCTAGAGGTGGTTCTCATCAGTCACATAGTGGCACACATCCAAGAGGTGGTTCTCAGCATTCAGAGAGCGGGTACACATCCTAGAGGTGGTTCTCAGCAGTCAGAGAGCAGGTAAACATACTAGAGGTGGTTCTCAGCAGTCAGAGAGCGGGTACACATTCTAGAGGTTGTTCTCAGCAGTCAGAGAGCGGGCACACATCCTAGAGGTGGTTCTCAGTAGTCAGAGAGCGGGCACACATCCTAGAGGTGGTTCTCAGCAGTCAGAGAGCGGGCACACATCCTAGAGGTGGTTCTCAGCAGTCAGAGAGCGGGTACACATCCCAGAAGTGATTCTCAGCAGTGAGAGAGCAGGCACACATCCTAGAGGTGGTTCTCAGCAGTCACATAGTGGCACACATCCTAGAGGTGGTTCTCATCAGTCACATAGTGGCACACATCCTAGAGGTGGTTCTCAGCATTCAGAGAGCGGGTACACATCCTAGAGGTGGTTCTCAGCAGTCAGAGAGCGGGCACACATGCTATAGGTGGTTCTCAGCAGTCAGAGAGCGGGCACACATCCTAGAGGTGGTTCTCAGCATTCAGAGAGCGGATACACATCCTAGAGTTGGTTCTCAGCAGTCAGAAAGCGGGCACACATCCTAGAGGTGGTTCTCAGCAGTCAGTGAGCGGGTACACATCCTAGAGTTGGTTCTCAGCAGTCAGAAAGCGGGTACACATCCCAGAGGTGGTTCTCAGCAGTCATAGAGCAGACACACATCCTAGAGGTGGTTCTCAGCATTCAGAAAGCGGGTACACATCTTAGAGTTGGTTCTCAGCAGTCAGAGAGTGGGCACACATCCTAGAGGTGGTTCTCAGCAGTCAGAGAGCGGGTACACATTCTAGAGGTTGTTCTCAGCAGTCAGAGAGCGGGCACACATCCTAGAGGTGGTTCTCAGTAGTCAGAGAGCGGGCACACATCCTAGAGGTGGTTCTCAGCAGTCATAGAGCGGTTACACATCCTAGAGGTGGTTCTCAGCAGTCAGAGAGCGGGTACACATTCTAGAGGTTGTTCTCAGCAGTCAGAGAGCGGGCACACATCCTAGAGGTGGTTCTCAGTAGTCAGAGAGCAGGTACACATCCTAGCGGTGGTTCTCAGCTGTCAGAGAGCGGGTACACATCCTAGCTGTGGTTCTCAGCTGTCAGAGAGCAGGTACACATCCTAGCAGTGGTTCTCAGCAGTCAGAAAGCGGGCACACATCCTAGCGGTGGTTCTCAGCTGTCAGAGAGCAGGTACATATCCTAGCGGTGGTTCTCAGCAGTCAGAAAGCAGGTACACGCCCTAGAAGTGGTTCTCAGCAGTCATAGAGCGGTTACACATCCTAGGTGGTTCTCAGCTGTCAGAGAGCGGGCACACATCCTAGCGGTGGTTCTCAGCTGTCAGAGAGCGGGCACACATCCTAGAGGTGGTTCTTAGCTGTCAGAGAGCGGACACACATCCTAGTGGTGGTTCTCAGCTGTCAGAGAGCAGGAACACATCCTAGCGGTGGTTCTCAGCTGTCAGAGAGCGGGCACACATCCCAGAGGTGGTTCTCAGCTGTCAGAGAGCGGGCACACATCCTAGAGGTGGTTCTCAGCTGTCAGAGAGCAGGTACACATCCTAGAGGTGGTTCTCAGCAATCAGAGAGCAGGTACACATCCTAGAGGTGGTTCTCAGCAGTCACATAGTGGCACACATCCTAGCGGTGGTTCTCAGCTGTCAGAGAGCGGGCACACATCCCAGAGGTGTTTCTCAGCTGTCAGAGAGCGGGCACACATCCTAGAGGTGGTTCTCAGCAGTCAGAGAGCAGGTACACATCCTAGCGGTGGTTCTCAGCTGTCAGAGAGCAGGCACACATCCTAGCGGTGGTTCTCAGTTGTCAGAGAGCGGGCACACATCCCAGAGGTGGTTCTCAGCTGTCAGAGAGCGGGCACATATCCTAGAGGTGGTTCTCAGCAGTCAGAGAGCAGGTACACATCCTAGCGGTGGTTCTCAGCTGTCAGAGAGCGGGCACACATCCCAGAGGTGGTTCTCAGCTGTCAGAGAGCGGGCACTTATACTATAGCTGGTTCTCAGTGGTCAGATAGTGGCACACATCCTAGAGGTGGTTCTCAGCAGTCAGAGAGCGGGCACACATACTATAGCTGGTTCTCAGTGGTCAGATAGTGGCACACATCCTAGAGCTGATTCGTAGCCTCTCACCACACACACACACACACACACACACAGACCCGGACGCGGAGTTCCACTCCCTTATTACCATTCTGTGCTCACCTGCAGATACAGGGACTCAGGTTTGAGTTTAGTTTTTAATAATTTATTTGAAAAGAAAGTGTTTAAACGTGGTTTCATTCGGATCCCTGTCAGATAAAAACATTTTGGGGCATTCAACAAATAAACCCCAACTGGCGTTCTAATGATATCGAAGTCCGCCTCGCCAAGGCAGAGATGCAATGGATATATAAGTTGAAGACCTTGGTTCCTGCAGGTCTGAATGGTGACTTCGAAATAAAATGGTTTCTTTAACTTCTTTCTTTTTTTTTTAGTGGTGCTGCACTCTGTCACTTTAAATGCATTTTAAACAAATAGTGTTTTTAATGTTTTTATGAAATCAGTATATATGCTGCACATTGTCACTTTAGTAATACCTTTAATTATTCTGCATGTTTTTATATGTTCTTATATGTATTTGTTAAAAACTCTGATATGCTGCTTTCCGTTTTTATTTTCTTTTGGTTATATGGACATTGAAATAATGAACATTTGCCCAAAATGTCCGTGCGTTTCAAAGGACAGGAAACTGAATAGGTGGAACGCAAACCAGGAAATAGACGTGAGACGCATATCAACGGCAGAAAGAATATGACTGCTTCCGGCTTCTGACAAGAATATACGTCACGTCCGGAATGTCCAGCCGGAAACAACGGCTGCACGGGATTATTCTGATTGTGAACGGGGGATTTAAGAGCCGCCCCGTTCGTGGATGACAATACGCTTCTGAGGAAGGGCTCTGTTAGCCCGAAAGCGCGCTTAAGCTTTTGTCATCACCGAACGGACCGGACCTGGGGGAGCCGCTGTGGACGTTTGGGAAACCTTCTGCTGCAATTGTGGTCAGACCGGCCGGTTTTCGTTCTACCCAGGATTGGGTGATATGTGTTTTTATCTTTTTATTATGTGAGTGCAACATTAAAACCTGTTATATCTTTAAACAAAACGGTATTGTACTATCCAGTTCTGTTACCAGCCCTACAGGTTTGGGTAATTGGAGGAGGAGGAAAAAACCAGATTTCATCTAAAAGACCCCTGACATGCGCATTTGTGATCTACTTTTGTGAGTGCACTGTTTGAGTTACAAACAACCCGAATTGCCATACAATATCACACTATGGTTTTGTTTTGTTGCTTTTGTTTCTGAGCTATTTTAGATCATTTAATCTGGACTTATACAAACCAATAATTTGTGTAAGTGTTATTCCATTTCGCCAACCAACCCTTTTTGTCCTATACTGCAATTATACAGAGACATGAAGATAGGAGAAAATACTCATAGAAAGAACGTGCCAAAGATATCTATCTATCTATCTATCGAAGATATGAGTGCCTACTAGTGGGCTAGGGGTGTTATGACACCCCAAGTTTATGCCAATGGGTATATAAAACGAATACGTATCTGACATAGTTATCATCAGTTCTAGGACCACCACGTGACTGATTCATGGAAGATAAAACCATACATATAATACAGTGTATATAACCTTATTAGGAACACACTGGTCCCATAACAATCAACACAATGGGAATACCAAGGTTTAAAATACACAGATTTAATGCAGACAAATGGTTAAAAAACACACCTATGACATCATCAGATATATATATATATATATATATATATATATATATATATATACATACAGTATTAGCACACTGCTGGTGTTCCGCGTGAGGGGGAGACACAGGGTATTAGGACCAGGGCTGCAGGAACCCTGTAACGGGATAATGGGCAGATGAGTGTGGGGGGGGGGCTTTTTCGCTGCTTACACCTTAGGGTATACAGCTGATGGGTGTAAATGTCATGGCTGCTGGGCACACACAGTGGGCAGAGGATAGAGAAGGCATCAGCCACAAGTAGGTAGGTTATAGCTATTAGGTAGATGGTGATGATGAGCGTTCGTATAACAGGGCCTCATCCTCCTCACTCCGGGCCCCCAGTGATTTGTGGTTCCTGAGTCGCCTCATTTCCTGCGTCTCCTTCTCCGGGATTATCCAGCATCTGTTTGTACTGGCGCTTGAAGAACCCGAGCTGTAGAGAGAGAACACTACTGTATATATAAACTGCAATAAGAGGAACACATGATCCCTCTGCTGCAGCCTACAGCCAGCTCCTGTAACTGGCCCTGCACACTGGTAACTGACACTGCACGCTGGTAGCTGACACTGCATGCATGGAATTTATTATTGTCTTATTACCTAGGTACCATCTTATTGCATTGTTGCATTTACTCTCTTTTGATATTATTAGTTACGGTTCCATCTGGTGTATTGTTACATTTATTACTCAGTACTGAGGGTGCATGTACATTACTCAGTTTCTCTTGCGGTACCCTGCCTCCTGTAGCAGCCTTGTATTCTGTAAGACCAGGCGGCACCGGGGTTGAGGTGGAAATAATCTACCTCTTTGAACGTAGCTGTTATTGGTGAAGCCTAGTTTGCAGGAGGCAATCAGGACAGCAAGGTGTCCGCAATGGAGGGCTGCTGCTTGCTCTTCCTAACATGAAGATGGGATGTTGCCCATAGCAACCAATTATATTATTTTTCTTATTTATATAGCACCTTCTAGAAGATAATATATAGAATCTGGTTGGTTGCTATCGGCAACATGCAATCTTCAGTAGCACTCCCATCTTAGTACATGATCTCACACACAGACACACACAGAGGGGTACATTTACAGTCATCTTTCTCCTTTCCGGGTCCCCACAAGGGAGGAAAAGGAGAGCCGTCAGCAACGGACACCTACGCAGCTAAAGATAATCACCGTCCTTACAAAAAATACTAGTTAGAGGCATACCTGGAAGAAACTGAAGTATCTGGGAGATTTGAAGTACAATGCAGGGTAGCGGGGGATTTATGGCAAATACAGGAGCCTCCTGCAGGATGGGGAGATCAGGCAGCTATGTACTCTGGGGGGATAATAATGATGTCATGCAGTTCTCCTCTGGGGATATATTGCACAGTATCGGACATCATTGTCAGTATAAGTATATTTATAATGGTCTGAGCCATACTCACTACTCTCCTAGATCCTGTGAGCCTCCCAATTTATAGGGTAGTCCCCGCACCCCTGGAAGAATGGGCCCCCTCTGGCATTCTGCCCGCTTACTAATGAATGAGGAGAAGAGTAACGGGTCCATGTGGAATGGGCAGGGCCTAATAACTCGCGTGCTCCGGCCCCACCACAGGCCAGCTGTGATGAATCATGTTCATTCCAGATTTCGAGGGGGCTGCTGTGACCCATCTTGATGTGACACACAGGTCACAGTGTTGGGGTACGCATATACATTTTAGGGCGATAACCGGTGACTCACACGGATCCCCACTTGTGACTGGACTGGCGTTACTGGACGCTACTGGTAGATTCGCACATAGGACACTATTGCGCCGTGAACATACGATAGCTGGAGATGATGCTTGGCAGAGCCTTATGCCGTCACATCAGGAGAGATGAGGTTAATGACTTAGTACTTTGGGTTAGAGGGCTGCACCCATCCACATTTCCTACGTGGTCCAACGTTTCACAGCGGCATTTACCTTGTACAGTGCGGCGGCTATCAGCGCCAATAACACCAGACCTCCGACGCTGCTGCCGATTATTATAGGGGCGTAATTATAGGCAATGTAGACCTCCAGCACGGTCTGCGCCTGCAAGAGATAACACAAAGAGGCACTGACAATAGGAGCGACTTACTATGGTGCAAAGAAGGAAGGACTGCCCCACGTAATCAGGCGAGAGAGGGAACTAGTATATCGAATACATCGGCACAAATCACAAACACAACCGTGAGTCCGTATTACTGGCCAGGAGCCTCCAGGAAACCACACGAGTGCCACCCAGTCTGGGCATATACCCACAGGCTGAACTATACAGGGACTAGTAGATACATAAATCTGGCTGGTACTGTACCTGGGCTCTAATGAAACGCTGGCTCTGGTGATACAGGCTGGAATTATATTTGATTTCTGCTGAACTCTGCAGAGAGATCTTCTGCTGTTCTGTCTGAGACCGGAGAGATGTGTTATCATTTAATATAGACATATCACATTTCATGCATCTCTTGTTCTAGATATATCTATGGTACTTATGAGTTATCTGGGCGCCCGATTTTTTGATTGTATGCCTTAAGTTAAGGCATACAATCAGATGCGATGCGATGCGATATCGCATCGCATCGCATCGCATGCGACCATCGGATGCGATGACCCCATTTTTCCATAGGAATCAATGTTAAAATGGACAGAGTCCATTTTAACATGGAATTCAATGGGAAAAAGGGGTCCTCTTCATACCCCTACTATCCAAGTGGGCATGGAGTTGGATATAAACCTGTGGCGAGCGTAGCGAGCCACCGAGCCCGAAGCGTGGCGAGCGAAGCGAGCCCCGCGAGGGGACGGTATTCTATGTCCCCTCGCGGGGCTCGCTACGCTCGCCACGCTTCGGGCTCGGTGGCTCGCTACGCTCGCCACAGGTTTATATCCAACTCCATGCCCACTTGGATAGTAGGGGTATGAAAAGGACCCCTTTTCCCCATTGAATTCCATGTTAAAATGGACTCTGTCCATTTTAACATTGATTCCTATGGAAAAATCGGGTCATCGCATCGCATCGCATCGCATCCGATGGTCGCATGCGATGCGATGCGATGTGCCCGATCCGACCCGATTTAGAAATCGGGCACCCGGATAACTCATAAGTACCATATCTATTAGTAAAAGCTGTGAGAGGGAACGTTACTAAGCCACCCATCACCAGTCTGTTCGGCCTAAGAGCTTGGCACGTTTAGCTACAGTAGCTGCCGAGTTCTCAGGATTCATATTTCCTGATGGTGAAGTCATACGCATTTGGCTGCCGGTAATCGGGACGACCCTGAAGCATGGCGTAGATCAGTCAGATCTGTGTGCAGCTTCTCGGTGTAAAAATAAGAAAAACTAAATAATTAAATTAAATAGGAGCTCATGCTAAATTCTTAACATGGAAGTCTATGGAGATGCACACAGCCTATCAGGGGTGGAACTCCTATTGAGATCACGTGATAGGCTGAGGGGAGTCCCATTGACTGACATGTTTACACATGCAGCTCCTCCGATCTACCCCTTGGATTGCAAACTTCGGACCAAAGAGGACCGATCTACACTGGAGGAGGCGAGTAAAATTATTGTCTACAGCTCCATACTGGATTCTACTGGACACGTTTTCTGAACCTAAGTGTCAAGATAGGTTAATATACAGTATGTATGCATGCATGTAATTATAGTGTGTGCATGTAAGTAAATAAAGTTATACTTTATTCAGTGTTTGTTTTTGCTGTGGGACTACAAGTCCCAGTGGGCTCTTTAATGCCCCACATGCAGGGACTTGTGGTTCTCTAAGTCTGTGCATGCGGTGGAGGCTTGCTGTAACTTTTAGTTCCACAGCAGAACCTAATATTTTATTTTAACCCTTAATTTTTACACTTAATCTGCCAACTCAGCACCCACCTCCCAGGTATGTCGGGGATAGCTGACCAGCCACAGTCTAATGCTTTGGTCACAAGACATGACATAATAAGTGTCCCCCAAACTGTGGCATTACCCTGATGGCCGTTGAAGCGCGGTGATGGCTCCAAAACTATGGGGGACCCCTACTTCTTTACCCGTGGGGCAGGGGGGGGGGGGGGGGGGACGGACTGACGGACTCCTCACCGCTTTTTTAAACTATTACATTTTTGGCCTATTTTTTACACAAAAGGAGCATCGCGCAGATCTGACTGATCCATGCAGGCTTCAGCAAACACCAATGGAAAATGTGGCACATTTCTAGTCGTATACTGAGCTGAATTCGCACCAAAATTCAGCAATAGGAATGTTCTATCGATGGTCTCTATCGATGGTCTCTCCATTCGTTCATAAAAATGTCCACTCGCCGAATGCTGCCCATTGAAGTTTGCAGACTGTCCCATCCGCGAATAAGATTGTATACATACAAATGGGCGCATTAATACCAATTCCATCTTAGTACATTTCCCCCTGAGTCTATTCTAAGTCACCGCAGGATGTCACACACACAAAACATACACTGGCATAGATACACAGATACACTATCCAGGGCACATGTTACCACCTGGGCGGTCCATGCTTTAGTCACGGAGCCACTGATTGTGAAGATGACCGATGTCCGAGAGCCCAGATCAGCGATGTCACAGACAGTTCTGAGACAAGACGCCACCGAACAGTTCTGAGGAATGAGATAAAAGGGGGGTTAGATTTTTGGATCAGAAAATGAAGGGACCTCAGTAGGTCTTCCTGACAGGGTGCACTCTATTGTCAGAGCACAGTCACATGAGAACTTAGACAGTATTACCTGTACTGTCACCACCTGTGACAATGACATAGGACCAGCCTGACACAATTGCACAGGCCGCTCAGCGAGAGATTATTGTGCAGTTACGTGATCTTGTGATATAAAAGCCTCCTTACAGACTGGGACTGAGTGTATAACAAAGACTAATGAAGAATCCTTTATTTACAAAAGGTGCACAATGCTAAATGATGCCTGGGTATGCGGGATTGGTGAGATACCTTATATGCCTGAAACTATACTGAGGGATTTCCAAATTGCACCGAACCATTCACTACACTTCACTCATTTTTAATGATTTTGCAAGCTCCTAGCAATTATAAGGAAAAAACTATTTTTGTCTAAACCAGACGAAATACGGTGCGGCTTTATTCTCTGCTGTTGTCAGAATACACCTGGTGGTTTTAATAATCTGCGACTGGGTTTACTTCCATTGTGACCCAGGCACTGGATGCATTTACTAACCTGGTCTAGCTGGGCACCAGGTCTGCAGTGGTAATAACTGTGTGGCCACAGTATACAAGAAGGAAGGCACACGTACATAGGAACTACACCAGAAGCCATAGGGTCACCTTAGTGATTGAGCTTCCGGTACTGCTTTTCTAGCACGGCGCCCGCGATCTACATGGTATGGGTGGGGCTGATATCTCAAGCATCTCATGCATCTTATGTGTTTGTGCAGCATAAGATGCATGAGATGAGGCAATCGACGCGATCGACGAGATTTTTACATTGGAATCAATGTGAAATGGTCACTGAGACCCAATGTTACATTTATTCCAATGTAAAAAGCCCCCAAAACCCCAATTTTAATTGCTAACCCCCCCCTCATGGGTTAAAATGGCCCCCCCATTGTTAACGCCACCCCACTATTGACGCCAACCCGAAGCGTGGCGAGCGCAGCGAGCCCGTGAGGGGCGGCAGTACGCGTCCTCCAACCTTTTCATACCCCCACTATCCATGTCGGCGTGGAGTTGATTATAAATAGTGTGGCGAGCGCAGCGAGCCACCGAGCCGGAAGCGTGGCGAGCGCAGCGAGCCCCGCGAGGGGACGCGGAATAAATGTAAAGTAGTCCGCGTCCGCTCGCCACACTTCGGGCTCGGTGGCTCACCAAACTATATAGAATCAACTCCACGCCGACGTGGATAGTGGGGGTATGAAAAGGTCGGAGGACGCGTACCGCCGCCGCTCGCCACGCTTCGGGTTGGCGTTGATAGTGCTGGGGGCGTTAACAATGGTTATTGGGGGCTCACAATTTTTTATCTCATGGATCTCATGCATCTTATGGATGCATAAGATCCATGAGATTAAAAAAATTGGGTCCATCGCGTTGATTGTATGCCTTAAGTACCTTAGACTTAAGGCATACAATCAATGAGACGGTCACTGTGCTAGGAAAGCAGTACCAAGCTTCCTTCTTAGCTGTCTGCTGGAATATGTAACAACCTTAACAAACAGAAAAAGGCCATGTAGATTGCCGCAGGAACCAGTCCATCCATATATAGGAATCCCGTGCAGCGTAGTGGAAGAAAAACATAACTAGCAATAATGCAATAACTAAATTCCTCTACAAAAGGAAATCCGGGAGGTGGTCCTGAGAAAGCAGACCATCCAGGGAATGGAAACTCAAGCAGGGAGATCTGAGACAGAAGAAAACCAATACCCATTTGCCCCACTGCCTTCAAGCACCCAGGTTATTACTCATGGACAGGCATCAACCTGGGAGTTTGCTTAGTGGGAAAAGGTGCCAAAAAATCCTGAGAAATCAGTAAATACAGCCCATGTAGCTTGCAGGGTTGGACCCGGAATAAGGGGAAGTGTAAACAGATAACACAGGTCATCCAGCCCAGGATCAGTTAACAACATGATGATTGGTCAAGAATGGTGGAGACCAGAATGGTGTCTGTGGACAGCTGTGACCAGGGAGGGAGAGATTACTGCCTCCTTGTATGGTCCGGACCATCCCTGCTTCATATGGGGAGGCTGTACTCTCTGTGCAGACACCCTCCCAACATATTACCGAATGGACTGCCGCTGCAGTATGGGGAATAGCTCAATGTTACCGGATGGACTGCCCCCGCAGAACGGGGAATAGCTCAATGATACCGGATAGACCGCCCCCGCAGTACGGGTAATAGCTCGATGTTACCGGATGGACTGCCCCCGCAGTACGGGTAATAGCTCAATGTTACCGGATGGACTGCCCCCGCAGTACGGGTAATAGCTCGATGTTACCGGATGGACCGCCCCCGCAGTATGGGGAATAGCTCAATGTTACCGGATGGACTGCCCCCGCAGTACGGGTAATAGCTCGATGTTACCGGATGGACTGCCCCCGCAGTAGAGGTAATAGCTCAATGTTACTGGATGGACTGCCCCCGCAGTAGAGGTAATAGCTCGATGTTACCGGATGGACTGCCCCCGCAGTACGGGTAATAGCTCGATGTTACCAGATGGACTGCCCCCGCAGTACGGGTAATAGCTCAATGTTACCGGATGGACTGCCCCCGCAGTACGGGTAATAGCTCGATGTTACCGGATGGACCGCCCCCGCAGTATGGGGAATAGCTCAATGTTACCGGATGGACTGCCCCCGCAGTACGGGTAATAGCTCGATGTTACCGGATGGACCGCCCCTGCAGTATGGGGAATAGCTCAATGTTACCGGATGGACTGCCCCCGCAGTACGGGTAATAGCTCGATGTTACCGGATAGACTGCCCCCGCAGTAGAGGTAATAGCTCAATGTTACCGGATGGACTGCCCCCGCAGTAGAGGTAATAGCTCGATGTTACCGGATGGACTGCCCCCGCAGTACGGGTAATAGCTCGATGTTACCGGATGGACTGCCCCCGCAGTACGGGTAATAGCTCGATGTTACCGGATGGACTGCCCCCGCAGTACGGGTAATAGCTCGATGTTACCGGATGGACTGCCCCCGCAGTAGGGGTAATAGCTCGATGTTACCGGATGGACTGCCCCCGCAGTACGGGTAATAGCTCGATGTTACCGGATGGACTGCCCCCGCAGTACGGGTAATAGCTCGATGTTACCGGATGGACTGCCCCCGCAGTACGGGTAATAGCTCGATGTTACCGGATGGACTGCCCCCGCAGTAGGGGTAATAGCTCGATGTTACCGGATGGACTGCCCCCGCAGTAGGGGTAATAGCTCGATGTAAAAGGATGGACCGCCCCCGCAGTAGGGGTAATAGCTCAATGTTACCGGATGGACAGCCCCCGCAGTAGGGATAATAGCTCGATGTTACCGGATGGACTGCCCCCGCAGTAGGGGTAATAGCTCGATGTTACCGGATGGACAGCCCCCGCAGTACGGGTAATAGCTCGATGTTACCGGATGGACTGCCCCCGCAGTAGAGGTAATAGCTCAATGTTACTGGATGGACTGCCCCCGCAGTAGAGGTAATAGCTCGATGTTACCGGATGGACTGCCCCCGCAGTACGGGTAATAGCTCGATGTTACCGGATGGACTGCCCCCGCAGTACGGGTAATAGCTCAATGTTACCGGATGGACTGCCCCCGCAGTACGGGTAATAGCTCGATGTTACCGGATGGACCGCCCCCGCAGTATGGGGAATAGCTCAATGTTACCGGATGGACTGCCCCCGCAGTATGGGTAATAGCTCGATGTTACCGGATGGACTGCCCCCGCAGTAGAGGTAATAGCTCAATGTTACCGGATGGACTGCCCCCGCAGTAGAGGTAATAGCTCGATGTTACCGGATGGACTGCCCCCGCAGTACGGGTAATAGCTCGATGTTACCGGATGGACTGCCCCCGCAGTACGGGTAATAGCTCGATGTTACCGGATGGACTGCCCCCGCAGTACGGGTAATAGCTCGATGTTACCGGATGGACTGCCCCCGAAGTAGGGGTAATAGCTCGATGTTACCGGATGGACTGCCCCCGCAGTAGGGGTAATAGCTCAATGTAAAAGGATGGACCGCCCCCGCAGTAGGGGTAATAGCTCAATGTTACCGGATGGACAGCCCCCGCAGTAGGGATAATAGCTCGATGTTACCGGATGGACTGCCCCCGCAGTACGGGTAATAGCTCGATGTTACCGGATGGACAGCCCCCGCAGTAGGGGTAATAGCTCGATGTTACCGGATGGACTGCTCCCGCAGTAGGGGTAATACCTCAATGTTACCATATGGACTGCCCCCGCAGTACGGGTAATAGCTCGATGTTACCGGATGGACCGCCCCCGCAGTAGGGGTAATACCTCAATGTTACCGGATGGACCGCCCCCGCAGTAGAGGTAATAGCTCAATGTTACCGGATGGACCGCCCCCGCAGTAGGGGTAATAGCTCAATGTTACCGGATGGACTGCCACCGCAGTACGGGTAATAGCTCGATGTTACCGGATGGACTGCCCCCGCAGTACGGGTAATAGCTCAATGTTACCGGATGGACTGCCCCCCGCAGTACGGGTAATAGCTCGATGTAAAAGGATGGACCGCCCCCGCAGTAGGGGTAATAGCTCGATGTTACCGGATGGACCGCCCCCGCAGTAGGGGTAATAGCTCAATGTTACCGGATGGACCGCCCCCGCAGTACGGGTAATAGCTCGATGTTACCGGATGGACTGCCCCCGCAGTACGGGTAATAGCTCAATATTACCGGATGGACTGCCCCCGCAGTACGGGGAATAGCTCAATGTTACCGGATGGACTGCCCCCGCAGTAGGGGTAATAGCTCAATGTTACTGGATGGACTGCCCCTGCAGTACGGGGAATAGCTCAATGTTATCGGATGGACCGCCCCCGCAGTACGGGGAATAGCTCGATGTTACCGGATGGACCGCCCCCGCAGTACGGGGAATAGCTCAATGTTACCGGATGGACTGCCCCCGCAGTACGGGGAATAGCTCAATGTTACCGGATGGACCGCCCCCGCAGTAGGGGTAATAGCTCGATGTAAAAGGATGGACCGCCCCCGCAGTACGGGTAATAGCTCAATGTTACCGGATGGACCGCCCCCGCAGTAGGGATAATAGCTCGATGTTACCGGATGGACTGCCCCCGCAGTATGGGTAATAGCTCGATGTTACCGGATGGACTGCCCCCGCAGTAGGGGTAATACCTCAATGTTACCGGATGGACTGCCCCCGCAGTACGGGTAATAGCTCGATGTTACCGGATGGACTGCCCCCGCAGTACAGGTAATAGCTCGATGTTACCGGATGGACCGCCCACGCAGTAGGGGTAATACCTCAATGTTACCGGATGGACCGCCCCCGCAGTAGGGGTAATAGCTCAATGTTACCGGATGGACTGCCCCCGCAGTACGGGTAATAGCTCAATGTTACCGGATGGACTGCCCCCGCAGTACGGGTAATAGCTCGATGTAAAAGGATGGACCGCCCCCGCAGTAGGGGTAATAGCTCGATGTTACCAGATGGACCGCCCCCGCAGTAGGGGTAATAGCTCAATGTTACCGGATGGACCGCCCCCGCAGTAGGGGTAATAGCTCGATGTTACTGGATGGACTGCCCCCGCAGTACGGGTAATAGCTCAATGTTACCGGATGGACTGCCCCCGCAGTACGGGTAATAGCTCGATGTTACCGGATGGACTGCCCCCGCAGTATGGGGAATAGCTCAATGTTACCGGATGGACTGCCCCCGCAGTAGGGGTAATACCTCAATGTTACCGGATGCACAGCCCCAGCAGTACGGGTAATAGCTCGATGTAAAAGGATGGACCGCCCCCGCAGTACGGGTAATAGCTCGATGTAACCGGATGGACTGCCCCCGCAGTAGGGGTAATACCTCAATGTTACCGGATGGACTTCCCCCCGATAACCCCATGTTGACCTTTTGACTGTCGACCTTCCCCATGTCGGCCCAATGCTTGTAGATCCAATGACCGTATCCCGTATCAGCTGGATGACAGTGACTGACAGATAAATCTGGCAGAATGTCAGCTCTTTGGGCCAGGTTGTAGGACAAGAACTCAGAAGCCGGCACTTACCAGAGTTGTGGTAGCTTTCAGGAGCTCCTGGTAGTTTGTGGGTCCCGGGGTCTCACCCAGTGCGGTGCAACGAGTGACCTGCACCTGCAATAAACATTAATGTTACATATTATTTACCATTACCTGTGCGCACGGTGACGCCATGTGTGATAGAGGAAGGTGATGCTGGGACCAGTAGTGCGCACAGTGACGCCATGTGTGATAGAGGAAGGTGATGCTGGGACTAGTATTGCGCACGGTGACGCCATGTGTGATAGAGGAAGGTGATGCTGGGACCAGTAGTGCACACGGTGACGCCATGTGTGATAGAGGAAGGTGATGCTGGGACCAGTAGTGCGCACAGTGACGCCATGTGTGATAGAGGAAGGTGATGCTGGGACTAGTATTGCGCACGGTGACGCCATGTGTGATAGAGGAAGGTGATGCTGGGACCAGTAGTACGCACGGTGACGCCATGTGTGATAGAGGAAAGTGATGCTGGAACTAGTATTGCGCACGGTGACGCCATGTGTGATAGAGGAAGGTGATGCTGGGACCAGTAGTGCGCACGGTGACGCCATGTGTGATAGAGGAAGGTGATGCTGGGACCAGTAGTGCGCACGGTGACGCCATGTGTGATAGAGGAAGGTGATGCTTGGACCAGTAGTGCGCACAGTGACATCATGTGTGATAGAGGAAGGTGATGCTGGGCCCAGTAGTGCGCACGGTGACGCCATGTGTGATAGAGGAAGGTGATGCTTGGACCAGTAGTGCGCACAGTGACATCATGTGTGATAGAGGAAGGTGATGCTGGGACCAGTAGTGCGCACGGTGACGCCATGTGTAATAGAGGAAGGTGATGCTGGGACCAGTAGTGCGCACGGTGACATCATGTGTGATAGAGGTAGGTGATGCTTGGACTAGTAGTGCGCGCGGTGACGCTAGGTGTGATAGAGGAAGGTGATGCTGGGACTAGTAGTGCGCACGGTGACGCAATGCGTGATAGAGGAAGGTGATGCTGGGACTAGTAGTGCGCACGGTGACGCCATGTGTGATAGAGGAAGGTGATACTGGGACCAGTAGTGCGCACGGTGCTGCCATGTGTGATAGAGGAAGGTGAAGCTGGGACCAGTAGTGCGCACGGTGACGCCATGTGTAATAGAGGAAGGTGATGCTGGGACCAGTAGTGCGCACAATGACATCATGTGATAGAGGAAGGTGATGCTGGGACCAGTAGTGCGCACGGTGACGCCATGTGTGATAGAGGAAGGTGATGCTGGGACCAGTAGTGCGCACGGTGACATCATGTGTGATAGAGGAAGGTGATGCTGGGACCAGTAGTGCACACGGTGACGCCATGTGTGATAGAGGAAGGTGATGCTGGGACCAGTAGTGCGCACAGTGACGCCATGTGTGATAGAGGAAGGTGATGCTGGGACTAGTATTGCGCACGGTGACGCCATGTGTGATAGAGGAAGGTGATGCTGGGACCAGTAGTACGCACGGTGACGCCATGTGTGATAGAGGAAAGTGATGCTGGAACTAGTATTGCGCACGGTGACGCCATGTGTGATAGAGGAAGGTGATGCTGGGACCAGTAGTGCGCACGGTGACGCCATGTGTGATAGAGGAAGGTGATGCTGGGACCAGTAGTGCGCACGGTGACGCCATGTGTGATAGAGGAAGGTGATGCTTTGACCAGTAGTACGCACGGTGACGCCATGTGTGATAGAGGAAAGTGATGCTGGAACTAGTATTGCGCACGGTGACGCCATGTGTGATAGAGGAAGGTGATGCTGGGACCAGTAGTGCGCACGGTGACGCCATGTGTGATAGAGGAAGGTGATGCTGGGACCAGTAGTGCGCACGGTGACGCCATGTGTGATAGAGGAAGGTGATGCTTGGACCAGTAGTGCGCACAGTGACATCATGTGTGATAGAGGAAGGTGATGCTGGGACCAGTAGTGCGCACGGTGACGCCATGTGTGATAGAGGAAGGTGATGCTTGGACCAGTAGTGCGCACAGTGACATCATGTGTGATAGAGGAAGGTGATGCTGGGACCAGTAGTGCGCACGGTGACGCCATGTGTAATAGAGGAAGGTGATGCTGGGACCAGTAGTGCGCACGGTGACATCATGTGTGATAGAGGAAGGTGATGCTTGGACTAGTAGTGCGCGCGGTGACGCTAGGTGTGATAGAGGAAGGTGATGCTGGGACCAGTAGTGCGCATGGTGACGCAATGCGTGATAGAGGAAGGTGATGCTGGGACTAGTAGTGCGCACGGTGACGCCATGTGTGATAGAGGAAGGTGATACTGGGACCAGTAGTGCGCACGGTGCTGCCATGTGTGATAGAGGAAGGTGAAGCTGGGACCAGTAGTGCGCACGGTGACGCCATGTGTAATAGAGGAAGGTGATGCTGGGACCAGTAGTGCGCACAATGACATCATGTGATAGAGGAAGGTGATGCTGGGACCAGTAGTGCGCACGGTGACGCCATGTGTGATAGAGGAAGGTGATGCTGGGACCAGTAGTGCGCACGGTGACATCATGTGTGATAGAGGAAGGTGATGCTGGGACCAGTAGTGCGCACGGTGACGCCATGGGTGATAGAGGAAGGTGATGCTGGGACCAGTAGTGCGCACGGTGATGCCATATGTGATAGAGGAAGGTGATGCTGGGACCAGTAGTGCGCATGGTGACGCCATGTGTGATAAAGGAAGGTGATGCTGGGACTAGTAGTGCGCACGGTGCTACCATGTGTGATAGAGGAAGGTGATGCTGGGACGAGTAGTGCGCACAGTGACATCATGTGTGATAGAGGAAGGTGATGCTGGGACCAGTAGTGCGCACGGTGACGCCATGTGTGATAGAGGAAGGTGATGTTGGGACCAGTAGTGTGCGCGGTGACGCCATGTGTGATAGAGGAAGGTGATGCTGGGACCAGTAGTGCGCGCGGGGTGACGCCATGTGTGATAGAGGAAGGTGATGCTGGGACTAGTAGTGCGCACGGTGACGCCATGTGTGATAGAGGAAGGTGATGCTGGGACCAGTAGTGCACGCGGTGACGCCATGTGTGATAGAGGAAGGTGATGCTGGGACCAGTAGTGCGCACGGTGACGCCATGTGTGATAGAGGAAGGTGATGCTTGGACTAGTAGTGCGCACGGTGACGCCATGTGTGATAGAGGAAGGTGATGCTGGGACCAGTAGTGCGCATGGTTATGCCATGTGTTATAGAGGAAGGTGATGCTGGGACCAGTAGTGCGCACGGTGACGCCATGTGTGATAGAGGAAGGTGATGCTTGGACTAGTAGTGCGCACGGTGCTGCCATGTGTGATAGAGGAAGGTGATGCTGGGACCAGTAGTGCGCACGGAGATGCCATGTGTGATAGAGGAAGGTGATGCTGGGACCAGTAGTGCGCACGGTCACGCCATGTGTGATAGAGGAAGGTGATGCTTGGACTAGTAGTGCCCACAGTGATGCCATGTGTGATAGAGGAAGGTGATGTTGGGACCAGTAGTGGGCACGGTGACGCCATGTGTGATAGTGGAAGGTTTTACTTGGACTAGTAGTGCGCGCGGTGCTGCCATGTGTGATAGAGGAAGGTGATGCTGGGACCAGTAGTGCGCACAGTGACATCATGTGTGATAGAGGAAGGTGATGCTGGGACCAGTAGTGCGCACAGTGACGCCATGTGTGATAGAGGAAGGTGATGCTGGGACCAGTAGTGCGCACAGTGACGCCATGTGTGATAGAGGAAGGTGATGCTGGGACTAGTATTGCGCACGGTGATGCCATGTGTGATAGTGCGCACGGTGATGCCATGTGTGATAGAGGAAGGTGATGCTGGGACCAGTAGTGCGCACGGTGATGCCATGTGTGATAGAGGAAGGTGATGCTGGAACTAGTAGTGCGCACGGTGACGCCATGTGTTATAGAGGAAGGTGATGCTGGAACTAGTAGTGCTTGTAGTGAGATGTATCAGATACCTGTGAGCTGGTGACATTTGTATCCTTCCAGATAAGAGTGTCCCCCAGTCTGATCGGGACCAGGAATATGACAGAGAGAGGAAGACGGCGATCCCCCAAATTGTTCAACTGTGGGGGGAGAGAAAGAGGAACGTCTGACCGAGGAACATGTTATCAATGCAAAGAGACTACCTATCTATCTCATGTATATCTCTCTCTCTCTATATATAACTGCACCTTATGATAAAAGGCCTGACATGACATCTCAAATCTATATATATATATATATATATATATATATATATATATATATATATATATTCAGTAGCGCACGCAGGGGGGGTTCCGAGTACCCAGAAACCCCCCAGGAGTCTAAGGGCCCTAGGCTGAAAGCTGAGGGTCCCCTCTTTCCATGAGTACAAGATTTTTTTAAATCGGACCTTGGGAACCGGAGATATCTGACTTCAAAGCAGTGGTCCCCATCCAAGCCTGTTAATTACTTTTCCCAGTCAGATATTTCATTTTCTGTCTCACTTAGAGTTTTTCTGAGGTTATATTCCAAAAGCTGGGACTCTCCCCCTTTGATGGACACTAGTAGCTTGTCTCTACCTTGACCACTACCAGAGATATCAGCCTTCCAGCAGCTGGTTACTGCTCCAGCTCCACACACCTGGTATGTAGTTTTATATACTCGTTGGCAGATTGCTCTGCCTCCTGAACTCTGATCCCCTAGTCCCCAGTACCATTTAGTAGGTGGAATTCTCTAGTTTATAATTCCATTAAAATCTAAGAAATCTATTTCCGGGAACTGGAGATATCTGTAGTCAAGCAAGCTGTCCTCCCACCAGAAAATTATGAATAATAAGCCCCCTCCACTATACACCCCTCCTCTGCATATTAAACATCCTCTACCACCCTGGAAGTTATGTATCAGGGCCCCTTCATTCAGCCCCCTTACCACCTGCGGGACATCAAAGCTTCCCCCACCCCTACCGCTGGAGGATCAGTAGGGGCCCCAATACATTGCTATGCCCAGGGGTCTACACTGCTGTTGACGCCCCTGTGTGTGTGTTGCCTGGCACTCTCCTAGTTGTATCATCCGGTTGCGGTGCCCTCGATCCCAGGAATTGGGAGATATATCTTGTAGATTGTTGGAGGTACTCGCAACACTTTTCAAATTTTCAAACAAGAAATAAAGCAAAGCTCACACAAGGGGCTGCTGTGACACAGCAACTAGGAGAGTGCCAGGCAACACACACACAAGGGTCTGCTGTGACACAGCAATTAGGAGAGTGCCAGGCAACACACACACAAGGGTCTGCTGTGACACAGCAACTAGGAGAGTGCCAGGCAACACACACACAAGGGGCTGCTGTGAATTTCTCGTGTCATTCTGGAAGGGGACAAGGATTTGTCATATAAAGTGTGATCAATAAGATTTGAATGATTGCTGTATAATTGCTGTATAAGTCCAGCGCTCTCCGATAAACCCATCTTTTTGTGTATCTTTGCTGTCAGACTCTCACTAATGTGGGGGGCGGGACCAGGGCTGGATTAACAATGGGACTGATGAATCTGTAGCTTCAGGCCCACTCTCCAAACACTCTTTGCTTACTTTTGTAGCTGAGGGATGGGGCTTTCCAAGGAGCCCAGCCCCGCATCGCTAGCCCCCTGGGAACTGGAGATAACTGCGGGCAAATTTGGAACATTTTCCCCATAGGTTTACATGGGACACGCTAATTCCGTCCCCCACCCAGTTCCCACAGCTGCCCAGCTGATCTCATTCAAACCCAAATCGCTGGGCCTTCAATCTGATACCAGGCTGGTCCATATGGGTTAATTGGTTCCAGAGATATTGAGGCTAAAACTATTTTTTTATTTCTGAAATGTAATTTCATGACTGTTCATGTTCTTTGAGGGCAGATTACTCTGAAACCAAACAGCCCAGTTTCATGGGACCACAAACATTCGAAGCCCACTCAAAAGTTCTTCAATATGTACTGGTCTCATGTACTGTAAATGGGTCAGTTGGTTCCGAAGATATAGCCGGTTAAACTATATAGCCATTTAAAGAAGGGGGGTTTCTCTCCCTTTCTCACCAGAAAATGCATGGACTAGGCTGGTGTAAAAGGGGCCAACCCGGGAATGTCCCTGCATGATCCTGGGACAATATTCCCTGGTAAATCCCTGCATTTTCTGGTGTGAAGGGGGTATTATTTGAAATAGCCAGGACCTGCAGTGCTCTGAATACAGCCGGGCAGCCCCCTGCTCTCTGCCCGGCTGTCAATGACTGTCACTTCTGCCCTGTGGAGGCTGTCCCTCAGTAACCACAAGCATGTATTCTCCTTGGCAATGAGCATGGAACCCCTGGCAATGAGCATGGAACCCCTGGCAATGAGCACGTAGGTAAGCAGTACTTATGTAGCACCATTTTTAATAGATATAATGTTGCTTGGCATAATACGTAAAGGACATTATGGTGTGTGGCTTAACATGTAATGGGCATTATGGTGTACATTTTTAATGTCCCTGTTTGTTGAGCATATTCTGAATTTTAGCTCAATCCGTTTTGCAAAATGTTAATTTTGCCTTAATCTGTGTGGCATAACCTGAATTTTGACTCAATCAGTGTGCCATAGTGGGAATTTTTGCTTAGTCGGTGTGAATTTTGTCTCATTCCATGTGGCATAATGTGTAAGAGGCAAGTACAGTATAAGGGGTTACTATTGTGTTGCATGATTTGTATAAGGGGTATATGGTGTGGTAAACTTAGATGACCACATAAAAAGGTGCTGAAATGTTATCTACCATGTTTTCAGTATTTTTTTTATCAAAGAAAAAAGTATACTTTGAGCGCTGCGGGTCAAGGTTAAAGTGCTGTGTGCAAGTGGCTGCCCTCTGGGAGGGGGTTGCCGCCCCCAACAGAAATTAATAAAAGAAGAAAATACCAGTAGGCGCCTTATGCACACACATATAACAATTTATTAAATTAGCATAACATACAAAAAATTAATTAATTAGACTAATTGGACACAAAATCAATACATATAACAATATTAATGAATATAAAAAAGGTAAAAAACATGTGCAAATAGCGATGGGTTTGATGAATATATATTTACCAAGTCCCAGTAGGATTCGATCATATGCGCATATGATGCCAGGTACTAGTGTCCCAAAAATTGAAGGATAAAATGCCGGCGTTCTGTGGGAGTAGATATCACTTGTAAGATCTCCCAACAGTATTTTTGTAATCCACAGCGAAGGTTTTTATAAAATGGCTTTGTGGTAACAAGCAAAGAATAAGTATAGCCGATGAAGTCGACACTTCTGTGTCGATGGAGACGACAGCCACAGATGACAATTGCAGGCAAAGAATTTGCAGCGGATCCCAATTCCGGGGAACGAGTACACCAAACTGCCCCACGTTTGACGGTGTCAGATGGTTTGCAGAGCAGCCGCACCGGCCAGACAGCCAAGTGCAGGCCGCTGGACACCGTTACCGACTGAGGCTGCTTGGGTCTGGGTCTCGCGCGCTCTGCTATGAGCGTACCGGCTGGATGCCGTGAGATGATGTGTTGGCTGTATGGCGTCTCCAGTGACACACCACTGTTGCGCTTCTGTGATGGTGGCGGGGACCGTAGTAAGCTGGTTGTCTTGGAGCTCAAAGTATGAGATTGCTCCGGGTCCACTGGTTCAAAAGTAGCAACAGCACTCCTATTCAAGACGCGTTTCGCCGCACTACGGCAGCTTTTTCAATTGAGGATAGAGCATTCAGCCTGGTGAGCAGGTTTTATACCTTGCTGGATGTTTTTGCACAGGTGTATGTGATTGATTTTAAATAGCTTCACTGCTGGCAGTTTCATTACCATGTCTCACATTGTGAGTCAGCTGGAGGCATTATTAAACCTTTTGACATAGCTATTTGATGCACAAAATCGGCATTTTGCATTGGCACATGTATATATATGTAAATTTAGATTGTCATAGACATATAGATACTACCAAAAAATAATAATAAAATAGAGTACTAAAAGAATTATAAGAATCAAAATAAACACGTATGTATGTTATGCTAATTTAATAAATTGTTATATGTGTGTGCATAAGGCGCCTACTGGTATTTTCTTCTTTTAGTATTTTTTTTATGACTGGAGTGACGCCTCATCCCGCAAGTATCTTAGGACATTGGCATCCTGGGGGTGCACCTTTGGAGGGCACCTGCCAATATATCTCCCTGCATCCTGTGAGTGTCAGAATTTGTAATATATATATATATATGCATTAAACTCTGCACCAGCACTTTTCTTAATAAATGTGGAGCCTTATGTGTGCTAACCCAGATTTTGGACACTATGTATGAGGGGAGTGTGCAAATATATCATCCGATGCTCTCAGTGATGGCGATACATGGTCACCTATGACTCCTATCTGTCTTGCCTGTCATGGGATGATTTCAGCCTGTGTTGGTATCGACTCTCTGGTGGCCTCCAGTGGTGAGTCTGTGCCATTTCAGTCCACTCCTCTGTGCATCAATTATGCACAAGTGTGTTTTCATTAAGCCCTGCTAGGCTGGAGTTCACAGCTGCTCTAATTGCCTGAGGCCTTGATAAGGCATCCTCACCTGTGCAACCCTGCCAGTCATAGCCTTGAGCTCAGAGCTCCTTGTCCTGCTTGTCAGCTTGGTGGTGTTCCTGGTTCCTAACCCTGCGTTTGCTAAAGTTGGTGGTGTGTTCTTGGTCTCCAGAGTCTGCCTGTCAGTGCGGCCATTCCTTGCCTGGTCTCTTCTGGTCCCTGTTCCCTGGCTCCCTGCAGAAGCTCCTGTGTCAGCTGGTTCCTGCAGTTACACTGCAGTTAGGAGGATGTCATCTGTGGTTCCCGTCATCTCCCAGATAAGTCAGGGGTTACCCTGCAGTTCCTTCTTTCTGCCAGTATTTTTATTATTACACTACTGTGCATTGTTGCGCCAGTATTGTTTATTATTCCATTCATGCGCATTGTTGCGTTCATATTTTTGTATATCACACCACATTGTTATATCACAGCTGCACATTGTTGCATTGTATACCACTAAGGGTCATATCTGTTTAGTGGTGTCCACCGGTATACATAGTCACCCCTGGTGGATAACCTCCCATCTGGGCCACTCCAGGTGGATTCCGGCCTGTCCTGTCCTTGTTTAGTTTTTCTTTTGCGCCCGGGCTGTCCCTCGTAAGACCTGACTGCAATGGAGTCTGGGCGGGCCTAATTCACCCTTACAGCCAGGGCGGCTACAGGAGAAGACTAGCACTGCACGTATTCGCTAACATCAGACCGGGGCAACAGAGTTTAGAGGACAGGTCCGGTTCTGCCTCAGCTGGCCCTAACAGTCGGCACTGAAGACCAAAGTCTGGCCGATGGAAGGTAAGTATATTATATTTACCCTCTTTTCTGTGCCAGGCCGTTGCATATGCCAACCTCTTTGCCATTTCTCACCCTATACTAAACCCTTTGCATTTTTCCTATGCCAGCCCCCTGCCTTTTCCAGGCATATATAATTAGTTTAAAGTATTTACACAAATAGAGACACACCCAACCAGAACACTGGTCACGCCCCCCACATTATTAGGTGCTGGCCACAACCCTTATTATTGCACATAATAGGCCTTTAATAATTTTCAGCTCCAGGCCCATTTAGACCTTAATCTGGCACTCGGCGTGAACATGACGCTGGTCTGTCACATGTATGTGTGTATGTCACCTAGAACATGACGCTGGTCTGTCACATGTATGTGTGTATGTTACCTAGAACATGACGCTGGTCTGTCACATGTATGTTTGTAGGTCACCAAGAACATGATGCTGGGCTGTCACATGTATGTTACCTAGAACATGACGCTGGTCTGTCACATGTATGTTTGTATGTCACCTAAAACATGATGCTAGTCTGTCACATGTATGTGTGTATGTCACCTAGAACATGACGCTGGTCTGTGACATGTATGTTTGTAGGTCACCAAAAAAATGATGCTGGGCTGTCACATGTATGTTTGTATGTCACCTAGAACATGACGCTGGTCTGTCACATGTATGTGTGTATGTCACCTAGAACATGACGCTGGTCTGTCACATGTATGTGTGTATGTCACCTAGAACATGACGCTGGTCTGTCACATGTTTGTGTGTATGTTACCTAGAACATGACGCTGGTCTGTCACATGTATGTGTGTATGTTACCTAGAACATGACGCTGGTCTGTCACATGTATGTGTGTATGTCACCTAGAACATGACGCTGGTCTGTCACATGTATGTGTGTATGTCACCTAGAACATGATGCTGGTCTGTCACATGTTTGTGTGTATGTTACCTAGAACATGACGCTGGTCTGTCACATGTATGTGTGTATGTCACCAAGAACATGATGCTGGGCTGTCACATGTATGTTACCTAGAACATGACGCTGGTCTGTCACATGTATGTTTGTATGTCACCTAAAACATGATGCTAGTCTGTCACATGTATGTATGTATGTATGTCACCTAGAACATGACGCTGGTCTGTGACATGTATGTTTGTAGGTCACCAAGAACATGATGCTGGGCTGTCACATGTATGTTTGTATGTCACCTAGAACATGATGCTGGTCTGTCACATGTATTTGTGTATGTCACCTAGAACATGACGCTGGTCTGTCACATGTATGTTTGTATGTCACCTAGAACATGACGCTGGCCTGTCACATGTATGTGTGTCCCATGCACATTGCATGCAAACGCATCCCGTGGATCTATCCCATAATGCAGGTGATTCTTGCAGCGTGTATGGGCACCTTTACACGTATGTTTTTACTTTGTACACACATGTTCTTACCCTGTACACATGTTGCACACTGGCGTCACTGGAGGAATAGTTGTGGTATTTGCTGGACTCTTCTAGGCTGTAACAGTGAGTACGGGTAAATGCAGTGTACACGTAAGAGCGCTCTAATAGAGAGGACACTCTCATATCATATGTCTCATGCCTGTACCTCTCTATTAACCCCTCATCTCTCACTGTATGTGACTGACACCCATTATCACTGAAACATTGTAACCATACCCCATTACATTGTCCCTACACCCAACAGGTCCTCTGTCCACCTGACATCCCATCCTCCTCTACCTGCCCCCAATATTCTACATCCCGAGACCTGATCCCATATCACCTACTCCGCTCTGTCCTCTCTCCCCCTCCCATCCCCTATGTATGAACTATGGATGTTATTTTCCGCTCTGTCCTCTCTCCCCCTCCCATCCCCTATGTCTGCAGTATGGCTGTTATACGCCGCTCTGTCCTCTCTCCCTCCCATCCCCTATGTCTGCAGTATGGCTGTTATACTCCGCTCTGTCCTCTCTCCCCCTCCCATCCCCTATGTCTGCAGTATGGCTGTTATACTCCGCTCTGTCCTCTCTCCCCCTCCCATCCCCTATGTCTGCAGTATGGCTGTTATACTCCGCTCTGTCCTCTCTCCCCCTCCCATCCCCTATGTCTGCAGTATGGCTGTTATACTCCGCTCTGTCCTCTCTCCCCCTCCCATCCCCTATGTCTGCAGTATGGCTGTTATACTCCGCTCTGTCCTCTCTTCCCCTCCTATCCCCTATGTCTGCAGTATGGCTGTTATACTCCGCTCTGTCCTCTCTCCCCCTCCCATCCCCTATGTCTGCAGTATGGCTGTTATACTCCGCTCTGTCCTCTCTCCCCCTCCCATCCCCTATGTCTGCAGTATGGCTGTTATACTCCGCTCTGTCCTCTCTCCCCCTCCCATCCCCTATGTCTGCAGTATGGCTGTTATACTCCGCTCTGTCCTCTCTCCCCCTCCCATCCCCTATGTCTGCAGTATGGCTGTTATACTCCGCTCTGTCCTCTCTCCCCCTCCCACCCCCTATGTCTGCAGTATGGCTGTTATACTCCGCTCTGTCCTCTCTCCCCTCCCATCCCCTATGTCTGCAGTATGGCTGTTATACTCCGCTCTGTCCTCTCCCCTCCCATCCCCTATGTCTGCAGTATGGCTGTTATACTCCGCTCTGTCCTCTCTCCCCCTCCCATCCCCTATGTCTGCAGTATGGCTGTTATACTCCGCTCTGTCCTCTCTCCCCCTCCCATCCCCTATGTCTGCAGTATGGCTGTTATACTCCGCTCTGTCCTCTCTCCCATCCCCTATGTCTGCAGTATGGCTGTTATACTCCGCTCTGTCCTCTCTCCCCCTCCCATCCCCTATGTCTGCAGTATGGCTGTTATACTCCGCTCTGTCCTCTCTCCCATCCCCTATGTCTGCAGTATGGCTGTTATACTCCGCTCTGTCCTCTCTCCCCCTCCCATCCCCTATGTCTGCAGTATGGCTGTTATACTCCGCTCTGTCCTCTCTCCCCCTCCCATCCCCTATGTCTGCAGTATGGCTGTTATACTCCGCTCTGTCCTCTCTCCCCCTCCCATCCCCTATGTCTGCAGTATGGCTGTTATACTCCGCTCTGTCCTCTCTCCCCCTCCCATCCCCTATGTCTGCAGTATGGCTGTTATACTCCGCTCTGTCCTCTCTCCCCCTCCCATCCCCTATGTCTGCAGTATGGCTGTTATACTCCGCTCTGTCCTCTCTCCCCCTCCCATCCCCTATGTCTGCAGTATGGCTGTTATACTCCGCTCTGTCCTCTCTCCCCCTCCTATCCCCTATGTCTGCAGTATGGCTGTTATACTCCGCTCTGTCCTCTCTCCCCCTCCCATCCCCTATGTCTGCAGTATGGCTGTTATACTCCGCTCTGTCCTCTCTCCCCCTCCCATCCCCTATGTCTGCAGTATGGCTGTTATACTCCGCTCTGTCCTCTCTCCCCCTCCTATCCCCTATGTCTGCAGTATGGCTGTTATACTCCGCTCTGTCCTCTCTCCCCCTCCCATCCCCTATGTCTGCAGTATGGCTGTTATACTCCGCTCTGTCCTCTCTCCCCCTCCCATCCCCTATGTCTGCAGTATGGCTGTTATACTCCGCTCTGTCCTCTCTCCCCCTCCCATCCCCTATGTCTGCAGTATGGCTGTTATACTCCGCTCTGTCCTCTCTCCCCCTCCCATCCCCTATGTCTGCAGTATGGCTGTTATACTCCGCTCTGTCCTCTCTCCCCCTCCCATCCCCTATGTCTGCAGTATGGCTGTTATACTCCGCTCTGTCCTCTCTCCCCCTCCCATCCCCTATGTCTGCAGTATGGCTGTTATACTCCGCTCTGTCCTCTCTCCCCCTCCTATCCCCTATGTCTGCAGTATGGCTGTTATACTCCGCTCTGTCCTCTCTCCCCCTCCAATCCCCTATGTCTGTAGTATGGCTGTTATACTCCGCTCTGTCCTCTCTCCCCCTCCCATCCCCTATGTCTGCAGTATGGCTGTTATACTCCGCTCTGTCCTCTCTCCCATCCCCTATGTCTGCAGTATGGCTGCTATACTCCCCTCTGTCCTCTCTCCCCCTCCCATCCCCTATGTCTGCAGTATGGCTGTTATACTCCGCTCTGTCCTCTCTCCCATCCCCTATGTCTGCAGTATGGCTGTTATACTCCGCTCTGTCCTCTCTCCCCCTCCCATCCCCTATGTCTGCAGTATGGCTGTTATACTCCGCTCTGTCCTCTCTCCCCCTCCCATCCCCTATGTCTGCAGTATGGCTGTTATACTCCGCTCTGTCCTCTCTCCCCCTCCCATCCCCTGTGTCTGCAGTGTGGCCGTTATACTCCGCTCTGTCCTCTCTCCCCCTCCTATCCCCTATGTCTGCAGTATGGCTGTTATACTCCGCTCTGTCCTCTCTCCCCCTCCCATCCCCTATGTCTGCAGTATGGCTGTTATACTCCGCTCTGTCCTCTCTCCCCCTCCCATCCCCTGTGTCTGCAGTATGGCTGTTATACTCCGCTCTGTCCTCTCTCCCCTCCCATCCCCTATGTCTGCAGTATGGCTGTTATACTCCGCTCTGTCCTCTCTCCCCTCCCATCCCCTATGTCTGCAGTATGGCTGTTATACTCCGCTCTGTCCTCTCTCCCCCTCCCATCCCCTATGTCTGCAGTATGGCTGTTATACTCCGCTCTGTCCTCTCTCCCCCTCCCATCCCCTATGTCTGCAGTATGGCTGTTATACTCCGCTCTGTCCTCTCTCCCCCTCCCATCCCCTATGTCTGCAGTATGGCTGTTATACTCCGCTCTGTCCTCTCTCCCCCTCCCATCCCCTATGTCTGCAGTATGGCTGTTATACTCCGCTCTGTCCTCTCTCCCATCCCCTATGTCTGCAGTATGGCTGTTATACTCCGCTCTGTCCTCTCTCCCCCTCCCATCCCCTATGTCTGCAGTATGGCTGTTATACTCCGCTCTGTCCTCTCTCCCCCTCCCATCCCCTATGTCTGCAGTATGGCTGTTATACTCCGCTCTGTCCTCTCTCCCCCTCCCATCCCCTATGTCTGCAGTATGGCTGTTATACTCCGCTCTGTCCTCTCTCCCCCTCCCATCCCCTATGTCTGCAGTATGGCTGTTATACTCCGCTCTGTCCTCTCTCCCCCTCCCATCCCCTATGTCTGCAGTATGGCTGTTATACTCCGCTCTGTCCTCTCTCCCCCTCCCATCCCCTATGTCTGCAGTATGGCTGTTATACTCCGCTCTGTCCTCTCTCCCCCTCCCATCCCCTATGTCTGCAGTATGGCTGTTATACTCCGCTCTGTCCTCTCTCCCCCTCCCATCCCCTATGTCTGCAGTATGGCTGTTATACTCCGCTCTGTCCTCTCTCCCCCTCCTATCCCCTATGTCTGCAGTATGGCTGTTATACTCCGCTCTGTCCTCTCTCCCCCTCCCATCCCCTATGTCTGCAGTATGGCTGTTATACTCCGCTCTGTCCTCTCTCCCCCTCCCATCCCCTATGTCTGCAGTATGGCTGTTATACTCCGCTCTGTCCTCTCTCCCCCTCCTATCCCCTATGTCTGCAGTATGGCTGTTATACTCCGCTCTGTCCTCTCTCCCCCTCCCATCCCCTATGTCTGCAGTATGGCTGTTATACTCCGCTCTGTCCTCTCTCCCCCTCCCATCCCCTATGTCTGCAGTATGGCTGTTATACTCCGCTCTGTCCTCTCTCCCCCTCCCATCCCCTATGTCTGCAGTATGGCTGTTATACTCAGCTCTGTCCTCTCTCCCCCTCCCATCCCCTATGTCTGCAGTATGGCTGTTATACTCCGCTCTGTCCTCTCTCCCCCTCCCATCCCCTATGTCTGCAGTATGGCTGTTATACTCCGCTCTGTCCTCTCTCCCCCTCCCATCCCCTATGTCTGCAGTATGGCTGTTATACTCCGCTCTGTCCTCTCTCCCCCTCCTATCCCCTATGTCTGCAGTATGGCTGTTATACTCCGCTCTGTCCTCTCTCCCCCTCCAATCCCCTATGTCTGTAGTATGGCTGTTATACTCCGCTCTGTCCTCTCTCCCTCTCCCATCCCCTATGTCTGCAGTATGGCTGTTATACTCCGCTCTGTCCTCTCTCCCATCCCCTATGTCTGCAGTATGGCTGTTATACTCCCCTCTGTCCTCTCTCCCCCTCCCATCCCCTATGTCTGCAGTATGGCTGTTATACTCCGCTCTGTCCTCTCTCCCATCCCCTATGTCTGCAGTATGGCTGTTATACTCCGCTCTGTCCTCTCTCCCCCTCCCATCCCCTATGTCTGCAGTATGGCTGTTATACTCCGCTCTGTCCTCTCTCCCCCTCCCATCCCCTGTGTCTGCAGTGTGGCCGTTATACTCCGCTCTGTCCTCTCTCCCCCTCCTATCCCCTATGTCTGCAGTATGGCTGTTATACTCCGCTCTGTCCTCTCTCCCCCTCCCATCCCCTATGTCTGCAGTATGGCTGTTATACTCCGCTCTGTCCTCTCTCCCCCTCCCATCCCCTGTGTCTGCAGTATGGCTGTTATACTCCGCTCTGTCCTCTCTCCCCTCCCATCCCCTATGTCTGCAGTATGGCTGTTATACTCCGCTCTGTCCTCTCTCCCCTCCCATCCCCTATGTCTGCAGTATGGCTGTTATACTCCGCTCTGTCCTCTCTCCCCCTCCCATCCCCTATGTCTGCAGTATGGCTGTTATACTCCGCTCTGTCCTCTCTCCCCCTCCCATCCCCTATGTCTGCAGTATGGCTGTTATACTCCGCTCTGTCCTCTCTCCCCCTCCCATCCCCTATGTCTGCAGTATGGCTGTTATACTCCGCTCTGTCCTCTCTCCCCTCCCATCCCCTATGTCTGCAGTATGGCTGTTCTACTCCGCTCTGTCCTCTCTCCCCCTCCCATCCCCTATGTCTGTAGTATGGCTGTTATACTCCGCTCTGTCCTCTCTCCCCCTCCCATCCCCTATGTCTGCAGTATGGCTGTTATACTCCGCTCTGTCCTCTCTCCCATCCCCTATGTCTGCAGTATGGCTGTTATACTCCCCTCTGTCCTCTCTCCCCCTCCCATCCCCTATGTCTGCAGTATGGCTGTTATACTCCGCTCTGTCCTCTCTCCCATCCCCTATGTCTGCAGTATGGCTGTTATACTCCGCTCTGTCCTCTCTCCCCCTCCCATCCCCTGTGTCTGCAGTATGGCTGTTATACTCCGCTCTGTCCTCTCTCCCCTCCCATCCCCTATGTCTGCAGTATGGCTGTTATACTCCGCTCTGTCCTCTCTCCCCTCCCATCCCCTATGTCTGCAGTATGGCTGTTATACTCCGCTCTGTCCTCTCTCCCCCTCCCATCCCCTATGTCTGCAGTATGGCTGTTATACTCCGCTCTGTCCTCTCTCCCCCTCCCATCCCCTATGTCTGCAGTATGGCTGTTCTACTCCGCTCTGTCCTCTCTCCCCCTCCCATCCCCTGTGTCTGCAGTATGGCTGTTCTACTCCGCTCTGTCCTCTCTCCCCCTCCCATCCCCTATGTCTGCAGTATGGCTGTTATACTCCGCTCTGTCCTCTCTCCCCCTCCCATCCCCTGTGTCTGCAGTATGGCTGTTATACTCCGCTCTGTCCTCTCTCCCCCTCCCATCCCCTGTGTCTGCAGTATGGCTGTTAGTCTGCAGTATGGCTGTTCTACTCCGCTCTGTCCTCTCTCCCCCTCCCATCCCCTGTGTCTGCAGTATGGCTGTTCTACTCCGCTCTGTCCTCTCTCCCCCTCCCATCCCCTGTGTCTGCAGTATGGCTGTTCTACTCCGCTCTGTCCTCTCTCCCCCTCCCATCCCCTGTGTCTGCAGTATGGCTGTTCTACTCCGCTCTGTCCTCTCTCCCCCTCCCATCCCCTGTGTCTGCAGTATGGCTGTTCTACTCCGCTCTGTCCTCTCTCCCCCTCCCATCCCCTATGTCTGCAGTATGGCTGTTCTACTCCGCTCTGTCCTCTCTCCCCCTCCCATCCCCTGTGTCTGCAGTATGGCTGTTCTACTCCGCTCTGTCCTCTCTCCCCCTCCCATCCCCTGTGTCTGCAGTATGGCTGTTCTACTCCGCTCTGTCCTCTCTCCCCCTCCCATCCCCTATGTCTGCAGTATGGCTGTTCTACTCCGCTCTGTCCTCTCTTCCCCTCCCATCCCCTATGTCTGCAGTATGGCTGTTATACTCCGCTCTGTCCTCTCTCCCCCTCCTATCCCCTATGTCTGCAGTATGGCTGTTATACTCCGCTCTGTCCTCTCTCCCCCTCCCATCCCCTATGTCTGCAGTATGGCTGTTATACTCCGCTCTGTCCTCTCTCCCCCTCCCATCCCCTATGTCTGCAGTATGGCTGTTATACTCCGCTCTGTCCTCTCTCCCCCTCCCATCCCCTATGTCTGCAGTATGGCTGTTCTACTCCGCTCTGTCCTCTCTCCCCCTCCCATCCCCTATGTCTGCAGTATGGCTGTTCTACTCCGCTCTGTCCTCTCTCCCCCTCCCATCCCCTATGTCTGCAGTATGGCTGTTCTACTCCGCTCTTTCCTCTCTCCCCCTCCCATCCCCTATGTCTGCAGTATGGCTGTTCTACTCCGCTCTGTCCTCTCTCCCCCTCCCATCCCCTATGTCTGCAGTATGGCTGTTCTACTCCGCTCTGTCCTCTCTCCCCCTCCCATCCCCTATGTCTGCAGTATGGCTGTTCTACTCCGCTCTGTCCTCTCTCCCCCTCCCATCCCCTATGTCTGCAGTATGGCTGTTATACTCCGCTCTGTCCTCTCTCCCCCTCCCATCCCCTATGTCTGCAGTATGGCTGTTCTACTCCGCTCTGTCCTCTCTCCCCCTCCCATCCCCTATGTCTGCAGTATGGCTGTTCTACTCCGCTCTGTCCTTTCTCCCCCTCCCATCCCCTGTGTCTGCAGTATGGCTGTTATACTCCGCTCTGTCCTCTCTCCCCCTCCCATCCCCTATGTCTGCAGTATGGCTGTTCTACTCCGCTCTGTCCTCTCTCCCCCTCCCATCCCCTGTGTCTGCAGTATGGCTGTTCTACTCCGCTCTGTCCTCTCTCCCCCTCCCATCCCCTGTGTCTGCAGTATGGCTGTTCTACTCCGCTCTGTCCTCTCTCCCCCTCCCATCCCCTGTGTCTGCAGTATGGCTGTTCTACTCCGCTCTGTCCTCTCTCCCCCTCCCATCCCCTGTGTCTGCAGTATGGCTGTTCTACTCCGCTCTGTCCTCTCTCCCCCTCCCATCCCCTATGTCTGCAGTATGGCTGTTCTACTCCGCTCTGTCCTCTCTCCCCCTCCCATCCCCTATGTCTGCAGTATGGCTGTTATACTCCGCTCTGTCCTCTCTCCCCCTCCTATCCCCTATGTCTGCAGTATGGCTGTTATACTCCGCTCTGTCCTCTCTCCCCCTCCTATCCCCTATGTCTGCAGTATGGCTGTTATACTCCGCTCTGTCCTCTCTCCCCCTCCCATCCCCTATGTCTGCAGTATGGCTGTTATACTCCGCTCTGTCCTCTCTCCCCCTCCCATCCCCTATGTCTGCAGTATGGCTGTTCTACTCCGCTCTGTCCTCTCTCCCCCTCCCATCCCCTATGTCTGCAGTATGGCTGTTCTACTCCGCTCTGTCCTCTCTCCCCCTCCCATCCCCTATGTCTGCAGTACGGCTGTTATACTCCCCTCTGTCCTCTCTCCCCCTCCCATCCCCTATGTCTGCAGTATGGCTGTTATACTCCGCTCTGTCCTCTCTCCCCCTCCCATCCCCTATGTCTGCAGTATGGCTGTTATACTCCGCTCTGTCCTCTCTCCCCCTCCCATCCCCTATGTCTGCAGTATGGCTGTTATACTCCGCTCTGTCCTCTCTCCCCCTCCCATCCCCTATGTCTGCAGTATGGCTGTTATACTCCGCTCTGTCCTCTCTCCCCCTCCCATCCCCTATGTCTGCAGTATGGCTGTTATACTCCGCTCTGTCCTCTCTCCCCCTCCCATCCCCTATGTCTGCAGTATGGCTGTTATACTCCGCTCTGTCCTCTCTCCCCCTCCTACTCCGCTCTGTCCTCTCTCCCTCCTATCCCCTATGTCTGCAGTATGGCTGTTATACTCCGCTCTGTCCTCTATCCCCTATGTCTGCAGGATATCCTACGTACATGGAACAGATGACTGACAATATCCTGTGTCTGTGACTCACCTGCTGATGGTCACATCGATTGCGTACATCACTGCTATGTGGGACGAGGACACCATCAGGTCAGTCATTGCTCCCCGATTATCACTGTGGGAAGGAATAAATAAGTTACCATGCTTTCAGCAATACTGAAGGCCACAATTTGGGGCCTTTCCCTATATGTTGTGGTGGCTGAGCCACGTCCATCGCTCTCGGGAATGACTGATGCACTACATGTATAATGCTGCTCACCTGGTCACATTAGCAGTCAGAGTCAGTCTGTCTCCCAGCTCAGCATTTGGTGCTACATGGAAACTGATGATGAAGACCACCTGGAGTAGACAGAATATCGGTGTTATGGGGGAAGGCTCATTGTGTGACTAGGGGCCGGGACAGCCCCGAGCTTCAGCCCTGGTCAATGTGTGGCCTGGAGGAGAAGACCCCTTTACTGGGCAGATCCCTACTCCCCCAGGGCCCCCTGCCAGGGTTTACCATTAGGGGGTCATTCCACCACCGCAGGGACTGGCATAAACATGTTCTGCGGAATTATCTTACTGACTGGTGGAGCTTGGCACTTATAAAATACGGTGGACCCCTACATCTTTTGTCCCCCGTATTGTTGGATCCTGTTTCTTTGTTTCAGCTCCTGATGTATTATTGGCAGAGTTTGCTGGTGCACATGTTGGTACGTGTCCGTGTTGTGCTGGGGTTTGTGGAGAGTCCTGGTGATGGTCTACTGATTCCTACATGTGCGCTCTAACCGGACATGCACCCATATTGTCAGCTAGTCTACTGATTCCTACATGTGTGTTCTCTAACCGGACATTCACCCATATTGTCCGATAGTCTCCTGATTCCTACATGTGCGTTCTGTAACCGGACATTCACTCATATTGTCAGCTAGTCTACTGATTCCTACATGTGTGTTCTCTAACCGGACATTCACCCATATTGTCAGCTAGTCTACTGATTCCTACATGTGTGTTCTCTAACCGGACATTCACCCATATTGTCAGCTAGTCTACTGATTCCTACATGTGTGTTCTCTAACCGGACATTCACCCATATTGTCAGCTAGTCTACTGATTCCTACATGTGTGTTCTCTAACCGGACATTCACCCATATTGTCAGCTAGTCTACTGATTCCTACATGTGTGTTCTCTAACCGGACATTCACCCATATTGTCAGCTAGTCTACTGATTCCTACATGTGTGTTCTCTAACCGGACATTCACCCATATTGTCAGCTAGTCTACTGATTCCTACATGTGCGCTCTAACCGGACATTCACCCATATTGTCAGCTAGTCTACTGATTCCTACATGTGCGTTCTCTAACCGGACATTCTCCCATATTGTCAGCTAGTCTACTGATTCCTAAATGTGCGTTCTCTAACCGGACATTCTCCCATATTGTCAGCTAGTCTACTGATTCCTAAATGTGCGTTCTCTAACCGGACATTCACCCGTATTGTCAGCTAGTCTACTGATTCCTACATGTGCGTTCTCTAACCGGACATTCACCCGTATTGTCATCTAGTCTACTGATTCCTACATGTGCGTTCTCTAACCGGACATTCACCCGTATTGTCAGCTAGTCTACTGATTCCTACATGTGCGTTCTCTAACCGGACATTCACCCGTATTGTCATCTAGTCTACTGATTCCTACATGTGCGTTCTCTAACCGGACATTCACCCGTATTGTCAGCTAGTCTACTGATTCCTACATGTGCGTTCTCTAACCGGACATTCACCCGTATTGTCATCTAGTCTACTGATTCCTACATGTGCGTTCTCTAACCGGACATTCACCCGTATTGTCATCTAGTCTACTGATTCCTACATGTGCGTTCTCTAACCGGACATTCACCCATATTGTCAGCTAGTCTACTGATTCCTACATGTGCGCTCTAACCGGACATTCACCCATATTGTCAGCTAGTCTACTGATTCCTACATGTGCGTTCTCTAACCGGACATTCTCCCATATTGTCAGCTAGTCTACTGATTCCTACATGTGCGTTCTCTAACCGGACATTCTCCCATATTGTCAGCTAGTCTACTGATTCCTAAATGTGCGTTCTCTAACCAGACATTCACCCGTATTGTCAGCTAGTCTACTGATTCCTACATGTGCGTTCTCTAACCGGACATTCACCCGTATTGTCATCTAGTCTACTGATTCCTACATGTACGTTCTCTAACCGGACATTCACCCATATTGGCCAATAGTCTACTGATTCCTACATGTGCGTTCTCTAACCGGACATTCACCCATATTGGCCAATAGTCTACTGATTCCTACATGTGCATTCTATGTGTGAGCTGGCTATTCATCTGGCTGCTTCCAGGTTATCTAGCCCCACATTATCCAGCTTCTCCCCAGGTTTCCTAAGTGAACCCAGCAGGGGTTCAGGGCTTGTTATGGTCTGTCCAGGGCTCTCAGTCTGAAGATTTTTCTGACACTGAACAGGACTGGCCTCAGAAATCCTCAGATTCAGAGGGGAAAGGCCACCGGAGGATCATATGTTACTGGCTAGGGTGGACGCTTTCGTTAAAGCGGTCTGGGATTGTTTCCACATTTCCGACGAAGAGCCTCTACCTGTTCCTCAGGTTCCTTGTTTCAAACGTAAAAAGAAGGACCCTTGCACTTTTCCACCATCCTATCAATTGATATTTTTAAAGAGGCCTGGGCTCACCCTAACAAAAAAATTCTCCTAACCAGGAGGTTTTCTTCCTTCTACCCAATGCTAGAGGATGACAGACAGTGCTGGGAAACTCTGTCACATGTCGCCCAGTTTGATAAAGCCACCACACTCCCTATTCCTAAGGTCACGTCTCTCAAAGAGCCCATGGATAGAAAGCTGGAACAATTTTTGAAAGTCATCTATATTAAATCAGGAGCGGTCCTGCAACCTACGTTTGTGGCTGCATGGGTGTCATTGGCCAGAATTAGCTGGTTGGTTGCTTTGACTGAGGGCTCCGAACTGGTGCTCGTCACTCAGACATTGTGGTCTTCGTGGATAACATCAGAGAAGCTAACAGCTATCTAGGTGAAGCAGTTTTGGATGCTGGAACCTTTGCCTCGAAGGCTTCAGCCTCATCAGTGGCTGCACGGCGTATCCTCTGGCTGTGCTCATGGCGCGCGGACAACAAATCCAAAAAAGCTTTGGAAGTCCTGCCATATACAGGTCATTTGGGCCTGAATTGGACAAGATTGTGGCCACTATGGCCGCATACAAAGCCTTCCTACCCTCCTAACCTCTGCAGCACCTTTCACCCACAAGAAAAAACAACAGGGCAGCCCTCCTCTCTTTTCCTGGCGCCTATGAAGAAACCTCAGAAATCCAGGGGCTGTCTGGCATGGACCAGTTGCTGTCCGGCTCGAAAACAGGCAGACAAGCAGGCAGCCCAACGGTGGGCAACACCAGCAGGTTGCCTCCACAGTGGACGGACGTCTTCTTTTTGATGTCTGGAAGATGATGATATCGGAAATCATTTGCAGAGGCACGCATCGAGACAATTCTTTTCAACAGGGTTTCCTGTAGACGTCGGGAGGACTACCACTCTTTGCAGAGCCATGCTCTCTCACCTCCTAGGGGGTAATAGAGCAGGTGCCTGTTCATCAACAGGGCATCAGGTTTTATTCAAACCTTTTTCTGCTCCCCAAGCCCGATGGGTCCATTGGTCCTATTCTCAATCTTCAGAACCTTCGAATTCCTCAGTTCAGGATGGAGTCTTTTTGTTCGATTCTGCTGGCCCTGGAGCAGGGGGATTACATGGTCTCCTTAGATGTGAACGATGTATACATTCACATTCCTATTCGGTAGGACCATCAACAATTCCTCAGATTTGCTATTCAGAGAGATCACTTGCAGTTCAAGGCCTTGCCTTTTGGACTTTCAACTGCACCTCGGGTATTTACAAAGGTCATGGCATTAATGGCAGCTCACTTGAGGCTTCAGGGGATCCATATTCTCCCTTATCTAGATGATCTCCTCTTGATGGCAGATTCTCAGGCCTCACTTTAGAGTCATCTTGACCAGACTGTGATGCTGCTACAGGCCCACGGTTGGTTGATAAACTGGCGCAAGGCCAGCTTGATGTCATGCCTTGTTGGACATCAGGTTGCATTGGGTGTTTCTACCTGAAAAAAAGGTGAGATCGGTGCAAGACCTAGTGCATCAGTTTCTTACACATCGGACAATCTCCATTCTTTTCTGCATGAGCCTTCTGGGAAAGCTAGTGACTTGCTTCGACATGGTGGAATACACACAATTCCACTCCAGAATGCTACAGCTTCTCTGCACCTGGAATAGCTTCCCTCTTCACATCAAATCAGAGGTTCATGGCATCCAGAGAGACCTGTTCATTATGGTGGCTTCACATGGTCAATTTGACCAGAGGTCATCCCTTCCTTATTCAGGATTGGGTGATCCTTATGACAGATGCCAGCCTCAGGGGCTGGGGGCAGTAGTCAAGTCCCATTCATTTCAGGGACGTTGGACTCTGGAGGAGCAATGTCTGCCCATCAATGTTTTGGAGCTGTGGGCCGTTTACAGAGTACTTTGTCCGGCCAAGGTCTTCCTTCAAAACCAACTAGTGAAGGTCCAATCGAACAACTCCATGGCGGTGGTCATACATAAATCTTCAAGGAGGCACCTGCAACCCAGCAGCCATGCAAGAGGTAGCTCACATTCTGCGCTGGGCCAAAAGGTTGTTACAGACTCTCTCAGCAGTCTACATTCTAGGATTGCTCAATTGGGAGGTCAATTTTCTGTGCAGACAGGACATTCACTCTGTAGAGTGGTCCCTCCATCCTGAGGTCTTTCACCAGCTGGTTCATCGCTGGGGTTGGCCTCAGATTGACCTGTTTGCATCCCGCCACAATTGCAAACTTCCTTGCTACAGGGCGCATACCAGAGATCCTGCAGCATTTCTGGTGGATGCTTTCTCAGTGCCATGGCCATTTCAAATAGTGTATATCTTCCCACCAGTGGCGCTTCTACAGAGGGTTCTTCACAAGTTGTCAATGGATGTTGGTGGTCGCAATTCGTGTAGCTCCAGACTGGCCCAAAATGGCCTAGTACAGTATGCCGATATACTCAGACTTTCAGTTACCCCCAGTGGTGTCTTCCTCTGTGGCCCGCTCTGTTAACCCAGGGACCGTGTCTTCACCTAGACCTTCAACATCTAGCTTTGACGAGTCAGCAGTTGACTGGTCCATCCTAGAAGCTAGGGGTTTTTCAGAACAGGTCATCAAAATCATGATGTCTGCCCAGAGGCCTTCTACTATGCCAATCTATCATTGAGTATGGCGCAAGAATTTCTCGTGGTCTCTTGCACGTTTTAGTTCTTAATTGTCAAGGATGCTAGTATTCCTTTAATCAGGGCTGGAATCGGGCCTCCATTTGGCTTCTCTAAAGGTGCATGTCTCGGCTTTCTCTGTTTTGTTCCAGAGGCAGGTGGCTCACTCCTTCAGCTATTCAGACCTTCCTACAGGGGATTCTGCACCTTCAGTCACCCTTTATCCCACCAATTCATCCTTGGGATTTACAGTATCTTTAGCTCTTCAAGTTTTACCAAAGGCTTCATTTGAGCCATTTGCAGAAGTGGCCATCCATTGGCTCACATGGAAAAGGGTGGTTCCGTTGGCTATGGCTTCTGCACGTTGTGTTTTGTGGGTGCTTTCCCACAAAGTTCCTTTTTTAACTTTTTACCCAGAGCAGCTTTGTTGTGCAGTTGCATGGTCCTCTGCCCATACTTTTGTCAAATTTTACAGTTTTGACCCTTTCGCCTCTGCCTATAGGACTTTTGGGTGTAGTGTCCTTAGTACGGGTGTGGCATGACTCACCGACAGTCGGGATCCCGACAGTCATTATCCCGACGTCGGGATCCCGACTGCCTGGCCTCAGACAGCGTGGCCAGCGCAACAATGCCCCCACGAGGGAAAATAGCCGTCGGGAACCCGGCCGTCTGTGTTTTAACCGTCGGGATCCCCACGTCGGGTTAATGACTGTCGGGATCCCGACTGTCGGGACCCCGTCCGGCACCCCTTAGTACAGCTGGGAAGCATTCCCGTCCGTAAAGGGAATGCTTTGGGATATCCTAATGTTCCAGAGTTCCAGCATTGGTTGAAGGAAAAACTGAGATTTTTGTCTTACCTGTTAAATCCGTTTTTCTGAAGCCATAATGGAACATTGGGTGCCCACCACCCCAGTCTACTGGAAGGTTAACTGGATTTCATTCTGTCACAATGTGAATTGTCAGGGCTCGGGTCTCTGGTGTTCCCGGCTGTGGCAGCAGTGGGAGAGTGGTGGATGCTGGAAACTGGAACACGGGAGGCTTTAGTTATGGACAGTTCATATATGTATCACTGGCACTGCAGGCACAGACACCTGGGGCAGGCTGGATACAGGGAAGGGGAGGTCTCTCCCTCTGCACTCAAGAATTTAACTCCTTGGTGCCCGGTCTGGACCGGAGGATATCCCAATGTTCCAGTGTTCCATCATGGCTATCATTTATAATGATACTGAATATATTCAGCCTAGCAGGAACACTCTCTGGTTAGGCAGTGACTGATGATGTTCATGAAGTACTTGGGTGGGGGAAGTGGATGTTACTTTATATTGAATCAATAAAAAAACGTTACTTGAGCTGTGTGATTCTCTGCTTATCGGGGGCCCCGTACATGTATGCCCCGCACACACGGGGTGATGGCAGCTGTGTTCTGAGCAATACTGAATCACTCAGATCACTCAGCGCAGAACGTGCAGTGCTAGAGCACTGCACCAGCAACGAAAAGCTATTTGTGCCTTTATTCAGGGCTCCAGAATCTGGGGTTGGGGGACTGAGTCTGAAAATCACTAGAGAGGGATTCTTGTTGAAATGAATGGAGGTTCTGTAAAGTCAGATCGCGGAACAGAGTAGGATGCAGGGTGCGGAAGGACAGAATATTCTGCTCTTCCCTCTATAGGTAACATCACATGATCCACCAAACAACAATCCATGGTTCTACCAAATCACAGTCCATGATCCACTTAAACTACATCCCATGGTCCACCCAAACCACGCTTCTTGGTCCACCCAAACCACGCTTCTTGGTCCACCCAAACCACCCCCCTATGGTCCACCCAACCCCCCCATGGTCCTTTCTGCCTGTGAACCCTTGGCATATAGTGCACACCGATTCTACCTAACCTTTGACTAAAAGACCCCCCATGGTCCACCCAAGGCACACACACCCATAATCCACCCAAACCAGACTTCTTGGTCCAACCAAACCACACTTCTTGGTCCACCCAAACCACACCCTGTGGTCCACGATCCTTGCAATCCACACCCCCCATGGTCCACCCTGACCACACACCCCCATAGTCCACCCAAACCATACTTTGTGGTCCACCCAAACTACACACCCCCATGGTAGACCCAAACCACACACTCCCATGGTAGACCCAAACCACACACTCCCATGGTCCACCCAAACCACACACCCCCATGGTCCACCCAAACCACACACTCCCATGGTCCACCCAAACCACACACCCCCATGGTCCACCCAAACCACACACCCCCATGGTCCACCCAAACCACACACCCCCATGGTCCACCCAAACCACACACACCCATGGTCCACCCAAACCACACACCCCCGTAGTTCCCCCAAACCACACTTCCTGGTCCACCCAAACCACACTCCACTTCCGTCTAAGTAAAGCACCTTTAATAGTCCATGATTATGTGAGGTGCGCGGTGCGGTGACAGTTTATGAATCCATATTATTTGAAGTCCGTCTAGTGAAAGCATTATGGTCCTGTTTGGGCCCACTGCTACAGCTCTGGTGACTAGCAGTCTCTTTCTCCTTACCGTAGTGTTGGGTCTCAGTAGTGGGTTGTTCACTCCGCAGGTCAACACTCTCTGACCCTCCACGCTTGAGCATGACACAGTCACTCGCTTGTTACTCTGCGAGACAGACACATAAATCAAATTTTAGCCTCATTCAATCCTAGGAGAGTACCCCAATAAGACAGCGCCCCAGTACCTCCACAATGGACACCCTCCGATAAGACAGACCAGAGGGGAAGGGGATAAGTACACGGGTGTTGTATGAATCTTCCCCCTGATTGCTCACAGAGACCGTTACATTGACATCCAGAGACGTCCCAACCACCAGCTGTGAGAGACTGTCAGGGAGACAAAACAGACTGTTATTAACTGATTGTAAAACGCATTAGAGGTCATTTAGTGATTAGAGAAGTGACCCAAGGGCAGATTTGTCATCACCTGAGGTATAGGGGGAAATTTACTAAATGAAATTTGTAAAAAAATAGGTGTATTTGTATCCAGAAATACACTTCTTTTTGACATTTACAATCCCGAAAACACGGCTATTCGTATTGATAGCACATCAATACGACTACGAATTACCGTATTTTCGGGATAGTAAATGTCAAAAAGAAGTGTTTTTCTGGATACAAATACACCTATTTTTTTACAAATTTCCTTTAGTAAATTCCCCCCCTAGTGCCTACTGATCAGCAAAGCCACCATCTTATCTATGTGCAGGCCAGTTAGAGGGGGTCTAGCTATATGTTTTGGGCACCATATGTCTCCACATACAAAGTGAGATCGGGTTTAGGGGCAGTAGAAGTGCAGTCAGTTGGTGCCCTCTGGTTCTCAGGCAAAGACTTCCTACATGGGGCACAAACACTGTGCAATGCTATGTGCACTTGGTCGCACCCCCAGAGCTGGCCATAGCCAATTTGATTCCCTTGGAAAGTTTTTGATTGGTGCCCCATAGCACCATCCCTAGTTCCGTCTATGATGTTTTGCTCCTTATTCACATTACAACACACAGTATTGCTCCTCATTCACACTGCACTACACAGTAGTGTCCTTTAGTCACATTACACTACAGAATAGTGTACCTTATACACATAATGCTGCATGGTAGTAATGTCTTTATACACATAATGCCACAGAGTAATGCCCCTTACATTTATATACCACAATGTATTACAAACCAATCTACCCCCCCCCCCCCCCCCCCCTTCCTGCACAGCACTCACCCAGCTTGGACTCTGCAGATATTGAAGCCTGGGCTGGCTGCAGGGAGTTAGGGGGGGGTACACACCAGAACGATTAGGGCTCAATTCCATCAATCTGGATCCAATTCCGACCGATTGGATGCAGATTGTGTGTAGATTGGGCATGTTTAGGTCCAATTCCGATCCGATTCCAATCTGATGCGCGTCCCCGCTGTCGTTTGGTCGTTTTACAGATCCTACCTGCTGCAGTGAGGATCTGTAAAAGATCCATTCAACTGGATACAGACTCAGATCGGATTGGGATCAGATTGGATGCAGATCGTTAGCAGATTGTGTGCACCCAACAGATCGTGCGAGCATCACACAATCTGCTAACAATCTACTAACAATCAGGATCGTTCTGGTGTGTACCAGGCCTTAGTCAGTGTAAGCTCATTTTGCTGGCCTCAGCAAAGGCCCATGGGAGGAGCTGCTGATGTTGGGCATGCACAGAAGCCATTCTCCAGGGAAGGTGGACTTCCCACTGCAGCATCCACTGTCTCTGCTCCCCACACTGGCGATCCCCATTCTGCTGGCTCATTCTATAAGCTGCATTTGCCAAGTTTGCCTAGGGCTGGGTAGGCATGCCCACAAGTATGTGCTGGGTGAACTGAAATGGGGGGATCTGATACAATGCAAACAAGAGTGTAAATAATTCACTATGAAAACACAATGCTCTGTTCCCACCGTGCACAATCCACTTCCTGTTGCGGTAACATTTCCCCATCGTGATAATTACAGGTAAATTCCAGTTCATTCGGGTTTGTGTTTTTGGCAGTAAAATGAACCCCGGTAATATACTAAGCACAAAATCCGGCAGAGTTTGCACAAATATGAATGAAAATCACATCTGAACACACATGTAAGAATCAACAGATAATCAGCCAAAGTGGGAAGCACTTTCCATAGGCACCAGGAGAACACCGGAAATTCACCAAGTTTTGTATGGCAAAACCTGCCATAAATCAGCTAAAAATGCACTTTCCAAATAGAACTGCTTCTGAGCAGCGTGATCGGGGAAGCAACGCACAAATCAGTCACATCCCTGCAGTGCTTCTGTGCATAAAAGGGAATGAAGAGTTCCCCCTCCTAGGAACTTTGGTTTAATAAAAAAATATAGGTGAAACATTAAGTGAAGTCATACTGCAAGTAAAGAATCGGTACTTGTTTCCTAGAACGGCGGGCATCGCATGTACATCGCATGCCATTATAATGGCATGCGATGCGACCGATGCGATGGCTTCGATTTTACATAGAAATGCATGGTAAAATGTAAATCGCTTCGGTCGCATAGCATGCGGCCAAAAAACACATGCGATGCGATCGACGTGATTACCGATTTTAGGGAACAATGTTAAATGGCCCAATTGACCCGATTTTACATAGGTAAAAATATTAAATGGCCCACAGACCCCAAATAGCCACCCTGAAGTGTGAAATGGCCCCCCAATTGTTAAGGCCACTCCACGATCAACGTCAACCCGAAGCATGGCGAGCGCAGCGGTACGCGTCCTCCGACCTTTTCATACCCCCACTATCCACGTCGGCGTGGAGTTGAGAATAGAAAGTGTGGCGAGCGCAGCGAGGGGACGCAGAATACGAGCCTGAAGCGTGGCAAGCGTAGCGAGCCCCGCGAGGGGAAGCGGAATACATATTAAGTAATCCGTGTCCCCTCGCGGGGCTCGCTGCGCTTCGGGAGCGTGTTCTCGCTGCGCTCGCCACACTTTCTATTCTCAACTCCACGCCGACGTGGATAGTGGGGGGTATGAAAAGGTCGGAGGACGCGTATCGCCGCCGCTCGCCACGCTTCGGGTTGACGTTGATCGTGGGGTGGCGTTAACAATTGGGGGGGGGGGGCATTTCACACTTCAGGGTGGGTATTTGGGGTCTGTGGGCCATTTAACATTGTTCCCTATGTGAAATCACGGTAATCGCGTCGGTCACATCGCATGCGTTTTTTTGGCCGCATGCGATCCGACCGACGCAATTTTTTTCCTTGCGATGCCGAAGATCAAAATCGTGGGCGCCATTCTAGGAAACAAGTACCAAAGAATCAGTAACAGTCCTGGTTCCAAAAGTACAGGAGGAGTAGGGGTATCCCCAATACATGCCCCTGCCCTCCAGGGCACCCAAGGGCCAGGGCTGTAGCCCAGGGTTATGCTCTCCACCCGTTGTCTGTGGGAGGTGAGTCATAGCATTTACAGTAAGTGCAAAAAGAAGAAAACATTTTGTGTTTTTCTTGTGGAACTACAGGTCCCAGCAAGCCTCACTATAACACAAGCTTGCCTACCCTCCCACATTCAGCGGGAGCCTCCCGCTGCCCCGCAACCCCCCTCTTTCCTCCCGGTTTTCAGGACCCCTTCCTGTGTGCGCATGCATGCATCTGTAAATGGTGGGGGCAGGGCTTGCAGCCGGCCACCGCGGGGTTCTGGGTAGCGGTGGCTAAGCTGCTGTAGCACTGACAGGAAGTCACTTTGTCAGATCTCTGCTCCTTCTGATGCACAGTCGCACAACCAGGGCCCTGCCCACCACACTGACTGAGCTCCGTGAGGCCAGCTCTCCCTGCTCTTCCTGCTTATGACTCTGAGCCTGCGGAGGCTGGCCCCGCCCACCACACTGACTGAGCTCCGTGAGGCCAGCTCTCCCTGCTCTTCTTGCTTATGACTCTGAGCCTGCGGAGGCTGGCCCCGCCCACCACACTGACTGAGCTCCGTGAGGCCAGCTCTCCCTGCTCTTCTTGCTTATGACTCAGCCTGCGGAGGCTGGCCCCGCCCACCACACTGACTGAGCTCCGTGAGGCCAGCTCTCCCTGCTCTTCTTGCTTATGACTCAGAGCCTGCGGAGGCTGGCCCCGCCCACCACACTGACTGAGCTCCGTGAGGCCAGCTCTCCCTGCTCTTCTTGCTTATGACTCAGAGCCTGCGGAGGCTGGCCCCGCCCACCACACTGACTGAGCTCCGTGAGGCCAGCTCTCCCTGCTCTTCTTGCTTATGACTCAGAGCCTGCGGAGGCTGGCCCCGCCCACCACACTGACTGAGCTCCGTGAGGCCAGCTCTCCCTGCTCTTCTTGCTTATGACTCTGAGCCTGCGGAGGCTGGCCCCGCCCACCACACTGACTGAGCTCCGTGAGGCCAGCTCTCCCTGCTCTTCTTGCTTATGACTCTGAGCCTGCGGAGGCTGGCCCCGCCCACCACACTGACTGAGCTCCGTGAGGCCAGCTCTCCCTGCTCTTCCTGCTTCTGACTCTGAGCCTGCGGAGGCTGGCCCCGCCCACCACACTGACTGAGCTCCGTGAGGCCAGCTCTCCCTGCTCTTCTTGCTTACGACTCTGAGCCTGCGGAGGCTGGCCCCGCCCACCACACTGACTGAGCTACGTGAGGCCAGCTCTCCCTGCTTATGACTCTGAGCCTGTGGTGAGCTGTATCCCCCACCACACTGACTGAGCTCCGTGAGGCCAGCTCTCCCTGCTCTTCTTGCTTATGACTCTGAGCCTGCGGAGGCTGGCCCCGCCCACCACACTGACTGAGCTCCGTGAGGCCAGCTCTCCCTGCTCTTCTTGCTTATGACTCAGCCTGCGGAGGCTGGCCCCGCCCACCACACTGACTGAGCTCCGTGAGGCCACCTCTCCCTGCTCTTCTTGCTTATGACTCTGAGCCTGCGGAGGCTGGCCCCGCCCACCACACTGACTGAGCTCCGTGAGGCCAGCTCTCCCTGCTCTTCTTGCTTATGACTCTGAGCCTGCGGAGGCTGGCCCCGCCCACCACACTGACTGAGCTCCGTGAGGCCAGCTCTCCCTGCTCTTCTTGCTTATGACTCAGCCTGCGGAGGCTGGCCCCGTCCACCACATTGACTGAGCTCCGTGAGGCCAGCTCTCCCTGCTCTTCTTGCTTATGACTCTAAACCTGCCGAGGCTGGCCCCGCCCACCACACTGACTGAGCTCCGTGAGGCCAGCTCTCCCTGCTCTTCTTGCTTATGACTCTGAGCCTGCGGAGGCTGGCCCCGCCCACCACACTGACTGAGCTCCGTGAGGCCAGCTCTCCCTGCTCTTCTTGCTTATGACTCAGCCTGCGGAGGCTGGCCCCGCCCACCACACTGACTGAGCTCCGTGAGGCCAGCTCTCCCTGCTCTTCTTGCTTATGACTCTGAGCCTGCGGAGGCTGGCCCCGCCCACCACACTGACTGAGCTCCGTGAGGCCAGCTCTCCCTGCTCTTCTTGCTTATGACTCAGCCTGCGGAGGCTGGCCCCGTCCACCACACTGACTGAGCTCCGTGAGGCCAGCTCTCCCTGCTCTTCTTGCTTATGACTCTAAACCTGCCGAGGCTGGCCCCGCCCACCACACTGACTGAGCTCCGTGAGGCCAGCTCTCCCTGCTCTTCTTGCTTATGACTCAGAGCCTGCCGAGGCTGGCCCCGCCCACCACACTGACTGAGCTCCGTGAGGCCAGCTCTCCCTGCTCTTCTTGCTTATGACTCAGAGCCTGCCGAGGCTGGCCCCGCCCACCACACTGACTGAGCTCCGTGAGGCCAGCTCTCCCTGCTCTTCTTGCTTATGACTCAGAGCCTGCGGAGGCTGGCCCCGCCCACCACACTGACTGAGCTCCGTGAGGCCAGCTCTCCCTGCTCTTCTTGCTTACGACTCTGAGCCTGCGGAGGCTGGCCCCGCCCACCACACTGACTGAGCTACGTGAGGCCAGCTCTCCCTGCTTATGACTCTGAGCCTGTGGTGAGCTGTATCCCCCACCACACTGACTGAGCTCCGTGAGGCCAGCTCTCCCTGCTCTTCTTGCTTATGACTCTGAGCCTGCGGAGGCTGGCCCCGCCCACCACACTGACTGAGCTCCGTGAGGCCAGCTCTCCCTGCTCTTCTTGCTTATGACTCTGAGCCTGCGGAGGCTGGCCCCGCCCACCACACTGACTGAGCTCCGTGAGGCCAGCTCTCCCTGCTCTTCTGGCTTATGACTCTGAGCCTGCGGAGGCTGGCCCCGCCCACCACACTGACTGAGCTCCGTGAGGACAGCTCTCCCTGCTCTTCTTGCTTATGACTCTGAGCCTGCGGAGGCTGGCCCCGCCCACCACACTGACTGAGCTCCGTGAGGCCAGCTCTCCCTGCTCTTCTTGCTTATGACTCTGAGCCTGCGGAGGCTGGCCCCGCCCACCACACTGACTGAGCTCCGTGAGGCCAGCTCTCCCTGCTCTTCTTGCTTACGACTCTGAGCCTGCGGAGGCTGGCCCCGCCCACCACACTGACTGAGCTCCGTGAGGCCAGCTCTCCCTGCTTATGACTCTGAGCCTGTGGTGAGCTGTATCCCCCACCACACTGACTGAGCTCCGTGAGGCCAGCTCTCCCTGCTCTTCTTGCTTATGACTCTGAGCCTGCGGAGGCTGGCCCCGCCCACCACACTGACTGAGCTCCGTGAGGCCAGCTCTCCCTGCTCTTCTTGCTTATGACTCTGAGCCTGCGGAGGCTGGCCCCGCCCACCACACTGACTGAGCTCCGTGAGGCCAGCTCTCCCTGCTCTTCTTGCTTATGACTCTGAGCCTGCGGAGGCTGGCCCCGCCCACCACACTGACTGAGCTCCGTGAGGCCAGCTCTCCCTGCTCTACTTGCTTATGACTCTGAGCCTGCGGAGGCTGGCCCCGCCCACCACACTGACTGAGCTCCGTGAGGCCAGCTCTCCCTGTTCTTCCTGCTTCTGACTCTGAGCCTGCGGAGGCTGGCCCCGCCCACCACACTGACTGAGCTCCGTGAGGCCAGCTCTCCCTGCTCTTCCTGCTTCTGACTCTGAGCCTGCGGAGGCTGGCCCCGTCCACCACACTGACTGAGCTCCGTGAGGCCAGCTCTCCCTGCTCTTCCTGCTTCTGACTCTGAGGCTGGCCCCGCCCACCACACTGACTGAGCTCCGTGAGGCCAGCTCTCCCTGCTCTTCTTGCTTATGACTCAGAGCCTGCGGAGGCTGGCCCCGCCCACCACACTGACTGAGCTCCGTGAGGCCAGCTCTCCCTGCTCTTCTTGCTTATGACTCTGAGCCTGCGGAGGCTGGCCCTGCCCACCACACTGACTGAGCTCCGTGAGGCCAGCTCTCCCTGCTCTTCTTGCTTACGACTCTGAGCCTGCGGAGGCTGGCCCCGCCCACCACACTGACTGAGCTCCGTGAGGTCAGCTCTCCCTGCTTATGACTCTGAGCCTGTGGTGAGCTGTATCCCCCACCACACTGACTGAGCTCCGTGAGGCCAGCTCTCCCTGCTCTTCTTGCTTATGACTCTGAGCCTGCGGAGGCTGGCCCCGCCCACCACACTGACTGAGCTCCGTGAGGCCAGCTCTCCCTGCTCTTCTTGCTTATGACTCTGAGCCTGCGGAGGCTGGCCCCGCCCACCACACTGACTGAGCTCCGTGAGGCCAGCTCTCCCTGCTCTTCTTGCTTATGACTCTGAGCCTGCGGAGGCTGGCCCCGCCCACCACACTGACTGAGCTCCGTGAGGCCAGCTCTCCCTGCTCTACTTGCTTATGACTCTGAGCCTGCGGAGGCTGGCCCCGCCCACCACACTGACTGAGCTCCGTGAGGCCAGCTCTCCCTGTTCTTCCTGCTTCTGACTCTGAGCCTGCGGAGGCTGGCCCCGCCCACCACACTGACTGAGCTCCGTGAGGCCAGCTCTCCCTGCTCTTCCTGCTTCTGACTCTGAGCCTGCGGAGGCTGGCCCCGTCCACCACACTGACTGAGCTCCGTGAGGCCAGCTCTCCCTGCTCTTCCTGCTTCTGACTCTGAGGCTGGCCCCACCCACCACACTGACTGAGCTCCGTGAGGCCAGCTCTCCCTGCTCTTCTTGCTTATGACTCAGAGCCTGCGGAGGCTGGCCCCGCCCACCACACTGACTGAGCTCCGTGAGGCCAGCTCTCCCTGCTCTTCTTGCTTATGACTCTGAGCCTGCGGAGGCTGGCCCTGCCCACCACACTGACTGAGCTCCGTGAGGCCAGCTCTCCCTGCTCTTCTTGCTTACGACTCTGAGCCTGCGGAGGCTGGCCCCGCCCACCACACTGACTGAGCTCCGTGAGGCCAGCTCTCCCTGCTTATGACTCTGAGCCTGTGGTGAGCTGTATCCCCCACCACACTGCCAGGTCCAGTGGCATAACAAAGGGTCTGCAGACCCCCCGGCAGCTTTGGGGAGCCAGCGCCGGCAGTGTCTGCGGGGAGCGCTGGGTCCGGGATGCTTGCTAAACCAACAGGCAGGCGCAGGAGCAGCAGAAACCCATATCGGCACAACAGCCGTGCGCCTCCTTTCCTTACCAAGTGCACAGTGTCCCTTCTCCCTCCTGGATGCAGCGTGTGAGACGCTGGCGAGGAGCCAGGGTGCTGATGTGCTCTCCCCTGCAGCTGCCCCGATCAGCCACACGGTAGGCGAGTTAGCTCCGCGCTTCCCCTGCCCTTCAGACACCAGGACCCGGCAGCTGTATTACCACTCCTCCCCCTTCCATGCTTAGGCAGCCGGCCGGATCCACCCCCTGCATGTAGTCAGGCACCCTGATCTGGCGGCTGTATCCCCCCCCCCCCCTCTCCGTTCCTACCCATACCCGCTCAGGCACCTGGATGCAGTATACTCCCCACCCACACACACCCCGACTAGTCAGGCTGATGCTGTACCCCCCCCATCAAATTTCTACTTACTCCACTGCAGGTCCATGCACCTTCCAGGGTGGAGCAACACAGCCAGGAGAGTGCTGTCTATACTGGGGGAGTGTGTGTGTGGGGGGGGGGGGGGGGGTGTATATATTGTGGGGGAGGGGGACTGTGTGTAATATGATACAGTGGTGTGTAGGTGTACTGGCTGTGATATGATGAGGGGGATGTATAATGTAATATAATAGGTGTGAGTACTGAATGTAATATGGGGTCACTGTGTGTAATATGGTGATGTGTACTGGCTGTAATATGGGGGAGCTGTGTGTAATCTGGTGATGTGTACTGGCTGTAATATGGGGGGCGTTTGTAATATGGTGGTGTACTGGCTGTAATATGGGGGGCTGTGTGTAATGTATCATAGTGGTGTGTACTGGCTGTAATATGGGGGGCTGTGTGTAATGTATCATAGTGGTGTGTATACTGGGGGAGTGGGGGGGGTGTATATAATGTGGGGGAGGGGGGCTGTGTGTAATATGATACAGTGGTGTGTGTGTGTGTGTGTGTGTGTGTGTACTGGCTGTGATCTGATGAGGGGGAATGTATAATGTAATATAATAGGTGTGAGTACTGAATGTAATATGGGGCACTGTGTGTAATATGGTGATGTGTACTGGCTGTAATATGGGGGGGGGGGGCTGTGTGTAATATGGTGATGAGTACTGGCTGTAATATGGGGGGTGTAATGTATCATAGTGGTGTGTACTGGCTGTAATATGGGGGGGGGGCTGTGTGTAATGTATCATAGTGATGTGTACTGGCTGTAATATGGGGGGGGGGGGCTGTGTGTAATGTATCTTAGTGATATGTACTGGCTGTAATATGGGGGGGGGGGCTGTGTGTAATGTATCATAGTGGTGTGTACACACAGCCCCCCCATATTACAGCCAGTACACACCACTATGATACATTACACACAGCCCCCCCCCCCCATATTACAGCCAGTACACACCACTATGATACATTACACACAGCCCCCCCATATTACAGCCAGTACACACCACTATGATACATTACACCCCCCATATTACAGCCAGTACACACCACTATGATACATTACACACAGCCCCCCCATATTACAGCCAGTAATGTATCATAGTGGTGTGTACTGGCTGTAATATGGGGGGTGTAATGTATCATAGTGGTGTGTACTGGCTGTAATATGGGGGGGGGGCTGTGTGTAATGTATCAGTGATATGTACTGGCTGTAATATGGGGGGCTGTGTGTAATGTGTCAGTGATGTGTACTGGCTGTAATATGGGGGGCTGTGTGTAATGTATCATAGTGATATAGTGATGTGTACTGGCTGTAATATGGGGGGGCTGTGTGTAATGTGTCAGTGATGTGTACTGGCTGTAATATGGGGGGGGGGCTGTGTGTAATGTATCATAGTGATATGTACTGGCTTTAATATGGGGGGGGGGCTGTGTGTAATGTATCATAGTGATATGTACTGGCTGTAATATGGGGGGGCTGTGTGTAATGTATCATAGTGGTGTGTATACTGTAGGGCTGGCCAAAAGGTCGATCACAATCTTCCAGCCAATCCTGTAGCTCCTGCCGGTAGATTACGATCAAGTGCCATTATCTCCCATGAGAAATTCAAGCGAAAGTGTCAGCGGGAGGCTTAGCGGCAGCACCACGTCAGTAAGCTGGACCCAGCAGCGAGGATCCTGACAGCTGAATCTCACAGAATAGACGCTGTGCGCATGGCGTCTATTCGCGGCCGAAAACGAGGGCGCTGCCTAATTTGCATAAGCCACACCCTAATTTGCATATGCCATACCCCCTTTCCGTGCGTGAAGCCGCGCGAGTGTCCCTATTCTACTATTCAGAAAGTTGGGAGGCATGAAGTGTGGTTACCATGAATTCTCACCTACTGTTTACATATGAACTGCCCAGGGTGACTTGCACCAATGTGGACCCGTTGTGCAGCGATCGGAGTGATCAGCGGGAACTTCAGCTCATGTAACTGGTTGGCGTCATGTTGTCATGACGCCACGTGACCCGGATACGCGTGCAGTCGGCGTCCTCATTCCACGTGGATCTGCTATGTATATAAACTGTGATTGTATGTAACTTATGTGTGTATCCTGAAGACAAAGTAGTCATTAAACTTTGAAACGTTGATCTTATATCCGCCTGTGACCCATTATTTGATGTGAGTGCCGCCTTACAAACACGCTGTTATTTGGACCCCACAGCCGGGAGTATCCAGGGGAAGGCACCCCATGTGAGTCTATATGGTCTGAGGAGTGCTCGTCTATACCGTGACACACACACACACACACACACACACACACACACACACACACACACACACACACACACACATATATAATATCCAAACTTCTGGCTCCGGCACTGCTGGGTCCCCCTTGGGGAATACTGTGCTTCGATGCCTTCCTTAGAAGCAATGCTCCATACAATCATACAAGAACTGGAGGCAGCACTCAGAGGCTTGTGCAAAAAGTTAAATGTGTATTGAGCACATAAGTGATCTAGGTTTCGGGGATAGCCTCCTGATGGCGGGGAGGCTATCCCCGAACGTAGATCACTTGTTATGTGCTCAATACACATTTAACTTTTTGCACAAGCCTCTGAGTGCTGCCTCCAGTTCTTGTATGTATATGTGTGTGTGTGTGTATATATATATACAGCGGTTGCATATTTTGTATGGAGTGCGATCTTATTGCATATATATATATATATATATAGTCCAGAAATCCACTAAAGGAAATGAGCACTCACCTCCAAGTCTTTAACTAAAAAACTTTGCATTTATTGAAAAACACGGAAGAAAAGTAGGTTTTACACATACCAAGTTAAGCTGTCAGTTTTACCAAAAACTGTCCCAACATTTCGATCCCAGTCCGGGATCTTTATCAAGGGGGGTCACCAAGGTACAACAGCTTTGAGGAGAGAAAAAAAGCCAGCAATCCAGAGGTCCTTCTGCTACAGCGCACAGAGACCTACTGAGAAGCCGCCCTGTCCCGGGTTTATATGCACAAGCTAATTGCCAATCAACTACAGGAACCTCCTCCTGCTAGGACACCTGATCCCAGCGCCGGCATATTGCTTTAGCCGTCAAGTCGGGTATACTTCCTGGCTGTGGACCGCATGCTCCGCCCAGCCCAGCGGCTGGTGGAGCGCATGACGTGTCACACCGCATTCAGTGTTACGAGGTCTGTCTGAGCTCCGGCCGGGATCGGTGTTAGCGGATCCTGCTCCTGCTAACAGAATACTGTCTCGGTACCTCTGTCACATACTCTCATAGTGCTGGTGCCTAGAATCCATTGTGTGTTATATCGCCGCGTAGTGCAGGGCCGTGAGAGACATGGGGTGTTATTGTTTCAATGTGTCTATGTGGGTAGTGCTCATTCTAATTATGCCGCTGGTTATCACTAGGTGCGGGACCGTGTGCGCAAAGTAGTGAGAGATAAAGGTTCGTGGGCTTGTGAGAAAAATCGTGAAAAAATTAACTGGGATAACTAACAGTGCAGGCTGTGATTTGTTTAGTGCATCCAGGAGTGCACATCTGTGGAGATAAGGGTGCGTTGGTGTATGTGACAGGTCCGAGTGTATTCTGGAAAAATTTGGGAAAAAATGAATAAATCACTAAATACATAATTTGCGATTGATTGAGTGTGCAAGACCGGGACATGGGTATCCACACACCGTGTATCCACGGAGAGGTGTTATCCACGGCTGGGCCGTGTTACTTTCTCTTGAATAATCTACAGTAATATCATAACAGTCGTGTCAAAATTGACAGAGCTTGACCCAAAAAGAAGAAAAACTATGTTATCGCGCTATATACCTGTCAAAATGACAAGACATGTAAAAAAGACAAAACATGAAAAAAACAAAACACAAATTTTTGACATAATGGCGTAATCCAAGATTAGGGAGGGTGTGCTCCCCATCAATGTTCAGTCTAAATGACTTTACTTGTCATATTAGTGTTCATGGTCCATGTATGGTTAGTCCACCAGGGTGTATTGGTTGCTCTGTATATTATGCTGTACTCCTGGCTCAAGACCCCCTGGACGTCTCTATGGTCCAGGTGATGGTCTTATTCATCGCCTGAGTGTATTATTTGTATCCATACTCCTGTTGGTCCCCAAGGGGTGACGAAATACTCCTGTTGTCTATACGTCACTCATGCCGACAACTGTGAGGTCTCTGTCGAATTTCTGAGGGTAGCACACTCTTGGCTCAAGCCCTCTGGTCCCCTGCATTGGCCAGTGTCGGGCATTATTCATCGCCCAAGTGTGCTTATCCCTGCATCTCCTCCTGTGTTCATCTCAGGAAATTGGATAGGGGGCTGTTCTCATTCATCCCCTTCGGGGATAGTGTGTCCAGAACATGGATCCACCTGCTTTCTGCCTTCTTAAGAAGGAGTGCTCTGTCCCCTCCCCTCGGAGGTGGTGGTATCCAGTCGATCAGTCGACACCGTAATGTGGTGGTTTGATGTCCTGCTAGTAAAAAATGTCTAGGTACAGGTTGCTCGGCTTTTTTGGTTTCAATGGCCACTCGTATCGCATACCTGTGGTTTGCCATCCTCTCCCTGAACTTCCTTGTGGTCATGCCTACGTAGGCTAACCCACAAGGACAGTTCAGAAGATAGATGACATGATCCAATTGACAGTGTAACCTGTGTCTTATCTTTATAGGACGTCCTGTATGGGGGTGTGGGAACGTAGGACCGGTATTCGTGCTGCTGCATGTGATGCAGCCGGTGCAACGGAAACAACCCATCTTTTTGATGTTAAGCCATGCGGTCTGCGTCGGTTCGTTGGGGTGTACCATGGGGCGCATCAATAATTGCTTCAAGTTAGGCCCCTTCTTGTAAGCCATCATGGGTGGGCCGGTGTTTTGTAGTTTTAAATTCTTGTCGCTGGCAACGATGGGCCAGTGCTGTTGTAGACTCTGTCGGGTCTGGTGTGCGACATTATCAAACGTGCTGACGTAGATCATCCTGTCCTTTGTTTTATCCTTATTAGGTGCAGAAGTTGGTTTCTGTGAGTTTTGGTAGGCTTTCTGTCGGCATCTTGTGATGGTCTTGTTTGAATAGCCTCTCTCCCTGAACTTCTCTGCCATCTCATCCAATAGTTTCTCCATTATTGTGGGTTCTGTGTTGTTGCGTATCACTCTCATGAATTGAGAAACTGGTAAGTTCTCTTTCAAGGTTGGTGAATGCTGGCTGGAGCTGAGTAGGAGGGTGTTACGGTCCGTGCTCTTGTGGAACAGGCTGGTGTTAAATCTATTGCCGTCATGGGTGATATTGATGTCCAGAAAATGAATTGATGCTTCTTCAACTTGGTATGTAAACCTGATGGGATGCTGTTTCTGGTTCAAGGTGTGAGCCATTTCAATACACTCTGCTTGGGTCCCTGTCCATATAATGAAAATGTCATCGATGAAGCGCTTGTACAGTTTCATTTTTGGGTGATAAGTCGGGAAGATGTGTGTCTCATAGTCAATCATGTAGAGTCCTGCGTAGGACGGGGCCAGGTTCGACCCCATTGCTGTTCCCTCTTGTTGAACATAATAGGCATTGAGATAAAGAAAATGATTGCATTTGAGAACCAGTTCTGCCAATTCGGTTAAGAATGCAGTGGGTGGTTCTCGTAAGGTTCTCCTCTGTAGTGCTTCTCTGAGTGTCCTCAGGCCATCATCATGGGGGATCACCGTGTACAGAGAGTTTACGTCCATAGTTGCTAGAAGAATCCGTTCACCTCCGGTGTCTAACTCAAGTAATCTGTCCATAAAATCTGTGGTGTCACGAATGTAGCTATCGCCTTGCCGGACCAGTGGTTGTAGAAATGAGTCGATCTATTTGGCCAATGGCTGGAGAAGGGATCCACGAGCAGATATAATCGGCCTACCGGGTGGCCGAGTGCGGGACTTATGTATTTTAGGGAGGGTGTAAATAATGGGGCAGACCGGGTGCTCAACCGTGAGAAACTCGAAGGTCTCTTTATTAATCCACCCTGCCTGAGTGGCTGTCAAAAGGGAAGAGTCTACTCTCGTCTTGAACCCTGGAATTGGGTTTTGGGGAACCAGTAGGTAAGTGTCACTGTTGCCCAGTAGCCTCTTCATTTCGTCATGGTAGTCACCCCAGTTCTGCACTACCACTGCTCCACCCATTTTGACAGGTATATAGCGCAATAACATCGTTTTTCTTCTTTTTGGGTCAAGCTCTGTCAATTTTGACATGACTGTTATGATATTACTGTAGATTATTCAAGAAAAAGTAACACGGCCCAGCCGTGGATAACACACCTCTCCGTGGATACACGGTGTGTGCATACCCATGTCCCGGTCTTGCACACTCAATCAATCGCAAATGATGTATTAAGTGATTTATTCATTTTTTCCCAAATTTTCCCAGAATACACTCTGACCTGTCACATACACCAACGCACCCTTATCTCCACAGATGTGCACTCCTGGATGCACTAAACCAGTGGTCTCCAACCTTTTTTGGGTCGGGAGCTACTCGCGACAAAATAAACCGCCCGAAGAGCTACTTAAGTAAAAAAAAATAAAAAATCTGCATAATATCCCAAAAAATGCCCTTTACACATAATGCCACAAACTTTAATGCCCCTGACACATTATGCCACACACTGCAATGCCCCAAAACATACCTCCCAACACTGGAGGCAAAGGAGAAGAGTCATCCAAAAATTAGAAGGTTCAGCTACTACCGTGGAACTCCTGCGAGGCTACATCCCCCATTTTTTCCACACACACACACGATGCCCATTATACATATGCCCAACAACGTGATACTCCGTTATACAAATGCCCCACACCGTGATGCACCATTATACATATCCCACAGTGATACTCCATTATACATATGCCACACACCGTGATGCTCCATTATACATATGTCCCACACCGTGATACTCCATTATACATATGCCACACACCATGACGCTCCATTATACATATGCCACACACTGTGATGCCCATTATACATATGCCACACACCGTGATACTCCATTATACATATGCCCCACACCGTGACGCTCCATTATACATATGCCACACACCGTGACGCTCCATTATACATATGCCACACACTGTGATGCCCATTATACATATGCCACACACCGTGATACTCCATTATACATATGCCACACACCGTGATGCACCATTATACATATGACACACACCGTGATGCACCATTATACATATGCCACACACCGTGATGCCGATTATGCCTATGACCCACAACGTGAAGCTCCTTTATACATATGCCCCACACCTTGATGCCCATTACACATATTGCACACAATGTCCCACAGTAAGGCTTCTAATAAAAAAATGTAAATTACCTGCTTGCTGTCAGGGGTTCATTTTTGTTGCCAGGGGTTAATGCTCATTGACAAGGGGGTCACTGCTTGCCCCCTCCACTATGCCCGTCTTCACATGGGCATAATAAATTAGTCATTGCTGCTGGCTGCTGGTGCGTTCGGAGCTCAGCTCCATCATCACCCTGCTGGCAATTGCCGTTCCTCCCCCCACAGCCCCACACCATGCTAGAAGTCATATTTGACTTCTAGCCTATGATCGGGAACACAGAGCTGCGCTGCTGCAGCGTTACCCGGAAGTGCCGGGAGCGCTTAGCGCGGTGCTCCCTGTCAGACGCTAGAGGTCAAATATGACTTCTAGCGCCTGTGTGCTGTCTCCTCTGGTCCCCGCGTACTACAGCGGGGCAAGGCGGCGGCTATAGCGCCGCAAGCCAGCTTCAACAACGGGCGGGCGGACCGGGCAGGGCAGGCAGCAGTGGTCGAGCCACCCGTTTCGCTCAGGCGAGCTACCGGTAGCTCGCGAGCGACGGGTTGGCGACCACTGCACTAAACAGATAACAGCCCCGCACTATTAGTTATCCCAGTTAATTTTTTCACGATTTTTCTCACAAGCCCACGAACCTTTATCTCTCACTACTTTGCGCACACGGTCCCGCACCTAGTGATAACCAGCAGCATAATTAGAATCAGCACCACCCGCATAGACACATCGTAACAATAACACCCCATGTCTCTCACGGCCCCGCATGTCCTGTGTATAGGAGAATATCAACATGTTGCCCATAGCAACCTATTACATTCTAGCTACTGTAAATAAATAAATGGTAAAATCTGAATGGTTGCTATGGGCAACATGTACTTGTCTAAAACCCTGCCCTGTGGTAAATGAATCCCTACAGGTCTTACTCACCCTGTGAATGTGAGGTTCAAACTCAGCTTATCCACACACACACCGTCTCCTCCACAGTCCTTCTCAAATGAAATCTGTAAGGACAAATAATATCACTGAGCGGGACACTACAGACACTGACGTATCCCATCTCTATCACTGGGCGCATGACCTGGAGTACAGACACTGATGTATCCCCATCTCTGTCACTCAGCGTGTGACCTGGAGTACAGACACTGACGTATTCTGGTCTCTGTCACTGAGCTCGTGACCTGGAGTACAGACACTGACATTTCCAGGTCTCTGTCACTCAGCATGTGACTTGGAGTAGACCCTGACATTTTATGGTATCTGTCACTGAGCGTGTGACCTAGAGTACAGACACTGACGTATCCTGGTCTCTGTCACTGAGCATGTGACCTGTAGTACAGACACTGACATATTCCTGTCTCTGTCACTGAGCATGTGACCTGGAGTGCAGACACTGACGTATCCCAGTCTCACTGATCATGTGACCTGGATTACAGACACTGATATATTCCGGTCTCTGTCACTGAGCATGTGACCTGGAGTACAGACACTGACATATCCTGATCTCTTTTACTGAGAATGTGACCTGGAGTACAGACACTGATGTATCCTCGTCTCTGTCACTGAGCGTGTGACCTAGAGTACAGACACTGACGTATCCTGGTCTCTGTCACTGAGCATGTGACCTGTAGTACAGACACTGACATATTCCTGTCTCTGTCACTGAGCATGTGACCTGGAGTGCAGACACTGACGTATCCCAATCTGTGTCACTAATCACATGACCTTGAGTACAGACACTGATGTATCCCCGGTCTCTGTTATTCAGCATGTGGCCTGGAGTGCATTGACATATCTCAGTCTCTATCACTGAGTGCGTGACCTGGACTACAGACACTGACGTATCCAGTCTCTGTCACTCAGCATGTGACCTGGAGTACAGACATTGACTTATCCCCATCTCTGTCACTCAGCGTGTAACCTGGAGTATAGATAGTGATGCATCCCAGTCTTTATTACTAACTGAGCAATTCATACCTCTTTTGATTGGTTGACTTGTGAATCCTCACTTAGGACTGGCGTTCCCATTAAAGAGTAATTGAGGGCAACACGGAGAGGCGTGAGAGAATCCTCCACACACTCCTGAGGGATATAAAGATAAATATGGTGGTTACTGCAGAGATCACACATTCTCCTTAGTTAAAAGCTACAGCATTGGTTAGAACCGTAGCAGGATGGAAAGGGTAACAGCAGCAGCATGAGAGAGAGGACAGCGGCAGCGTGGGATGGAGAACAGCAGCAGCGTGGGAGGGAGAACAGGGTCAGTGGGAGGGAGAACAGGGGCAGTGTGGGAGGGAGAACAGGGGCAGCGTGGGAGGGAGAACAGGGGCAGCGTGGGAGGGAGAACAGGGGCAGCGTGGGAGGGAGAACAGCAGCAGTGTGGGAGGGAGAACAGGGGAAGTGGGAGGGAGAACAGCAGCAGCATGCGAGAGAGGACAGTGGCAGCGTGGGATGGAGAACAGCTGCGGCGTGGGAGGGAGAACAGGGGCGGCGTGGGAGGGAGAACTGGGGTGGCGTGGGAGGGAGAACTGGGGCGACGTGGGAAGGAGAACAGCGGCGGCGTGGGAGGGAGAACAGGGGCGGCGTGGGATGGAGAACAGGGGCGGCGTGGGAGAACAGCGGCAGGATGGGATGGAGAACAGCGGCGGCGTGGGAGGGAGAACAGCGGCGGCGTGGGAGGGAGAACAGGGGCGGCGTGGGAGGGAGGACAGCGGCGGCATGGGAGGGAGGACAGCGGCGGCATGGGAGGGAGAACAGCGGCGGCGTGGGAGGGAGAACAGGGGCGGCGTGGGAGGGAGAACAGCGAACAGGGGCGGCGTGGGAGGGAGAACAGCGGCGGCGTGAGAGGGAGAACAGGGGCGGCGTGGGAGGGAGAACAGCGGCGGCGTGGGATGGAGAACAGGGGCGGCGTGGGAGGGAGAACAGCGGCGGCGTGGGAGAACAGCGGCAGGATGGGATGGAGAACAGCGGCGGCGTGGGAGGGAGAACAGCGTCAGCATGGGATGGAGAAAAGCGTCAGCATGGGATGGAGAACAGCGGCGGCGTGGGAGGGAGAACAGCGTCAGCGTGGGATGGAGAAAAGCGTCAGCGTGGGATGGAGAAAAGCGTCAGCGTGGGATGGAGAAAAGCGTCAGCGTGGGAGGGAGAACAGGGGCGGCGTGGGAGGGAGAACAGGGGCGGCGTGGGAGGGAGAACAGGGGCGGCGTGGGAGGGAGAACAGGGGCGGCGGCGTGGGAGAACAGCGGCAGGATGGGATGGAGAACAGCGGCGGCGTGGGAGGGAGAACAACGGCGGCGTGGGAGGGAGAAAAGCGTCAGCATGGGATGGAGAACAGCGGCAAACAAAATCGCACCGTGTGTACCCAATATTAGATGAATAGCAAAGGAATCACACCATGTGCACACATCATTATGGTATATGGTGGTGTTTCCCAACCCCAGGCCTCCGGGACCCCCTATTAGTGCACATGTTACAGGGCTCCCCACTATCACAAGTGAAACAATAACATAGCTCCACATATACAGTAGGTGTATTACAATGTGTCTGGGATGAATACACCTGTGCCCATGCTGGGAGATCTGGAAAACATGCACTGTTAGGGGTCCCTTAAGACTGGAGTTGGGAAACACCATTATATGGTATAATATCCAGGCTGCAATGTAACCCTACTCACCGGGAGACGGATCCTGTGCTGGGTGCAGCGAGGGGTCTCTGCCAGCTGCACAGTTGTGGTTGCAGTGCGGGAGTCAGACTTTGTGGTATCTGAGAACACAGCGCGGGTCACTGTACGCCCTGCATCCAGCAGCAGGATGTACTGCACTTGGGCGGAGGTTCCAGCTGTAATAGGGAGACAGAGTAAGTGACGTGAGGGTAAAGCAGAAGCAACAACATGTATTAGCGTCCAAGTTCAAAATCCTTCTTTTAACCCGGGTTGGATTGCCGGGTTTCTGGACACAGGATTTTTTGAAAGGCCCTTCACACTACACGGTGACCCAGGTCGACCTGGCAAGCACTGCATCCTCCGTAGGTACCCCCCCTGATGACTCACCCACCCCCCAACAAGGTTTGCTCTGGGGAGCTTCACCTGGCAAATGCCAGGTCGCTCCTGAGATGGACCCATGTCCATATTCTGGATGTGAACGGGGTATAATTCTGATACATGTTTCAGTTCATATTAAAACAACCATTCTGTACTATTGCGGTGCCCAGGTGCAAGGTGAAACTAATGTTGAAAAGACAACAGAGGATTACATTGGTTAGCTACTGTATGTGCTTCATGCTCCACATATATGTATTGTGCATAGTACATTAGTGCCCCCGTGTGGTAGTATGTTGGAATGGCAAGCATTAGAAGAAAAAAATGATATGTAATTGTAAATACAGGTTGAGTATCCCCTGATGGTGCCCCGATGGTCTCCCAGTATCCACGGTGGCCTTCAGGATCCTCTTCACTGGTCCCAGGGGTGCATTGCGTGAGCTTGCAGGCGCGCGGATTATGTCACTGGCGCGCCCGCATGCACCCCTGGGACATGAGATACCACTGACCAGGATCCTGAAGCCTGCCGTGGACACCAGGGGATGTGGTAAGTATAAAAAAAGGGCCGGGGGGGAACAGCAAAAAAAAACCGAAATATTCTGAAAAACCAGGGTTTTTGTAATATTTTGGTTTCTGTATATACGAATAAGGGATATTCCACCTGTATGTAACAGGGGTTTCCATTGGACACCTGCTGATTAGAGGTGTGTTTATGCTCATTTAGAAGATTATATACACTGCTAAGGAAACATATACATTGATAAGACAATTGTACAAACAGAAACCTGTCGGACTGTCCTGTGTTACCTTGGGCCGGTACAGTGTATGTTGTGTGTCCATGGTGATTGCCCATTACCAGCTGGTACAGTGTATGTTGTGTGTCCTTGGTGATTGCCCATTACCAGCCGGTACAGTGTATGTTGTGTGTCCTTGGTGATTTCCCATTACCAGCTGGTACAGTGTATGATGTGTGTCCTTGGTGATTGCCCATTACCAGCTGGTACAGTGTATGTTGTCTTAGAACGCGAGGATTGCCCATTACCAGCTGGTACAGTGTATGTTGTGTGTCCTTGGTGATTGCCCATTACCAGCTGGTACAGTGTATGTTGTGTGTCCTTGGAGATTGCCCATTACCAGCCGGTACAGTGTATGTTGTGTGTCCTTGGTGATTGCCCATTACCAGCCGGTAGAGTGTATGTTGTGTGTCATTGGTGATTACCCATTACCAGCCGGTACAGTGTATGTTGTGTGTCCTTGGTGATTGCCCATTACCAGCCGGTACAGTGTATGTTGTGTGTACTTGGTGATTTCCCATTACCAGCCGGTACAGTGTCTATTGTGTGTCCTTGGTGATTGCCCATTACCAGCTGGTACAGTGTATGTTGTGTGTCCTTGGTGATTGCCCATTACCAGCTGGTACAGTGTATGTTGTCTTAGAACGCGAGGATTGCCCATTACCAGCTGGTACAGTGTATGCTGTGTGTCCTTGGTGATTGCCCATTACCAGCTGGTACAGTGTATGCTGTGTGTCCTTGGTGATTGCCCATTACCAGCTGGTACAGTGTATGCTGTGTGTCCTTGGTGATTGCCCATTATCAGCTGGTACAGTGTATGATGTGTTTCCTTGGTGATTGCCCATTACCAGCCGGTACAGTGTATGTTGTGTGTCCTTGGTGATTGCCCATTACCAGCCGGTACATTGTATGTTGTGTGTACTTGGTGATTTCCCATTACCAGCTGGTACAGTGTATGTTGTGTGTCCTTGGTGATTGCCCATTACCAGCTGGTACAGTGTATGTTGTGTGTCCTTGGTGATTGCCCATTACCAGCCGGTACAGTGTATGTTGTGTGTCCTTGGTGATTGCCCATTACCAGCCGGTACAGTGTATGTTGTGTGTCCTTGGTGATTGCCCATTACCAGCCGGTACAGTGTATGTTGTGTGTCCTTGGTGATTGCCCATTACCAGCCGGTACAGTGTATGTTGTGTGTCCTTGGTGATTGCCCATTACCAGCCGGTACAGTGTATGTTGTGTGTCCTTCGTGATTGCCCATTACCAGCCGGTACAATGTATGATGTGTGTCCTTGGTGATTGCCCATTACCAGCCGGTACAATGTATGATGTGTGTCCTTGGTGATTGCCCATTACCAGCCGGTACAATGTATGATGTGTGTCATTGGTGATTGCCCATTACCAGCCGGTACAGTGTATGTTGTGTGTCCTTGGTGATTGCCCATTACCAGCCGGTACAGTGTATGATGTGTGTCCTTGGTGATTGCCCATTACCAGCCGGTACAGTATATGTTGTGTGTCCTTGGTGATTGCCCATTACCAGCCGGTACAGTGTATGTTGTGTGTCCTTGGTGATTTCCCATTACCAGCCGGTACAGTGTATGTTGTGTTACAGAAGAAAGGGGGAGCGGTGAACCGAATCAGAGCGCTATAGGTCTGCAGGTGGAAATGGAATGCTAGTGGTAACCCCGTACCACCAAGGACAAGTATTCAAGGAGTAATGTGTACTAGACACATATGTTGCATTCCACAGGGATCCTCCTGCGAGCTTAAACAATATAAATGGGATGAAAAGGGACGTTCCTATCTTACAAGGAGCGCTCCTCTTCTCCGATTTCAGGAAGATAAGTGTAAAATCACCACAGTGTATCCTTAGTCGTAAATGGGATAGTGGATAACCTTCTACCACACTTCAGGGGTGAGAGGGAGGTACCATACGTCCCTTGTGAGGGATAGGTGTCTCCTCTTCTCCGAGCGATAATATATTTCACCAAATGTCGAGTCACATCAGGGACCTTTTATCCTCTTCACATATATCCATATGTCAGTAAACCATATAGGAACAGAATAGAACCAAATATGGTGTAATACAATTTCATTTATTGGTCACAAACATACAGACAAGGGACAATGATAAAAAGGTGTTTCTAAGGTCAGATGAAAAGTAAACCATATGTAGGGATTCAAGCAATTACCAGAAATGGTGGAGAACTTGATGACACAAAGTTCTCAAACGAGCATCAGAGGTGAAAAAAGTCCCGGAAACTTTTTCTCTCTAGACGAGTGTACACCACAAGGTCCTGGTAACGCGATCCTCAGATGGGTAAGTGACAGCTGGGTCCTACGCGTTTCAACCGCCTTCTGCGGTCTTTGTCAAGGATGAAGTTACAAGCTGTCAGTTCCTGTTTAAAAAGGGTAAGTGTCCAATTGAAGATCCCGCGCTACATCGCGTCAATCCAAGTTTCCGGTGTGTTACACCGGGAGTTGTCATCCGACAGTATGCCCCACTTCCGTCCGTCTCATCCGGCATATAGAAAGCCGCACTTCCGGTTTCGTATATGCACGCTCCGGAGTAATAGCCACATTCAGACGCAATTTTCTCCTTCCATGTTCTGATTGGTCTCTGGGGAGGAGCCACGGGAGGAGGTTGTGCCAGGATGGGATGCATAACGTCGATGTATAAAGTGCGGATAGTGCGGATAGTTTCTTAATTCCATTTTCATATACGGAATAGAGAAAGGGGACAAAGTTAGAATAAATATAATGGAAAGATATATAAAGAAGTTAAAAAAGTATATTTTCTTATTTTGAATAAAAATATGGCTGAATAAAAAATGGCTAAAAGGAGAAATAAAAATAAAGAGAGGTTATATATAAAACGTCTATAAAAACCATTTTATCTCAAAGTCTTTATTAAGACCATTAGGGTACAAGGTATTGAGATTAAAAATACATTTCATTTCCTCCTTTGCCAGCTGAGATGCTTTATTTTTCTTTCTTGGGTCGTCCTTGATTTCTTTGATGCCCAGGAATCTGATGATATGGTTTGGATTGGATTGGTGAACAGTTTTAAAATGATGGGATAGACTGTGTGTTTCAAGACCTTTTTTTATGTTGTTTAAATGTTCCGTTATACGGGTCTTAAGGGGTCTCGATGTACGACCTATATAAAAAAGGTTACATGTGCACTTAATAGCATAAACTATATTGGGGGTATTGCATGTGATAAAATTTTCAATTAAAAAGTGGGTTCCGTTTATAGTTAGATCGGTTGTTTTGGAGTGACCATTGCTCTTAATAGTCTGGCACCCCTTGCACAGACCGCATCTGTGGAAACCTTTGGTTCGAATCCTGCCACTTGGGTTGACTGTATAAAAGGCACTTCTTACCAGTTTGTTTTTAATATTAGGGGCCTTTTTGTAGATAAATTTTGGTTTCTTTGGAAGATGGATGCCAATGACAGGATCTTTTAACAGGATTTTCCAGTTCTTTTTAAAGGATGTTTCGATAATTTTATGTTGGGCATTGAATCCGGTTATGAACGCCCACTGAAAATCATCCTCTCCCTGAGTTGTTTCTGGTTTCTGTTTAGGCTGTAAGAGGGTTTCTCTCTCTATTTCTTCTGTTTCCCTTAGGGTTCTAGAGATAGTTTCATTCGTATATCCACTTTTAACAAAACTTTCTGCCATTTTAGTTGCTTGTTGTTTATAGGTGGCAATGCTGGAGCAATTTCGTCTAAGGCGTTTAAATTGACCGCCTGGGATCGCATTTAACCAGGTGTTATGGTGGCAACTGTTTCTCTGTATGTAGGAGAGACAGTCTGTAGGTTTCGTATACGTTTTGGTCTCAAGCTGTCCCTCAATATCTGAAATTGTGATGTCCAGGAAATCAATACTGGATTGACTAATATTGAAAGTAAGTTCAATGTTATTATCATTTTGGTTGAGGTAGTCACAGAAGGTTTTGAGGTCAGATTCACTTCCTCTCCAGATAAAGACGATATCGTCTATATATCGAGACCAGGATACCAGATCCGCTCCAAAGCTATGCCCGCTCCACACATGTTCCTCTTCCCACAGTCCCATGAAGATATTGGCGTAGCTTGGAGCGAATCTGGTACCCATCACAGTCCCCACCTTTTGAGTGTAATAGTTGCCATCGAACATGAAGTAATTGTTATTCAGAATTAGGTCTATACAGTCTATAAGAAGATGTTGCAGATGGGGATCTAGATTACTTCTTTCGAGAAATTTTGTGGTTGCTCTAATCCCTTTATCATGACGAATGATCGAATACAGAGATTTGACATCTGCCGTCACTAAATAGTATCCTGTCTCCCACTGGATCGTGGGTAGAAGGTTTAGGAGGCTACTAGTGTCTTTTAGATGCGACCAATTAGTTTGAACCAAGGGCTGTAGATAATAATCAGTGAATTCTGATAAATTTGCAGTGACTGAATTGACACCGGACACTATGGGTCGTCCTGGGGGGCAGATGGGGTTTTTATGGATTTTGGGTAGTAAATATATGACTGGTACCATGGGTTCTGTAATATTGAGGAATTTGAATTCCTTTTCATTGATAGTCTCTAAATTCTTGTATTTGGTCAGCAAAGTTGTTATTTTTTCTTGTATTTTTATGGTGGGGTCCGATCTTATTTTGAGATAGGTTTCTTGATCTCCCAAATGTTTTGTAACTTCGTCGATGTACCATTTCTTATCTAGCACTACCACTCCACCACCTTTATCGGCTGGCTTTACAATAATTTCTTTGTTATCGCTAAGGTTTTTTAATGCCTGCCTTTCTTTTCTTGTTAGATTATATTTGGTTTTCTTTATGGAGACTTTTTTAATGTCTTCTACTACTAAAGAGCTGAAAGTTTCAATGAAATTGCCTTTGATGTGGGCTGGGTAAAAAATTGATTTGGGTTTGAAGTGACTAGTTGTTGGTGGTTCTTCGAATTCCATTTCGGTTTCTTTTTTGTTCAGAAAAAACTTTTTAAGACAAAGTTTGCGTACAAATTTGTGTACGTCCACAAAACTGTCAAATTTGTTTATGTTGGCAGTTGGGGCATATTTGAGTCCCTTTTCAAGCACTGAGATTTCCATGGGGGAAAGGGTATATTTACTTAAATTATATATTATTTATTCCTCAATATTACAGAACCCATGGTACCAGTCATATATTTACTACCCAAAATCCATAAAAACCCCATCTGCCCCCCAGGACGACCCATAGTGTCCGGTGTCAATTCAGTCACTGCAAATTTATCAGAATTCACTGATTATTATCTACAGCCCTTGGTTCAAACTAATCGGTCGCATCTAAAAGACACTAGTAGCCTCCTAAACCTTCTACCCACGATCCAGTGGGAGACAGGATACTATTTAGTGACGGCAGATGTCAAATCTCTGTATTCGATCATTCGTCATGATAAAGGGATTAGAGCAACCACAAAATTTCTCGAAAGAAGTAATCTAGATCCCCATCTGCAACATCTTCTTATAGACTGTATAGACCTAATTCTGAATAACAATTACTTCATGTTCGATGGCAACTATTACACTCAAAAGGTGGGGACTGCGATGGGTACCAGATTCGCTCCAAGCTACGCCAATATCTTCATGGGACTGTGGGAAGAGGAACATGTGTGGAGCGGGCATAGCTTTGGAGCGGATCTGGTATCCTGGTCTCGATATATAGACGATATCGTCTTTATCTGGAGAGGAAGTGAATCTGACCTCAAAACCTTCTGTGACTACCTCAACCAAAATGATAATAACATTGAACTTACTTTCAATATTAGTCAATCCAGTATTGATTTCCTGGACATCACAATTTCAGATATTGAGGGACAGCTTGAGACCAAAACGTATACGAAACCTACAGACTGTCTCTCCTACATACAGAGAAACAGTTGCCACCATAACACCTGGTTAAATGCGATCCCAGGCGGTCAATTTAAACGCCTTAGACGAAATTGCTCCAGCATTGCCACCTATAAACAACAAGCAACTAAAATGGCAGAAAGTTTTGTTAAAAGTGGATATACGAATGAAACTATCTCTAGAACCCTAAGGGAAACAGAAGAAATAGAGAGAGAAACCCTCTTACAGCCTAAACAGAAACCAGAAACAACTCAGGGAGAGGATGATTTTCAGTGGGCGTTCATAACCGGATTCAATGCCCAACATAAAATTATCGAAACATCCTTTAAAAAGAACTGGAAAATCCTGTTAAAAGATCCTGTCATTGGCATCCATCTTCCAAAGAAACCAAAATTTATCTACAAAAAGGCCCCTAATATTAAAAACAAACTGGTAAGAAGTGCCTTTTATACAGTCAACCCAAGTGGCAGGATTCGAACCAAAGGTTTCCACAGATGCGGTCTGTGCAAGGGGTGCCAGACTATTAAGAGCAATGGTCACTCCAAAACAACCGATCTAACTATAAACGGAACCCACTTTTTAATTGAAAATTTTATCACATGCAATACCCCCAATATAGTTTATGCTATTGAGTGCACATGTAACCTTTTTTATATAGGTCGTACATCGAGACCCCTTAAGACCCGTATAACGGAACATTTAAACAACATAAAAAAAGGTCTTGAAACACACAGTCTATCCCATCATTTTAAAACTGTTCACCAATCCAATCCAAACCATATCATCAGATTCCTGGGCATCAAAGAAATCAAGGACGACCCAAGAAAGAAAAATAAAGCATCTCAGCTGGCAAAGGAGGAAATGAAATGTATTTTTAATCTCAATACCTTGTACCCTAATGGTCTTAATAAAGACTTCGAGATAAAATGGTTTTTATAGACATTTTATATATAACCTCTCTTTATTTTTATTTCTCCTTTTAGCCATTTTTTATTCAGCCATATTTTTATTCAAAATAAGAAAATATACTTTTTTAACTTCTTTATATATCTTTCCATTATATTTATTCTAACTTTGTCCCCTTTCTCTATTCCGTATATGAAAATGGAATTAAGAAACTATCCGCACTTTATACATCGACGTTATGCATCCCATCCTGGCACAACCTCCTCCCGTGGCTCCTCCCCAGAGACCAATCAGAACATGGAAGGAGAAAATTGCATCTGAATGTGGCTATTACTCCGGAGCGTGCATATACGAAACCGGAAGTGCGGCTTTCTATATGCCGGATGAGACGGACGGAAGTGGGGCATACTGTCGGATGACAACTCCCGGTGTAACACACCGGAAACTTGGATTGACGCGATGTAGCGCGGGATCTTCAATTGGACACTTACCCTTTTTAAACAGGAACTGACAGCTTGTAACTTCATCCTTGACAAAGACCGCAGAAGGCGGTTGAAACGCGTAGGACCCAGCTGTCACTTACCCATCTGAGGATCGCGTTACCAGGACCTTGTGGTGTACACTCGTCTAGAGAGAAAAAGTTTCCGGGACTTTTTTCACCTCTGATGCTCGTTTGAGAACTTTGTGTCATCAAGTTCTCCACCATTTCTGGTAATTGCTTGAATCCCTACATATGGTTTACTTTTCATCTGACCTTAGAAACACCTTTTTATCATTGTCCCTTGTCTGTATGTTTGTGACCAATAAATGAAATTGTATTACACCATATTTGGTTCTATTCTGTTCCTATATGGTTTACTGACATATGGATATATGTGAAGAGGATAAAAGGTCCCTGATGTGACTCGACATTTGGTGAAATATATTATCGCTCGGAGAAGAGGAGACACCTATCCCTCACAAGGGACGTATGGTACCTCCCTCTCACCCCTGAAGTGTGGTAGAAGGTTATCCACTATCCCATTTACGACTAAGGATACACTGTGGTGATTTTACACTTATCTTCCTGAAATCGGAGAAGAGGAGCGCTCCTTGTAAGATAGGAACGTCCCTTTTCATCCCATTTATATTGTTTAAGCTCGCAGGAGGATCCCTGTGGAATGCAACATATGTGTCTAGTACACATTACTCCTTGAGTGTATGTTGTGTGTCCTTGGTGATTGCCCATTACCAGCCGGTACAGTGTATGATGTGTGTCCTTGGTGATTGCCCATTACCAGCCGGTACAGTGTATGTTGTGTGTCCTTGGTGATTGCCCATTACCAGCCGGTACAGTGTATGTTGTGTGTCCTTGGTGATTGCCCATTACCAGCCGGTACAATGTATGATGTGTGTCCTTGGTGATTGCCCATTACCAGCCGGTACAGTGTATGTTGTGTGTCCTTGGTGATTGCCCATTACCTGCCGGTACAGTGTATGTTGTGTGTCCTTGGTGATTGCCCATTACCAGCTGGTACAGTGTATGTTGTGTGTCCTTGGTGATAGCCCATTACCAGCCGGTACAGTGTATGTTGTGTGTCCTTGGTGATAGCCCATTACCAGCCGGTACAATGTATGATGTGTGTCCTTCGTGATTGCCCATTACCAGCCGCTACAGTGTATGTTGTGTGTCCTTGGTGATTGCCCATTACCAGCTGGTACAGTGTATGTTGTGTGTCCTTGGTGATTGCCCATTACCAGCTGGTACAGTGTATGTTGTGTGTCCTTGGTGATTGCCCATTACCAGCCGGTACAGTGTATGTTGTGTGTACTTGGTGATTTCCCATTACCAGCCGGTACAGTGTCTATTGTGTGTCCTTGGTGATTGCCCATTACCAGCTGGTACAGTGTATGTTGTGTGTCCTTGGTGATTGCCCATTACCAGCTGGTACAGTGTATGTTGTCTTAGAACGCGAGGATTGCCCATTACCAGCTGGTACAGTGTATGATGTGTGTCCTTGGTGATTGCCCATTACCAGCTGGTACAGTGTATGTTGTCTTAGAACGCGAGGATTGCCCATTACCAGCTGGTACAGTGTATGATGTGTGTCCTTGGTGATTGCCCATTACCAGCTGGTACAGTGTATGTTGTCTTAGAACGCGAGGATTGCCCATTACCAGCTGGTACAGTGTATGATGTGTGTCCTTGGTGATTGCCCATTACCAGCTGGTACAGTGTATGTTGTCTTAGAACGCGAGGATTGCCCATTACCAGCTGGTACAGTGTATGATGTGTGTCCTTGGTGATTGCCCATTACCAGCTGGTACAGTGTATGCTGTGTGTCCTTGGTGATTGCCCATTACCAGCTGGTACAGTGTATGCTGTGTGTCCTTGGTGATTGCCCATTACCAGCTGGTACAGTGTATGCTGTGTGTCCTTGGTGATTGCCCATTATCAGCTGGTACAGTGTATGATGTGTTTCATTGGTGATTGCCCATTACCAGCTGGTACAGTGTATGTTGTGTGTCCTTGGTGATTGCCCATTACCAGCCGGTACAGTGTATGTTGTCTTAGAACGCGAGGATTGCCCATTACCAGCCGGTACAGTGTATATTGTGTTATGACACGTGGATTTTCTGAGGGTTGTCATTAAATTAAGTATCATCGCTCAGAAAATGACATCAGTACGTGTGTAGGCCCCATAAGTGCGCTGGTCTCAGCCCATAGCTTCCCCGGAGGCCATGGTGTTGGGGTGTAACGAGAAGTAGTGAACCACATAGTGCCCTCTATCATCTTCTACTGTTCTTGACCCGAGCCTCTACTTTACCCCTTATTTTACCAGTGTAGCCCAATTTCCACACTTACCGTTGGCATTGCTGCTCCTCAGGGTCCTAGTGAAACACACCGTGACCGTTGTTGCTGGGTCTCTCCTGTTTGCTACAGAACAATCATAGGTGGGAAGCAGGATTTCTGTGGGATTAGCTGTTATAGATACTGAGACGGCCAGAACCGGGCGAGAGCTGAAGAAGAGCAATGTGTCAGACTGAGGATCAGGGACAGGGACTAGATGAGTCAGCCTTTACTTATTTATTTACAGTTTCTTATATAGCGCAATCATGCAGAGAAAGTGATATATAACATTAAGAAGACAAAAGGCCAAATATAGAATGTCTAGTGATTTCACCCTGTGTGACATCACAAAATGAGCCATTATAGGACCCTGAGTGACATCACAAAATGAGCCATTATAGGACCCTGAGTGACATCACACAATGAGCCATTATAGGACCCTGAGTGACATCACACAATGAGCCCTTATAGGACCCTGAGTGACATCACACAATGAGCCCTTATAGGACCCTGAGTGACATCACACAATGAGCCATTATAGGACACTGAGTGAGATCACACAATGAGCCCTTATAGGACCCTAAGTGACATCACACAATGAGCCCTTATAGGACCCTGAGTGACATCACACAATGAGCCATTATAGGACACTGAGTGAGATCACACAATGAGCCCTTATAGGACCCTAAGTGACATCACACAATGAGCCCTTATAGGACCCTAAGTGACATCACAAAATGAGCCATTATAGGACCCTGAGTGACATCACACAATGAGCCATTATAGGACCCTGAGTGACATCACACAATGAGCCCTTATAGGACCCTGAGTGACATCACAAAATGAGCCATTATAGGACCCTGAGTGACATCACACAATGAGCCATTATAGGACCCTAAGTGACATCACAAAATGAGCCCTTATAGGACCCTGAGTGACATCACAAAATGAGCCATTATAGGACCCTGAGTGACATCACACAATGAGCCATTATAGGACCCTGAGTGACATCACACAATGAGCCCTTATAGGACCCTGAGTGACATCACAAAATGAGCCATTATAGGACCCTGAGTGACGTCACACAATGAGCCATTATAGGACCCTGAGTGACATCACACAATGAGCCATTATAGGACCCTGAGTGACATCACACAATGAGCCATTATAAGACAGTGAGTGACATGACATCAAACTATGAGTCTTTGTTGGATCCTGAATGATGTCATGCAATGAGCCATTATAGGATGGAGAGGGATATATATATATATATATATATATATATATATATATATATATATATATATAAATATATATGAACCTCAAGTCACAGCTGGTGCTGTTCATATTGACGTATATGGACAATAGGACAATAGGACTCACCTCAATATAAGGACATTGCCCTCACTCCCTACAGTAAGATCGGGAAGCCCATCTCCCGTCATGTCCAGATTCCCAGCCACCGACTTTCCAAAGAACATCATGTCTCCTGATAGCCGCCTGCCTGCAATGCGCTGGGGAAGAGGAATGTGAGAGGAAATCAGAATGTATAATACCAATGCTGAAGCACACTGCTCTGATTCCAGTGGGCCTGATTCAGAGTTGTGCACAGTCCCCAGCGCAGAGCGTATGAGGGATGCTGTAATAACAATGCTGTGCTGAAGCACACTGCTCTGATCCCATTGGGCCTGATTCAGAGTTGTGCAGAGCGTATGTGGGATGCTGTAATAACAATGCTGAAGCACACTGCTCTGATCCCATTGGGCCTGATTCAGAGTTGTGCACAGTCCCCAGCGCAGAGCGTATGAGGGATGCTGTAATAACAATGCTGAAGCACACTGCTCTGATTCCAGTGGGCCTGATTCAGAGTTGTGCACAGTCCCCAGTGCAGAGCGTATGTGGGATGCTGTAATAACAATGCTGAAGCACACTGCTCTGATCCCATTGGGCCGGATTCAGAGTTGCGCACAGTCCCCAGTGCAGAGCGTATGAGGAATGCTGTAATACCAATGCTGAAGCACACTGATCTGATCCCATTGGGCCTGATTCAGAGTTGTGCAGAGTCCCCAGCACAGAGCGTATGAAGGATGATGTAATAACAATGCTGAAGCACACTGCTCTGATCCTATTGGGCCTGATTCAGAGCTACAGAAAGGACGTGGTGCACTGATACTAACACATAATCATCATCTATGTTCTCATGGCTGAGCTTGTAGGAAAATACAGGTCTTATGGTCATTTCCAATAGACTGATGCTGATTGGTAGATGGAGCTATCTGCCAATCACAGGGCACCATTCTCTTACTGCCTCCCGGCCAGACAGTTACTAAGTGTCACCATTCTGATTGGTGGATGGCTGAAGGTATCCACCAATCAGAGAGGGTAATTTGGGGGAGTTTGCTTCAAAGCAGCAGTGATAGAGGTTCACGGCGATGCAGCATTTTTGAAAAGGTTTAAACTCTTGTCCGTCTGACATTGGGGCTGATCCATATCTAAAATGTCATTACGTCACAATATACTGTAGTCACCTGTATGTATGAAGTCCTGAAGCCCCCGGCCTGGCCTGGGAAGATGTACAGAGCCCCCCGGTAGTTGTCCTCATAGGGGGCACCGACGGCCAGGTCAGGAAGCTTATCTCCTGTCAGGTCTGGTAGAACGACGATGGCAGAACCGAAATTGCCCTCAGACTGGTTACTGTTCCCCTGCAGGGTCTGGGGACATGTGATGGTGACTGGGGTCCTGCTGGGATCAGTGACCTGGGAGCAAACACACTCTGATCAGCTTCATATTCATATATGTACAGTATATGTGTCGGTGACATGAGGACAAGGACCCCAATTGTGGGACGTCCCTGCAGGTAACTCAATGGGATAACAAAATAGAGAAAAATACTAATTACAGATGGAGGAACTCATTAATCAGTCATACATTATCCAAACACCCAGTATATGTATATAATCAGAACAATAAGCATCTTCCTAAATCAAAGGTTCCCAAAGTCGGTCCTCAGGACACAGTACATGTTTTGCAGGTCTCCTCACAGATTCAAAAGTGAAATAAATAGCTCCACCTGTGATCAGTCAGTAATGAGTGCACCTGCAGGGTGACCTGGAAAACGTGACCTGTGTGTGGTCCGAGGACTGGGTTTGAGAACCACTGTCCTAAACCTTTAAGAGATCACAGCATATGGTTCAGTTTATTAAAACAATCTTTGATTTGTATGTTGACTTCCATCCCACTGCAGATAAATGAAGCTCCCCGCCCTCCCCACTCTCCCAATCCCATCTCCAGCCTCATTATCCTCTTCACCCACTCCAGCTAACTGACACTCCCCATCCTCCCCACTCTCCAGCCTGACCACCCACTCCAGCTAGCTGACACTCCCCATCCTCCCCACTCCTGATCCACTCTCCAGCCTGACCACCCACTCCAGCTAACTGGCACTACCCATCCTCCCCACTCTCCCAATCCCATCTCCAGCCTCATTATCCTCTCCACCCACTCCAGCTAACTGACACTCCCCATCCTCCCCACTCTCCCGATCCACTCTCCAGCCTGACCACCCACTCCAGCTAACTGACACTCCCCACTCTCCCGATCCACTCTCCAGCCTGACCACCCACTCCAGCTAATTGAAACTCCCCTTCCTCCCCACTCTCCCGATCCACTCTCCAGCCAGACCACCCACTCCAGCTAACTGACACTCCCCACTCTCCCGATCCACTCTCCAGCCTGACCACCCACTCCAGCTAACTGACACTCCCCTTCCTCCCCACTCTCCCGATCCACTCTCCAGCCTGACCACCCACTCCAGCTAACTGATACTCCCCACTCTCCCGATCCACTCTCCAGCCTGACCACCCACTCCAGCCTACTGACACTCCCCTTCCTCCCCACTCTCCCGATCCACTCTCCAGACTGACCACCCACTCCACCTAACTGATGCTCCCCACTCACACAATCCCCTCTCTAGCCTCATTATCCTCTCCAGGCTGACCCCCCACTCCAGCTAACTGACCCTCCCCACCCTCCCTACTCTCCCAATCTCCTCTCCAGCCTCATTGTCCTCTCCTGCTTGACCACCCACTTAAGCTAACTTACACTCCCCACTCTCCTGATCCCCTAGCCAGCCTGACCACCCACTCCAGCTAACTGACTCTCCCTAATCTCCTGATCCCCTCTCCAGCCTGAACACCCACTCCAGCTAACTGACACTCCCCACTCTCCCGATCTCCTCACCAGCCACATTATCCTCTCTAGCCTGACCACCCACTCCACCTATGTAACTCTCCCCATCCCTCTCCAGCCGTATTATCCTCTACAGCCTGACCACCCACTCCAGCTAACTGACACTCCCGATCTCCTCACCAGCCACATTATCCTCTCTAGCCTGACCACCCACTCCACCTATGTAACTCTCCCCATCCCTCTCCAGCCGTATTATTCCCTCCAGCCTGACCACCCACTCCAGCTAACTGACACTCCCCACTCTCCCGATCTCCTCGCCAGCCACATTATCCTCTCTAGCCTGACCACCCACTCCACCTATGTAACTCTCCCCATCCCTCTCCAGCCGTATTATCCTCTCCAGACTGACCACCCACTCCACCTAACTGATGCTCCTCACTCTCACAATCCCCTCTCTAGCCTCATTATCCTCTCCAGGCTGACCCCCCACTCCAGCTAACTGACCCTCCCCACCCTCCCTACTCTCCCAATCTCCTCTCCAGCCTCATTGTCCTCTCCTGCTTGACCACCCACTTAAGCTAACTTACACTCCCCACTCTCCTGATCCCCTAGCCAGCCTGACCACCCACTCCAGCTAACTGACTCTCCCTAATCTCCTGATCCCCTCTCCAGCCTGAACACCCACTCCAGCTAACTGACACTCCCGATCTCCTCACCAGCCACATTATCCTCTCTAGCCTGACCACCCACTCCACCTATGTAACTCTCCCCATCCCTCTCCAGCCGTATTATTCCCTCCAGCCTGACCACCCACTCCAGCTAAATGACACTCCCCACTCTCCCGATCTCCTCGCCAGCCACATTATCCTCTCTAGCCTGACCACCCACTCCACCTATGTAACTCTCCCCATCCCTCTCCAGCCATATTATCCTCTACAGCCTGACCACCCACTCCAGCTAACTGACACTCCCCACCCTCCTGATCCACTCTCCAGCCTTATTGTCTTCTCTATCCTGACCACCCACTAGAGCTCACTGATGCTACCCACTCTCCCAATCCCCTTTCCAGCCTCATTATCCTCTCCAGCCTGACCACCCACTCCAGCTAACTGACCCTCCCCACTCTCCCAATCACCTCTCCAGCCTCATTGTCCACTCCAGCCTGACCCCCCACTCCAGCTGATGCTCCCCACTCTCCCAATCCCCTTTCCAGCCTCATTATCCTCTCCAGGCTGACCACCCACTCCAGCTAACTGACCCTCCCCACCCTCCCTACTCTCCCAATCCCCTCTCCAGCCTCATTGTCCTCTCCAGCCTGACCACCAACTAAAGCTAACTGATGCTCCCCACTCTCACAATCCCCTCTCAAGCCTCATTATCCTCTCCAGCCTGACCACCCACTCCAGCTAACTAAAGGTTTCCACCCTACCAACCCCTCTCCAGCCGGATTATCCTGTCCAATCTGACCATCAACTTCAGCTAACTAATGCTCCCCACCCTCCCGATCCACTCTCCAGCCACATTATCCTCTCAAAAAACAAGTTGGTGGTAGTGCACTTACCTATGCAGAAATCGCTAATAAACAAGTGTATAACTGATTATTTAGGTATCACATTAAGTTTAAGTTTATTTAAAAAGCAACCTTTAATATGCAAATAATAATGAACAAATTAATAAAACATGCTAAAATATTCTCCTTAATAAAGGAACATATAAAATATATATATAAATGCCCTTCATCTCTGGCCCCATAGCCGAAGATGAAGGGCCGGGAGCCAGAAGTTCCGGACTTCCGATTTGCGTTCTAACAGCCAGAGACAAACGGACGGAAGCTCTGGACTTCCGGCTGCATTCCACCAGCAGAGGCCGACGGCGGACACACACTCTGGTTGTCTCCTGGAGGTTCAGATGCCGCCACCGCCACCTCCTCTCCTCTATTTCCGCCCCCACCTTAAGCCCTATTAAGGGTTTACAATAACATTGGCTTTTTCCGCATTAACCGTTTACGCGGGCATATATTAAAATCAATATGCGTTCCACGGTCCGGAAGTTGGATGCGGCGTGCGTTCCAACAACCGGAAGTGGAACGCTATTAGATAAACTATTGCTATTTTTGAGTATTTTTATATAACAACTAGGTGATTCATCGCGCCCTACGGGCGCTCTTCACACCGTCGTAAGGGGCTGCGCCCCCTTAATTTGTGAACATTTGTATATGAGACATATGGTTAGAATTGTATGTAAGATGCCTGTATTGCAACTTGAGTTATAGGTGAAATGTGTTAAATAGAGAGCATATGATGTGGAAGGGGGTGTGTATTGTTTTGTTTAATTAAAAAGCGGTTACAGAGTAAGATGTACATTGATAGTGTGGATGGTACAGTGACATTTGTGGGTGTGGGGGGGGTGCGTGCGTGTTCTTTAGGTGTGTGTGCAATAGTATAGTAGGGTGTTTCTGAGTCAGCGGCTCCCCACTGGCGGAGGTCACGACACAGGAAAACAGGAGGCTGGGTAGTGATAGGGGTGTGTGGGCATAAGGGGGACTAAAGAGGAGGGTGGGGGACACTGTGCAGCTTCTGCCAGTGGGTGAGGGTCCAGCATGGCAGCACAGGAGTACAGGACGGCGGCCCTGAGTCAGTGTCTCCTCCTACTGGGTGGGAGTTAGGGTACATGAGAGCAGGAGGCTGGGCTATGAGGCATGATAGGGGTATGTGGGCAACACAGCGTCAGCCACTCCCCAGTAATGGAAGTTACGGTTCAGGAGAGCAGGAAGCTGGGTAGTGATAGGGGTGTGTGAGTATACGGGGGACTAAAGAGGGGCTTAGAGGTGCTGTGAATTGCCGGAGGGGCGGGGGGGTGCCGTGAATCAAGGGAGGTAGGGGGCGCAGGTGTCCGAAAATCGCGGGAGAGGGCGGGGGTCCGCAAAGCGCGGGAGGGGGCGTGAATCGCGCTAGGGGGGGTTACGAATTGCGGGAGGGGGGGTGCGCAGGGGTGACGTGAATCGCGGGAGGGGGCGTGAATCGCGGGAGGGGGGCGTGAATCGCGGGAGGGGGGGTGCGCGGGGGGTCCGTGAATTGCGGGAGGGGGGGGCACGGGGCGCGATGAATCACCTAGTTGGTTATATATTCTTGTAGAAGGATGGTAGGATGTTGCTGTCATTCAGAATGCATTTACATAAACAGTAATAGTAGCAGTAAAAGGTCTGACTTAAAACACCTACAGTAAAACAGACCAGGTGTTATATATTATACAAAGAATTGGTTGATGATGTGTAGGTTGACGTGCACATAGTTCATAGTTGTCACTGGAAAAAAATTGCCACAAGAAAAAAATCAACACAGAAAGGTCAACACATGTTAATGTTGACATAAGTGTGACACCTCATTGGTGTCCATGTCGACACATGAGAATGAATATGAAAACATTCATAAAAAGAAAAATAAATTTTCAAAAACTCATGTCAACCTTTTTCATTGTCGACCATAGCCGTGTCAGTGTTTTGCATGTGCCATTTAATCCTATGGTTGCCGTGAATCACGCGCGGGGGGGGGGGGGGAGGGAGGAGGTGAGGGGTGTCCGCGAATCACGGGAGGAGGGGTCGTGGGTGGATGCCGTGAATTGCAGCAGGAGGGGGTGTCGCGGGGGGGGGGTGTGGGTGCCGCGAATCGTGGGAGGGGGGGGCGCGGGGGGTTGCAGTGAATCGTGGGAGGGTGGGTCGCGGGGGCGGGGGGTTGCCGCAATGACAGGAGGGGGGTCAGGGGGGGGAAAATCGCGGTAGGGTGGTACCGCGAACCGCGGGAGGGGGGACCCGGGGGGTTGGCACGAATCATGGGAGGGGGGGTCGCAGGATGCGGCGAATCGCAGGAGGGGGGGGGTGTCACGGGGTGGGGCCGCGAATCGCGGGAGTCGCTGGGGGTGCCGCAAATTGTGGGGGGTGTGCTGCGAATCGCGGGAGGGTGCCGCAAATCGCCACAAGAAAAAATCAACACAGAAAGGTCAACACATGTAAATGTTGACATAAGTGTGGCACTTCATTGGTGTCCATGTCGACACATGAGAATGAATATGAAAACATTCAAAAAGTGAAAAATAAATCTTCAAAAGCTCATGTCAACCTTTTTCATTGTCGACCATAGCCATGTCAGTGTTTTGCATGTGCCAATTAATCGTGGGGTTGCTGTGAATGGGGGGGGAGGGAGGTGGGGGTTGTCTGCGAATTGCGCGGGGGGGTCGCGGGGGGGGGGGGGTGCCGCGAATTGCGGGAGAGGGGGTCGTGGGTGACGCAAATCGCGGGAGGGGGGTCGCGTGGGGGGTACCGCGAATCACGGGAGGGGGTCGCTGGGGTGCCGCAAATCGCCACAAGAAAAAATCAACACAGAAAGGTCAACACATGTAAATGTTGACATAAGTGTGGCACTTCATTGGTGTCCATGTCGACACATGAGAATGAATATGAAAAATATTGAAAAAGTGAAAAATAAATCTTGTCAACCGTTTTCATTGTCGACCATAGCCATGTCAGTGTTTTGCCTGTGCCATTTAATCGTGGGGATGCCGTGAATGTGGGGGGGGGGGGGGGGGGGGGAGGTGCATACCCAACATGACCCTCTCCAGGAGGGACACATTGCTCTGTTTCTGGACTTTCTTCTTAATTTATGGATTACCATCACCTGTGCTTAAACACCTTTCTTATCAATTACCCTGTTTGAAATGACAGGTGATGACAATCATAAATTAAGATGGAAGTCCACAAACAGAGCATTCTGTCCCTCCTGGAGAGGGTCATGTTGGGAGGTATGGAGGTGTGGGGCGCTCACCTGGTGTGTCTGGTGTGTAGCTGTGTCTTTGCTGTGTAACATGGAGAGGCAGAGAGGGTGTCTGGCACTGTCTGTGGGCTCGCTGGGCTGGTTCTCTGTCATGTGAGTCAGTCATGTGAGTCAGAGGCTCCACCCAGGGTTATATCTCCAGACACACTTTGAGTGACAGATGTAGCCAAATATATAAGAGATATATCAAGTGTACAATTCAGACTGCCTCCTATAAGTCACATATCTCCACAATCGATGCGGATGATTACTAATGGTGTTTATTTAACATGATTGTAATTGAATGATTGTCATATGATGCACTTCCTGTTTGAGGGTATATAATCCCTGATTTGACTCAGGTACACCTTTGAAAAAGTTGTCCGAGAACAACGAAACGTGTCAGGTTGCACTTGTATGTTTGGGCTCTAAATTGGACATCCGACTTGGACCAGCTCCCCCACAATACCAGTTTTCATATGAATTACAAATTGGGAGACAAAGTTTAACCATCGGAGGGGAGCACTAATAGGAACATGCAGGCCTGACACTAAGTATAACTTTCCATTGTCCTTTCAACAGTAAATATATACAATATGTGTGCATTTATATATATTTTATATGTTCCTTTATTAAGGAGAATTTTTGATCATGTTTTATTAATTTGCAAATTATTATTTGCATATTAAAAGTTGCTTTTTAAATAAACTTAAACTTCATATGTGATACCCAATTGATCAGTTATACATTTGTTTATTAGCGATTTCTGCATAGGTACAGTAAGTGCTCCATCACCAACTTGTTTTTTCCTTTATTCTTTTTTCTTGGGGGATTGATCCTCCCCTGTGTGTGAGCAGCTAGCTCAACATCCCACCCCACCAACGCCTGTATTGTTTACTTAGGTGACTATTCTTTTACATTATCCTCTCAAGCCTAACCACCCACTCCACCTAACTGATGCTCCTCACCCTCCCCCACTCTCCGATCCCCTTTCCAGCCTGACCACCCATTCCAGCTAACTGACGCTCACCACTCTACCGATCCCATCTCCAGCCTCATTGTCTTCTCCACTTTAGCTAACTGATGCTCCCCACCCTCCCACTCTCCCAATATCCTCTCCAGCCACATTATCCTCTCCAGCCCGACCGCCCACTCTACCTATCTGATGATCCTCACTCTCCCGATCAGTTCTCCAGACTCATTTTCCTCTCTAGCCTGACCAACTACTCCAACTGACGCTCCTCACCCTCCCGAACCACTCTCCAGCCTGACCACCCACTCCAGCCTACTTGATCTCCAGCCTTACTACTCTCTCCAGCTTCAGCACCCACCCCTTCCTCAGCACCAGCTACATGCTATCAACACTTTCCAAACTCCCCATCCACTCAAGCCAACGGATGTTGCCCAGTCTCTCCACCCTCACCACATTATCTCTGGTCTCACATCCCCCCCAGGCTACTTGCTCTCCAGCCTCCGTACCCTTTCTGGCTTCAGCCCCCACCACTGCCTCAGCATCAGCTACATCCAATTATCACTCATCAACCTCCTTAACCACTCCAGCCAACTGGTGCTCTCTAGTCAACCCACTGTCTCCAGCCTCGCCCACTCCACCATCTATCTCCAGGATCTTCTCCAGTTGCACAGGTGAATTTGATCACTGCTGAGAACAATCTAAATGTGCATCTAGCAGAAAATATTCTCTGTTGGAGAAGAGGTGGGAGAACCGATAATGTTCTGTGAATCATCTCTCTGCTAATCATCTTCTGCCCTCCATAACAACCACTGAATATACTTTTGTATGGCGGTCTCACCTGATCAGTGATGGGACACAGGAAAACACGGCCACCTGGGGTATTTGGGGAGTAGTATGTTGGGGCTCCAACCAACAGAAGAAACTTGGTAGAATTTACACGGGCCACACTCAGCACAGAACCAAAGTACGATCCAATCTGAGAGAACAAGCACATGACACAGTGAGAGGGTTAGTGGGGAAATAATCGGTATCTGGACGCCCGATTTTAAAATCGGGTCGGAAAATCGAATCGCATCCGATATCGCATGCGATGCGATTTTCCATAGGATTCAATGTTAACATAGTCCTGTTCATTTCTCCACTATGTAAATACTGTTTCCACGGGAGGAGAAGAGAGGAACGATATACTCTGGGTGGGGGCACTCTGATCTCACAGACTGTAGGTTAGGCTATTGTTACACCTGTTTAAAACATAATATTTATTTTGAACATCATTAAAAATATATGATTACAACCTTAATGGGTATTCCTGGTCTTGTTTCAGTGCTGTGCAAAATTATATTATGATGGTTGGTATAAATTAGGCTTAATACCTCGGAGCTGCAGAAAAAATTGCAATTTTAACTACAGTGGGGTGTGACCACTGACCAGTGCGGTTACAACTCTCAACATCCCCCCTCCCCTCCTTCCCTTTTCTATAAAGCATTTCTCCACTATCCAAGTGGGCATAGAGCTGATATTATATAGCGTGGCGAGCGCAGCGAGGGGCCGCGGATTACTTAAAATGTTTTCCGCGTCCCCTCGCAGGGCTCACCACGCTATATAAAATCAACTCTATTCCCACTTGGATAGTGGGGAAATGAACAGGACCTTGTTAATATTAAATCCTATGCAAAATCGCATCGCATGCGATTCGATGAGATTTTGCTGAAAAGCGCTTCGAATTGCATCTGATTGTATGCCTTAAGGTAAGGCATACAATCACAAAATCGGGCGTCCAGATACTACATAAGTACCAAATAATCTTGGTTTGTGCACTGGGTGGCATTGGGGCTATTTATGAAGCTGCACCATCTGTACCAGGGAGGATGGAGTAATTCAGTAGAACAGCTGTACCATAGAGGATGGAGTAATTCAGTAGGACAGCTGTTCTATGGAGGAAAACAGTAGACCCACTGTACCATGGGGGATTTAGGAATACAGTAGAACAGCTGTAACATGGAGGATGTATGAATACAGTAGACCAGCAGTACTATGGAGGATGGAGGAATACAGTAGAACAGCTGTACTATGGAGGATGTATGAATACAGTAGACCAGCAGTACTATGGAGGATGGAGGAATACAGTAGACCAGCTGTACTATGGAGGAATACAGTAGAACAGCAGTACTATGGAGGATGTATGAATACAGTAGACCAGCAGTACTATGGAGGATGGAGGAATACAGTAGACCAGCTGTACTATGGAGGATGGATGAATACAGTAGAACAGCAGTACCAGGGAGGATGGAGGAATACAGTAGACCAGCAGTACTATGGAGGATGGAGGAATACAGTAGACCAGCTGTACTATGGAGGATGGAGGAATACAGTAGACCAGCTGTACCATGGAGGATGTATGAATACAGTAGACCAGCTGTACCATGGAGGATGTATGAATACAGTAGACCAGCTGTACCATGGAGGATGTATGAATACAGTAGACCAGCAGTACTATGGAGGATGGAGGAATACAGTAGAACAGCTGTACTATGGAGGATGGAGGAATACAGTAGAACAGCTGTACTATGGAGGATGGAGGAATACAGTAGACCATCTGTACCATGGAGGAATACCGTAGACCATCTGTACCAGGGAGGATGGAGGAAAACAGTAGACCAGCAGTACCATGGAGGATGGAGGAATACAGTAGACCAGCTGTACCATGCAGGATAGAGGAATACAGTAGTCCAGCTGTACCATGGAGGATGGAGGAATACAGTAGTCCAGCTGTACCATGGAGGATGGAGGAATACAGTAGTCCAGCTGTAATATGGAGGATGGAGGAATACAGTAGACCAGCTGTACTATGGAGGATGGAGGAATACAGTAGTCCAGCTGTACCATGGAGGATGGAGGAATACAGTAGAACAGCTGTAACATGGAGGGTGGAGGAATACAGTAGAACAGCAGTACCATGGAGGATGTATGAATACAGTAGACCAGCAGTACTATGGAGGATGGAGGAATACAGTAGAACAGCTGTACTATGGAGGATGTATGAATACAGTAGACCAGCAGTACTATGGAGGATGGAGGAATACAGTAGACCAGCTGTACCATGGAGGAATACAGTAGTCCAGCTGTACCATGGAGGATGGAGGAATACAGTAGTCCAGCTGTACCATGGAGGATGGAGGAATACAGTAGTCCAGCTGTACCATGGAGGATGGAGGAATACAGTAGTCCAGCTGTACCATGGAGGATGGAGGAATACAGTAGTCCAGCTGTACCATGGAGGATGGAGGAATACAGTAGACTAGATTACTAGATTGTAAGCTCCTCCGAGCAGGGCCCTCTTCCCTCCTGTTGTCAAAGCCCACTTCTCTTCACATTTCACTCACAGCTCTCCTATACTCCAAGACTCAGTGACCATCTTCGTCTGTATACTCTTCTCCATCATTGGCCTCAAGCCTCTAATTGTATGTTGATTGAGTCCTCACTACTTATATCCAAGCTGTAATGTGTATTGAACTGTGGCGCTCTTTATTTGTACTGTATTTTTGTTATTTATTCAATGTTATGCCAAGCTTTGTCTCCCTGTATTGTTCCTTTGTACGGCGCTGGGAAACACTTGTGGCGGCTTATAAATAAAATTATAATAATAATAATAAAAGACCAGCAGTACCATGGAGGATGGATGAATACAGTAGACCAGCAGTACCAGGGAGGATGGATGAATACAGTAGACCAGCAGTACCAGGGAGGATGTAGGAATACAATAGACCAGCTGTACTATGGAGGATGGTTGAATACAGTAGACCAGCTGTACTATGGAAGTTGGATGAATACAGTAGAACAGCTGTAATATGGAGGATGGAGGAATACAGTAGACCAGCTGTAATATGGAGGAATACATTAGAACCGTTGTACTATGGAGGATGGGGTAATACAGTAGAACAGCTGTACCATGGAGGATGGAGGAATACAGTAGACCTGTAGTACTATGGAGGAATACAGTAGACCAGCTGTACTATGGAGGATGGATGAATACAGTAGACCGGCTGTACCATGAAGGATGGAGGAATACAGTAGACCAGCTTTACCATGGAGGATGGAGGAATACAGTGGAACAGCTGTACTATGGAGAATGTATGAATACAGTAGACCAGCTGTACCATGGAGGATGGAGGAATACAGTAGACCAGCTGTACTATGGAGGTTGAGGAATACAGTAGACAAGCAGTACTATGGAAGTTGGAGGAATACAGTAGACCAGCTGTACCATGGAGGATGGAGGAATACAGTAGACCAGCTGTACTATGGAGGTTGGAGGAATACAGTAGACCAGCTGTACTATGGAGGTTGGAGGAATACAGTAGACCAGCAGTACTATGGAGGTTGGAGGAATACAGTAGACAAGCAGTACTATGGAGGATGGAGGAATACAGTAGACCATCTGTACCATGGAGGATGGAGGAATACAGTAGACCAGCTGTACTATGGAGGTTGGAGGAATACAGTAGACCAGCAGTACTATGGAGGTTGGAGGAATACAGTAGACCAGCTGTACTATGGAGGATGGATGAATACAGTAGACCAGCAGTACTATGGAGGATGGAGGAATACAGTAGACCAGCTGTACCATGGAGGATGGAGGAATACAGTAGACCAGCTGTACTATGGAGGATGGAGGAATACAGTAGACCAGCAGTACTATGGAGGATGGAGGAATACAGTAGACCAGCAGTACCATGGAGGATGGATGAATACAGTAGACCAGCTGTACCATGGAGGAATACAGTAGAACAGCAGTACTATGGAGGATGTGTGAATACCGTAGACCAGCAGTACTATGGAGGATGGAGGAATACAGTAGACCAGCTGTACCATGGAGGATGGATGAAAACAGTAGAACAGCTGTACCATGGAGGAATACAGTAGAACAGCAGTACTATGGAGGATCTGTGAATATAGTAGACCAGCAGTACCATGGAGGATGGATGAATACAGTAGACCAGCTGTACTATGGAGAATGGAGGAATACAGTAGACCGGATGTACTATGGAGGATGGAGGAATACAGTAGACCAGCTGTACTAATGAGGATGGATAAATACAGTAGACCAGCTGTACCATGGAGGATGGAGGAATACAGTAGACCAGCAGTACCATGGAGGATGGATGAATACAGTAGACCAGCTGTACCATGGAGGAATACAGTGGAACAGCTGTACTATAGAGGATGTATGAATACAGTAGACCAGCTGTACCATGGAGGATGGAGGAATACAGTAGACCAGCTGTACTATGGAGGATGGAGGAATACAGTAGACCAGCTGTACTATGGAGGATGGAGGAATACAGTGGAACAGCTGTACTATGGAGGATGTATGAATACAGTAAAACAGCAGTACCATGGAGGAATACAGTAGACAAGTATTAGCAAGCACTCTAGTACACATTTGTGAATTTAGGAAATGGATCCAACATATTATAGGGGGCAAATAATAGAAAAAATAGAAGATCCCAAGGAGCAATCTTAGAGTCCCTGCTGCCTCAGTGTAGATGGAGGGTCACTGGAGGGTCCTCCTTGGAAAGGAACTACGGTCTACGAACGACACTGATGGCGCTTGACTCCAGTGTTTTGTTTTATGTATACATTTTTGAGGTATACAGATGCGGAAAGAAAAAAATATCTGTCAGATTACATCCAACAACTGAACCAAACTTTTAGGTATAGAATATCTCAGAGCGTACCGAACTCACAAAGTTAATCGTGAGCCCCCGTGCATAAAGGTATCTTTTATAGGGTCACCACCTGTGTTAGGGTCTGGTAGGGTCACTGGTGTGCGTACCGTACTCACTACTATGTCAAGTGTATGCCTCTCATCAAGGTTTCTTTATCGACTATGGTCACAGTATTTACACGTCTCACTCCACATTCATGTGTCGAGTTTGGCGAGAGAAGAGGATATAACAATGAATGAGCACAGGACCACAATTGTATAGGTTTCACACAACCACCTTCCACCAGATGCGTACCAAACTCACAGGAAAAATAATGCCACTGTGTTCATAAAGGTATCTTTTTATCCAACAAGTGTCATAGGTCTGGAGATGAAATAAATGTGTAGCGTACCGTACTTACAGCACGGTTAGCACAGACGGTACTTATGTAGTATTTTGGCGCCCGATTTAGAAATCGGGTCGGATCGTGCACATCGCATGCGACCAAATCGGATGCGATGCGATGCGATGGACCCGATTTTTCCATAGGAATCAATGTTAAAATGGAATGAGTCCATTTTAACATGGAATTCAATGGGAAAAGGGGTCCTTTTCATACCCCTACTATCCAAGTGGGCATGGAGTTGGATATAAACCTGTGGCGAGCGTAGCGAGCCACCGAGCCCGAAGCGTGGCGAGCGGACACAGAATACCGTCCCCTCGCGGGGCTCGCCACGCTTCGGGCTCGGTGGCTCGCTACGCTCCCCACAGGTTTATATCCAACTCCATGCCCACTTGGATAGTAGGGGTATGAAAAGGACCCCTTTTTCCCATTGAATTCCATGTTAAAATGGACTCAGTTCATTTTAACATTGAATCCTATGGAAAAATCGGGTCATCGCATCGCATCTGATTGTATGCCTTAACTTAAGGCATACAATCAAAAAATCGGGCGCCCAGATATATGAGTAGCAGGTTCTTTACAGATGTATTATCCGGTTTTGACCAATTCAAATCATATGCCAGTGGTGTGGGCAATAAGAAAAAAGGAATGGTCTTAGTGCCACTTCAAAAATTTATTGTACATCACACCAAAAATACATACGATAATACATAAAAAGATTAAAAAGGGGTTTACCTGAGTAGTGGCCTGGGGTGGACACATCCACAACCCAGGTCCAAAAAATTCAGTCACTCCTTAGGCCCGAGTAAATTTTTGAAGTGGCACTAAGACCATTCATTTTTTCTTATTGCCCACACCACTGGCATATGAGTTGAATTGGTCAAAACCGGATAATACATCTGTAAAGAACCTGCTACGCATATGTCTGTGCTAACCGTGCTGTAAGTACATTTATTTCATCTCCAGACCTATGACACTTGTTGGATAAAAAGATACCTTTATGAACACGGTGGCATTATTTTTCCTGTGAGTTTGGTACGCATCTGGTGGAAGGTGTTTGTATGAGACCTATACAATTGTGGTCCTGTGCTCATCCATTGTTATATCCTCTTCTCTCACCGAACTCGACACATGAATGTGGAGTGAGACGTGTAAATACGGTGACCATAGTCGATAAAGAAACCTTGATGAGAGGCATACACTTGACATAGTAGTGAGTACGGTACGCACACCAGTGACCCTACCAGACCCTAACACAGGTGGTGACCCTATACAAGATACCTTTATGCACGGGGGCTCACGATTAACTTTGTGAGTTCGGTACGCTCTGAGATATTCTATACCTAAAAGTTTGGTTCAGTTGTTGGATGTAATCTGACAGATATCTTTTTCTTTCCACATCTGTATACCTCAAAAATGTATGCATAGAACGAAACACTGGAGTCAAGCGCCATCAGTGTCGTTCATAGACCATATTATAGGGGGCAATACTGGATGCACAGCTATTAGGCAATATATGGGTTCTGGGGCTTGTGAGAAGCTCCTCTGTGGGCTGTCCAATATTCTCTTACAATGTGATTATGTACCTGATAATGGGGTCTTTGTACTAAGTTTTGGAGAGAGATAAAGTGGAGTGAGATAAAGTAACAACCAATTAGCTTTTAAGGTAGTACTTGCAAATGACAGTTAGGGGCCTATTGGCTGGTACTTTATCTACCTCCACTTTATCTTCCTTCAAGGCTTAGTACATCTCACCCAATGTCCTCTACCTTCTTTGGGGTCACACTACATAGGTAAAAGGTTATTATCTGCCGCCTCTACATGTGTTATGTGAGTTTTATGTTGCACAAGTTGCATGTTCTAGGTTTTGTATATTATTTTATGTTATTTCCGTTTCCTTAGAGTGGAGGCAGATTATAGAGAGGTGTATGGAGTACGGGTGTAGAACCTCATCATCTTACTAGAACTGGGAAACTATGGGTGACATTCTATGGATTGTCATAAATTCGCGTTTTTTTTATTGCACCACTTTGCCCTTTTTCAAATCGCAAGATTGGGCCGTTTTTCGCATATTTAATGAGATGCGAAAAACAGGCCAAATAGTGCGAATAGGTGCGAGGTGGTGCGATGTCTTTAGTCCTGCAAATGTGCGATTTTCATGTCTGAAAATCGCACATTTGCAGGAAAGCGCAAACTAAAAAAAAAAAAACACGCGCGGGGTCCCCCGCCAGAGCATAACCAGCCCGGGGCTCATTGAGCCGGTGCTGGTGACATAAAATCAGGGTCCCCGACAAATAGGGGTCCCCTTGATTTAATGAAACCAGCACCAGGCTCAAGGTCCGGCGCTGGTCCCCAAAATACGGGGGACAAAATGACTAGGGGTCCCCCATATTTTAAGAAACAGCACCGGGCCAAACCAGCAAGCAGGGTAATGCCACAGCCGGGGGACACTTATTATATAAGGTCCCGCGGCCAAAGCATTATCCCCGTGGCCGGTCAGCATGGGCAGGGGTCCTGGGGAAGTGGGGAACCCCCCTCCAGGACTTACCAGCCCATGCTGAAAGTCCGGGGCTGTCCCCGATGCCCCTGGGCGGTGGGTATCAGGCTGATGGATTGTGTAAAAAAAAGAAGAAAAACTATTGTTTTCTACTGGCGAACTATGAGTCCCAGCAAGCCTACCCCACATGCTGTGACTTGGAGAACCACAAGTCCCAGCATGCGGGGCATTAAAGGGCCCGCTGGTACTTGTAGTTCCATAGTACAAAAAATAGTTAAATAAAACACACTGACACCCTGAAAAATAAAAGTTTAATACACAAATAACACACACACACTGATACTTACCTACCTTGAGCCCGTAGGTTGGTCCCTGGGTCCTGGGTCCGGGCTCCGGGCTCCAGGGCTGAAGAGTCCGGTTCCGGGGCCTTGGTCCTGGTTCCGGGGCTCCAGGGCTGAAGAGTCCAGTTCCGTGGCCTTGGTCCTGGTTCCGGGGCTTGTCCTGGTGTTTCGGGGCTGGTCCGGGGTCCAGGATCCGATGAAGTCCACAGGAGTACCTGAGGAAGGAAATCCTACTCACCTGGTCCCCGGCGACGACATCGGCATCCTCTCCGGCAGACGCGCTGCTCCCGGCTGCTGTGGTACCCGCTCTCGGACTGAAGAGGCGAAGAGATTTTCATCTTCCGCGCCTTTCTCGGCTCCTGATTGGCCGCTAGCCGGCCAATGGAATCATTCTGAGAAGAGGCGCGGAAGATGAATATCTCTGCGCCTCTTAAGTCCGAGAGCGGGTACCACAGCAGCCGGGAGCAGCGCGTCTGCCGGAGAGGATGCCGATGTCGTCGCCGGGGACCAGGTGAGTAGGATTTCCTTCCTCAGTTACCCCTGTGGACTTCATCGGATCCTGGACCCCGGACCAACCCCGGAACCAGGACCAAGGCCCCGGAACCGGACTCTTCAGCCCTGGAGCCCCGGAGCCCGGACCCAGGACCCAGGGACCGACCTACGGGCTCAAGGTAGGTAAGTATCAGTGTGTGTGTGTTATGTGTGTATTAAACTTTTATTTTTCATGGTGTCAGTGTGTTTTATTTAACTATTTTTTGTACTATGGAACTATAAGTACCAGCGGGCCCTTTAATGCCCCGCATGCTGGGACTTGTGGTTCTCCAAGTCCCAGCATGCGGGGTAGGCTTGCTGGGACTCATAGTTCGACAGTAGAAAACAATAGTTTATCTTCTTTTTTTTACACAATCCATCAGCCCGATGCCCACCGCCCAGGGGCATCGGGGACAGCCCCGGACTTTCAGCATGGGCTGGTAAGTCCTGGAGGGGGGGGACCCCTTCATTGGGGAGGTCCCCACTTCCCCAGGACCCCTGCCCATGCTGACCAGCCAGGGGGTTAATGCTTTGGCCGCGGGACCTTATATAATAAGTGTCCCCCGGCTGTGGCATTACCCTGCTGGCTGGTTGGGTCCGGTGCTGGTTCTTAAAATACGGGGGACCCCTAGTCATTTTGTCCCCCGTATTTTGGGAACCAGCGCCGGACCTTGAGCCTGGTGCTGGTTTCATTAAATCAAGGGGACCCCTATTTGTCGGGGACCCTGATTTTATGTCACCAGCACCGGCTCAATGAGCCCGGGGCTGGTTATGCTCTGGCGGGGGACCTGCGCTCGTTTTTTTTTTATTTTAACTGTTTTTTTTTTTCATTTTTACACCAGAACCCTGCACAGAACATTGCGATCTGTGCAGGGTTCTGGCTAATTCGCCCATCAGAACCTGGTCTGATTTTTGGGCGAATTATAGTCACACTTTATACAAATCGCATACCATTAAATATGCGATTTGCATACTTTTCCATGTGAAAACATCTGGATGCGATGTGCTGCGAAAAGCAGCCATCGCATTTCCAGTGTGTCCAACTTGTTGCCAAAAATCACATTTTTTTCACATTTTCGGACCTCATTAAATATGCGAAAATGTAAAAAAATGCAATTTCGGCCGTTTTTGCGAGAAAATTCGCAAAAGTCTATTTTTCTCATTCCATAGAATGTCACCCTATGTGTCAATGATAGCGGGCTATAGGTTACTGGTGGTATAATCACTATAAGACCTGTCGGTAGGATGTGCTAGGTTATCTATATTTGGGAACTCACCTGCTCGCCATGAGCCGCAGCCTTTTCATACCATTCTGAGGTGCTCGGGTCCATTCTGAAGAGCAGGACTTTCCCTGTATGCTTGTATCTTGGGGCACCAAGGGCTATCAAGCCACTCGTCACTTCATGCACGGCGTAACCTGAAGAAGTCCAGCACACATGCCATCACACAAATGCCTGACCCCGGGGTTCTCATCTGGGTGTGGGGGCCTTTGGTGGCCACCGTCTACAATCATCTCCTACGGGCTTACCCCCTGGTCATGTCACGGGCTTACCCCCTGGTGATACGACTTGCAGGACCACTGCTAAGCCATGGAGATCAATTACCCTGTCCTAACTAGAGATGATGCTTTCATGGACTGTGGGAATCTCAGCCCTGTTATAGAAAATTAATAGAAAGACACAAAATTGAGTTCAATCAGCGCCTGGTACTGGCCCATGGCTAACTACCAAGCTGTGGGATATGGCCACTGGCTAGGTGCCCTTACTGGCCATCTCCTGCTTCAGGACCACCCAGTCATCCTGGACCTACTGTACAGTTTCCTATGAGGTGGAACACCAGCGCAGGGGGTGCAGATGGTTCCCAGAGGTGAGGTTGGCCTACCCCTCATCTGCCACATGAACAGTGAAGACTCATTTGGGAGGGTGATCTGGGGTCTGCCCAATATTATTCTATTTCTCCTGGCATATCACATTAGTAACCAGTGCTGTTCCCGATCCTGCTTTATGCCCCACACATGCTCTCACCCAGGTAGGAGTCCCTCATGTCAGTCTGGTCCCTTGTGGCATTTATAAAGGTTGCATCCTTCTGCCCATTCCTGTAATTTTTGGCCCCACCGGACCAGTCATATGAGCCAACAGTCCCGAGGAACAGTCCATCCTGCAGAGTAGAAAACACGGACAAGGGGGAGAGCTGGGCCTATTAATACACAAACAGCTGTACAATGCCATCCAACCGGTACAGGAACACAGGGGCTGGAGCATCCGTGTTTCTGGGCATAGCTCTGGCATATCAGTCACATGGGGCAGCAGCCATGTACCGTGTCTGGAATGATAGACCCACGCAGACTGTACCTGTGCTAGGGTCCCGCTGAATCCCTCCTGAGACATCTCAAACTCAAATGAACTTTCAGACTGTGTCCCTGAGAGAGAGAAGACAAGAGAGAGGAAGAAGGAGAGGAAAGGACAGAGGGGGAGAGGGAAGGAAGAAAAGGACAATAGAGGGAGGGAGGGAGGGAGGGAGGGAGAGAGGGTAAGGGAAGGAGAGAGAGGAGGAAGAGAGGGGAGATACAAATAGAGAGGTGGGAGAAGAAGCAAGGGTAAAGAGAGGGAGGAAGAGTGAGGGAAGGGTGGGAGAGAGGGGAGATGAAAAGAGAGGGGTAGGGGAGAAGAAGCAGGGGGGAAAAGGGAAGGAAGGGACAGGAGAGGATGGAGGAAGGGATGGATGGAGGAGTGAGAGAGAGGAAGAGGAGAGGAAAAGAGAGAGGGGGAAGGAAGGATAGGGAGAGTGAGAAGGTGAGAGAAAGAGTGGGTACAGGGACGGAGATAGAGGGGGAGAGAGAAAGAAGTAAGGGAAAATATAGGGAGGGGGAGAGAAGAGAGGGAAGAAAGGATGGAGAGAGAGAGAGGGGGGGTGGGATAGAAAAGATAGGAAGGGTAGGTGAAAACAGAGAGAGGGAGAGAAATGAAGAGTGACGGCAGAGGAAAGGAGAGGGGGGACAGAAAGAGGGAGAATGAGAGTGAGGGGAGTGTGGGGAAATTAAAAAAGGAGAGATAGATGGGGAGAGGGTGCGAGGTAGAGGGGGAGGGAGTGAGAAGGAAGCAAGAGGGAGAGAGGGGGGAGAGAAAGGGAGAGTGAGGGGAGAGGGAAATAGAGGGAGAGATGCGAGAGAGAATGAAAGAGGGGGAGGAAAAGAGGGCAAAAAAGAAAGGGAGAATAAGGGATGCGTAAAAGAGTGGGAGAGAAAAAGAGGGGGAGGGAGAAGGGGTCAAATAAGGAAGGAGGGGAAAAAGAGATGGGGAGAAAGAGGAGAGAGAGAATGAAGTAAGGAGAATTAGAGAGGGGGAGAGTGAGGAGTGAGGAAAAAAAAGAGGGGGAGAGATGCGGAGAAGGAAGGGGTAGAGAGGGAGAAGGGGAGAGAGAAGAAGAGATAGATGGAAAGAGGGAGCAGGAAAAAGACACAAAGATTGCAGTGAGTGACAAAAATACATTTCAAAATTACTGTAGACATTGGCACTGACACTGGAGGCAAAGATAAAACACAGGATTTATACAGGTGAGTCACGCTATGCCTCCTGCCACGCTGCGCTTACTACAGGTGAGTCACGCTATGCCTCCCGCCACGCTGTGCTTACTACAGGTGAGTCACGCTATGCCTCCCGCCACACTGCGCTTACTACAGGTGAGTCACGCTATGCCTCCCGACATGCAGTGCTGTGCTTACTACAGGTGAGTCACGCTATGCCTCCACCACGCTGCGCTTACTACAGGTGAGTCACGCTATGCCTCCCGACATGCAGTGCTGTGCTTACTACAGGTGAGTCACGCTATGCCTCCTGCCATGCTGCGCTTACTACAGGTGAGTCACGCTATGCCTCCTGCCATGCAGCGCTGCGCTTACTACAGGTGAGTCAAGCTATGCCTCCCGCCAAACTGCGCTTACTACAGGTAAGTCAAGCTATGCCTCCCGCCACACTGCGCTTACTGCAGGTGAGTCACGCTATGCCTCCCGCCACACTGCGCTTACTACAGGTGAGTCACGCTATGCCTCCCGACATGCAGTGCTGTGCTTACTACAGGTGAGTCACGCTATGCCTCCACCACGCTGCGCTTACTACAGGTGAGTCACGCTATGCCTCCCGACATGCAGTGCTGTGCTTACTACAGGTGAGTCACGCTATGCCTCCTGCCATGCTGCGCTTACTACAGGTGAGTCACGCTATGCCTCCTGCCATGCAGCGCTGCGCTTACTACAGGTGAGTCAAGCTATGCCTCCCGCCAAACTGCGCTTACTACAGGTAAGTCACGCTATGCCTCCCGCCACACTGCGCTTACTGCAGGTGAGTCACGCTATGCCTCCTGCCACGCTGCGCTTACTACAGGTGAGTCACGCTATGCCTCCCACCACACTGCGCTTACTACAGGTAAGTCACGCTATGCCTCCTATCACACTGCACTTACTACAGGTGAGTCACGCTATGCCTCCCGCCACACTGCGCTTACTACAGGTGAGTCACGCTATGCCTCCCATCACACTGCGCTTTCTACAGGTGAGTCACGCTATGCCTCCCGCCACACTGCGCTTACTACAGGTGAGTCACGCTATGCCTCCCGCCACACTGCGCTTACTACAGGTAAGTCACGCTATGCCTCCCATCACACTGCACTTACTACAGGTGAGTCACGCTATGCCTCCCGACATGCAGTGCTGTGCTTACTACAGGTGAGTCACGCTATGCCTCCCGCCACACTCCGCTTACTACAGGTGAGTCACGCTATGCCTCCTGCCATGCAGCGCTGCGCTTACGACAGGTAAGTCACGCTATGCCTCCAGCCATGCAGCGCTGTGCTTACTACAGGTGAGTCACGCTATGCCTCCCATCACACTGCACTTACTACAGGTGAGTCACGCTATGCCTCCCATCACACTGCACTTACTACAGGTGAGTCACGCTATGCCTCCCGCCACGCTGCGCTTACTACAGATGAGTCACGCTATGCCTCCTGCCATGCAGCGCTGCGCTTACGACAGGTAAGTCACGCTATGCCTCCCGCCACACTGTGCTTACTACAGGTGAGTCACGCTATGCCTCCCGCCACACTGCGCTTACTACAGGTGAGTCACGCTATGCCTCCTGCCACGCTGCGCTTACTACAGGTGAGTCACGCTATGCCTCCCGCCACACTGCACTTACTACAGGTGAGTCACGCTATGCCTCCTGCCACGCTGCGCTTACTACAGGTGAGTCACGCTATGCCTCCTGCCATGCAGCGCTGCGCTTACGACAGGCAAGTCACGCTATGCCTCCCGCCACACTGTGCTTACTACAGGTGAGTCACGCTATGCCTCCCGCCACACTGTGCTTACTACAGGTGAGTCACGCTATGCCTCCAGCCACACTGCGCTTACTACAGGTGAGTCACACTATACCTCCCGTCATGCAGTGCTGTGCTTACTACAGGTAAGTCACGCTATGCCTCCCGCCACACTGCGCTTACTACAGGTGAGTCACGCTATGCCTCCTGCCATGCAGTGCTGTGCTTACTACAGGTGAGTCACGCTATGCCTCCCGCCACACTGCACTTACTATAGGTGAGTCACGCTATGCCTCCCGCCACACTGCGCTTACTACAGGTGAGTCACGCTATGCCTCCTGCCACACTGCACTTACTACAGGTGAGTCACGCTATGCCTCCCGCCACACTGCGCTTACTACAGGTGAGTCACGCTGTGCCTCCCGCCACACTGCACTTACTACAGGTGAGTCACGCTATGCCTCCCGACATGCAGTGCTGTGCTTACTACAGGTGAGTCACGCTATGCCTCCCGCCACACTGCGCTTACTACAGGTGAGTCACGCTATGGCTCCTGCCATGCAGCGCTGTGCTTACTACAGGTGAGTCACGCTATGCCTCCCATCACACTGCACTTACGACAGGTGAGTCACGCTATGCCTCCTGCCATGCAGCGCTGTGCTTACTACAGGTGAGTCACGCTATGCCTCCCGCCACACTGCACTTACTACAGGTGAGTCACGCTATGCCTCCTGCCACGCTGCACTTACTACAGGTGAGTCACGCTATGCCTCCTGCCATGCAGCGCTGCGCTTACGACAGGTAAGTCACGCTATGCCTCCCGCCACACTGTGCTTACTACAGGTGAGTCACGCTATGCCTCCCGCCACACTGCGCTTACTACAGGTGAGTCACGCTATGCCTCCTGCCACGCTGCGCTTACTACAGGTGAGTCACGCTATGCCTCCTGCCATGCAACGCTGCGCTTACTACAGGTGAGTCACGCTATGCCTCCCGCCACACTGCACTTACTACAGGTGAGTCACGCTATGCCTCCTGCCACGCTGCGCTTACTACAGGTGAGTCACGCTATGCCTCCCACCACACTGTGCTTACTACAGGTGAGTCACGCTATGCCTCCCGCCACACTGTGCTTACTACAGGTGAGTCACGCTATGCCTCCCGACATGCAGTGCTGTGCTTAGTACAGGTAAGTCACGCTATGCCTCCCGCCACACTGCGCTTACTACAGGTGAGTTACGCTACGCCTCCTGCCATGCAGTGCTGTGCTTACTACAGGTGAGTAACGCTATGCCTCCCGCCACACTGCACTTACTACAGGTGAGTCACGCTATGCCTCCCGCCACACTGCACTTACTACAGGTGAGTCACGCTATGCCTCCCGCCACACTGCGCTTACTACAGGTGAGTCACGCTATGCCTCCCGCCACACTGCACTTACTACAGGTGAGTCAAGCTATGCCTCCCGCCACACTGCGCTTACTACAGGTGAGTCACGCTATGCCTCCCGACATGCAGTGCTGTGCTTACTACAGGTGAGTCACGCTATGCCTCCCGCCACACTGCACTTACTACAGGTGAGTCACGCTATGCCTCCCGCCACACTGCACTTACTACATGTGAGTCACGCTATGCCTCCTGCCACGCTGCGCTTACTACAGGTGAGTCACGCTATGCCTCCTGCCACGCAGTGCTGCGCTTTCTACAGGTGAGTCACGCTATGACTCCCGCCACACTGCGCTTACTACAGGTGAGTCACACTAAGCCTCCCGCCACGCAGCGTTGTGCTTACTACAGGTGAGTCACGCTATGCCTCCCGCCACACTGCACTTACTACAGGTGAGTCACGCTATGCCTCCTGCCATGCAGCGCTGCGCTTACGACAGGTAAGTCATGCTATGCCTCCCGTCACACTGTGCTTACTACAGGTGAGTCATGCTATGCCTCCCGCCACGCTGCACTTACTACAGGTGAGTCACGCTATGCCTCCTGCCATGCAGTGCTGCGCTTACTACAGGTGAGTCACGCTATGCCTCCCACCACACTGCGCTTACTACAGGTGAGTCACGCTATGCCTCCTGCCATGCAGCGCTGCGCTTACGACAGGTGAGTCACGCTATGCCTCCCGCCACACTGTGCTTACTACAGGTGAGTCACGCTATGCCTCCTGCCATGCAGCGCTGCGCTTACAGCAGGTAAGTCATGCTATGCCTCCCGCCACACTGCGCTTACTACATGTGAGTCACGCTATGCCTCCTGCCACGCTGCGCTTACCACAGGTGAGTCACGCTATGCCTCCCGACATGCAGTGCTGTGCTTTCTACAGGTAAGTCACGCTATGCCTCCCGCCACACTGCGCTTACTACAGGTGAGTCACGCTATGCCTCCCGCCACACTGCGCTTACTACAGGTAAGTCACGCTATGCCTCCCGCCACACTGCGCTTACTACAGGTGAGTCACGCTATGCCTCCCGACATGCAGTGCTGTGCTTACTACAGGTAAGTCACGCTATGCCTCCCGCCACACTGCGCTTACTACAGGTGAGTCACGCTATGCCTCCCGCCACACTGCGCTTATTACAGGTAAGTCACACTATGCCTCCTGCCACACTGCGCTTACTACAGGTGAGTCACACTATGCCTCCCGCCACACTGCGCTTACTACAGGTGAGTCACGCTATGCCTCCCGCCACGCTCCGCTTACTACAGGTGAGTCACATTATGCCTCCCGCCACGCTGCGCTTACTACAGGTGAGTCACGCTAAGCCTCCCGCCACGCTACGCTTACTACAGGTGAGTCACGCTATGCCTCCTGCCACACTGTGCTTACTACAGGTGAGTCACGCTATGCCTCCTGCCACACTGCGCTTACTACAGGTGAGTCACGCTATGCCTCCCGCCACACTGCGCTTACTACAGGTGAGTCACGCTATGCCTCCCGCCACACTGCGCTTACTACAGGTGAGTCACGCTATGCCTCCTTCCACACTGCACTTACTACAGGTGAGTCACACCAAGCCTCCCGCTACGCAGTGCTGTGCATACTACAGGTGAGTCACACTAAGCCTCCCGCTACGCAGTGCTGAGCATACTACAGGTGAGTCACACTAAGCCTCCCGCCACGCAGTGCTGTGCATACTACAGGTGAATCACTCTAAGCCTCCCGCTACGCAGTGCTGTGCATACTACAGGTGAGTCACACTAAGCCTCCCGCCACGCAGTGCTGTGCATACTACAGGTGAGTCACACTAAGCCTCCCGCCACGCAGTGCTGTGCATACTACAGGTGAGTCACACTAAGCCTCCCGCCACGCAGTGCTGTGCATACTACAGGTGAATCACACTAAGCCTCCCGCCACGCAATGCTGTGCATACTACAGGTGAATCACACTAAGCCTCCCGCCACGCAGTGCTGTGCATACTACAGGTGAGTCACACTAAGCCTCCCGCCACGCAGTGCTGTGCATACTACAGGTGAATCACACTAAGCCTCCCGCCACGCAGTGCTGTGCATACTACAGGTGTGTCACACTAAGCCTCCCGCTACGCAGTGCTGTGCATACTACAGGTGAGTCACACTAAGCCTCCCGCCACGCAGTGCTGTGCATACTACAGGTGAGTCACACTAAGCCTCCCGCCACGCAGTGCTGTGCATACTACAGGTGAGTCACACTAAGCCTCCCGCCACGCAGTGCTGTGCTTACTACAGGTGAGTCACGCTATGCCTCCCACCATGCAGTGCTGCGCATACTACAGGTGAGTCACACTAAGTCATAAAGTGCTGGTACTATCAATCAGCTCCTGACTGCTAAGTTACAGGGTTGGTTTAAAAAAAGAGCTGATTGGCCGGTGATAAAGTACCAGGCACTTTATCACTTCTCCTCCCTCATCCCTGCTTCATACATCTACCCCTCCGGGTTTAGGGATGGATGCCCAGGAATCTCTTCGGCAGGATGACCACCATGCATTTCATGGGGTGAATAATAATTACCTTCAATAGCAAAGATCTTGTCCTGCAGAGTGTTCTGGATATTATTGAGAGCCGAGAAGTCGTTGACTCGTAGGATTCGGTCATCAGATGACGCAATCATTTGCAACTCTTGGTATGAAGATGGATTTATGAAGGCTTTTCCCACCTGTTATCCAGTCAGAGAACAAAGATAATCCCTTTATCCTATGACAAGTGTCCTGCAGATCTGTGATACAATATATTATGTGGTCTTGTGTCTTCATATTTACCCCAATAGCAAATCGCACAACCCCTCGTCTCTCTGCTTCCGCCACGGCATCGGAAAGTCTCATGTTATCTCCGCTAATCTCCCCATCAGTGATGACAATAAGGACTTTCTGGACTCTGTTACGTGATCCGGCTTCGGGCACAAAGAGTTCCTCTCTGGAGAAGGAAAGTGATATATAAGTGCAGGAAGAATCAGACGGATTATGCAAAATGTTAGCGGATATCCCATTGTTCAGGGTAGAGCTGTTATCCCATTGTTCAGGGTAGAGCTGTTATCCCATTGTTCAGGGTAGAGCTGTAATCCCATTGTCCAGGGTAGAGCTGTTATCCCATTGTCCAGGGTAGAGCTGTTATCCCATTGTTCAGGGTAGAGCTGTAATCCCATTGTTCAGGGTAGAGCTGTTATCCCATTGTTCAGGGTAGAGCTGTTATCCCATTAATCAGGGTAGATCTGTTATCCCATTGTTCAGGGTAGAGCTGTTATCCTATTAATCAGGGTAGAGCTGTTATCCCATTGTCCAGGGTAGAGCTGTTATCCCATTGTTCAGGGTAGAGCTGTAATCCCATTGTTCAGGGTAGAGCTGTTATCCCATTGTTCAGGGTAGAGCTGTTATCCCATTAATCAGGGTAGATCTGTTATCCCATTGTTCAGGGTAGAGCTGTTATCCTATTAATCAGGGTAGAGCTGTTATCCCATTGTCCAGGGTAGAGCTGTTATCCCATTGTTCAGGGTAGAGCTGTAATCCCATTGTTCAGGGTAGAGCTGTTATCCCATTGTTCAGGGTAGAGCTGTAATCCCATTAATCAGGGTAGAGCTGTAATCCCATTAATCAGGGTAGAGCTGTAATCCCATTAATCAGGGTAGAGCTATTATCCCATTGTCCAGGGTAGAGCTGTTATCCTATTAATCAGGGTAGAGCTGTTATCCCATTGTCCAGGGTAGAGCTGTTATCCCATTGTCCAGGGTAGAGCTGTAACCCCATTGTCCAGGGTAGAGCTGTAATCCCATTGTCCAGTGTAGAGCTGTTATCCTATAATTTATGGTAGCACCATAAGGAACCTGCTAATACTTACATCACCTTGCGGATTGCAGTTGCAGTTCTGGTTGCTCCAAACATCTGTACAACGTTTCTGGTCAAACGTGTGGGGTCTCTTATAGCAGCAAAACGTGTAAAATCAAAGTACGTCCTAAATTCACTGGAGTACTGCATGAGCGCAAACTGGGGAGAGGCACCAATAAGGAGATGTCAAGATCAGTGAACAATAACAAATGTCCAACTCTATAAAGCTATATTACAGCATAATTAGGTGGATTGCTAGGATAATTCATAACTAGTCCATTTTTGTATTGTTGTATATATAAAGAGGGACTAAGGTAATTTAGAAATTTGGGGTGACATTTAATAGAATGCGATTTTTTCGCACTTTTAAAATCGCCCATTATCACACGTTTTTAAAAGCGCATTTTTGCCTTGAATTCGCATAATTAATGAGGTGCGTATTCCGGAAAGAAACGTGCAATTTAGGCATGAAAATGTGCGAATTTTAGGCATGAAAATGTGCGAATTTGAGGTAATGTGCGATCTTGTGTTTATAATTTCTTTTTTTTTTTAAACGGCGTGAGGTCCCCCCTCCGGAGCATAACCAGCCCCGGGCTCAATGAAACAAACCTGGTTCCAAAAATATGGGGGAAAAAAAGCGTAGGGGTCCCCCGTATTTTTCTGAAGCCAGCACCGGGCTCCAACAGCCCGCGGTGTCATGCTACAGCCGGGGGACACTTTTTACATAAGGTCCCCCGGCCGAAACATGAGCATCGTGGCTGGTCAGCCTTAGACGGGGTACCTGGAGGAGTGGGGTCCCCCCCAATAAAGGGGTCCCCCCCAGGCTTCACCCGTCCAGGGCTGAAGCCCTGGGCTGTCACCCGTGTCAGTGGCCAGTGGACACCGGCCTGATAGGGTTAAATCTCATATACGTAACATTGCTTTATGCAGGAGAACTACAAGTGCCAGCAGACCTCCCCCACATGCTGGGACTTGGAGAACCACAAGTCCCAGCGTGCGGGGCATTAATGGGCCCGCTGGGACTTGTAGTCCACCTGTAAAAAGAATGTTAAAATAAAAGACACACACACAGAAAAGTATAACTTTATTTCACACACATACACACAACTCACTTTTACACCAATATACTCACCAATCCAGGATCCAGCGCTGGATCCCAGCTCCACAGCCGGGTCACCCTGCACGGACAGCGGGATGAACCGGCTTTCTCCGGCGCATGCACCCCGTCCAAGGCTGACCAGCCACGGTGCTCATGTTTCGCCCGGGGGACCTTATAGAAAAAGTGTCCCCAGGTTGTGGCATGACACTACGGGCTGTTGGAGCCCGGTGCTGGTTTCAAAATACGGGGGACCCCCAGATTTTTTGTCCCCGTATTTTCGGAACCAGAACCGGTCCAAGAGTCTGGGGCTGGTTTCAGAAATACGGGGGATCCCTATGCTTTTTGTCCCCTGTATTTTCGGAACCAGGTCCGGCTCAATGAGCCCGGGGCTGGTTATGCTCAGGAGGGGGACCCCACACCATTTTTTCCCCCAAAAAAACACTTTAACACAGGAGCATGCACAGATCTCAATGATCTGTGCAGGGTTCTGGCCAATCAGAACCTGGACTAAAATGTCTGGCGATTTTTAGACACATTTTCCATAATTTGCATCTCATTAAATATGCAAATTGTATATTTTTCAATGGGAAAACATCTGGATGCGAGTTCCGGCGCGAGTAAAATTCGCACTCTCAGAAAGTGCGATTTCGTGGCAAAATCTGCGTTTTTTTTGTCGTTTTTCGCATCTCATTAAATATGCGAATTCGTGAAAAAGTGCGCTGACGTTTTTGGCGAAAATATCGCAAAAGTCACATTTTTGCATCTCATTAAATGTCACCCAAGGTATCAGTAATTGTCCCATAGTGGATACTGGAAATCTGTGCAAGCTTACAATGTATAAAAAAATCTGAAAAACGCAGATAGAGCCCATCGAAAATCACTGCTTAGCTTTATTCCAGAGCAGGTACATCTAATACGGCCTACACACATGCCGATAATAAGGCATTTCTAAGCGATTTTGCTTCATTTGGCAAAGTCGCTTAGAAAATGCCCTCACATCGGTGTGTGTGTGGGGACTATATCGGCAGCAATGCGCGTCCCCGCGCGTCTTTATCGCTGGCCGAGATTGATGGACAGTGTCCATCAATCTCGGCATCGGAAGGGTTCTCCCACCGGAGAACACTGGCGCTGTCTGCTCGCTTAGCACATAGGGGCAGTATTCAATGGTAATATTCTCCGTGCACGGCGAGCATTTTTTTTTGCTCGCCGTGCACTCTCCGTGTTCCGGAGGGCTCGTTGCCTCTCCTGCTGCCACTATTCAATGTTTATAAGACTCGCCGCCACTCGCGGCGAGTCTTAACCCCTGCAGCGGACGAGCGTCCGCAGCAGGGAGCTGACAGGGACGTGGCATCCAGGGAGATTAAAGTCTCCCTGGATGCCACAGAACATATGTGAGGGTAGGGGCCCCCCCTGGGACCCAGGCAGCACAGGCTGCCCCCCTCTATAGCCAGCGGGGGACCCAGTATTCACTGTACCCGAACGTGCTTCGGGTGCAGTGAATATATGAATATCTAATGAGCGGCTCGAGCGCTCTGGCCCCCTGCTGGCTGCACTGTGTAAAAAAAAGAAAAAAAAAAAATGTAAAAAAATATTTTTTTTAAAATTAAATATATATTCATGTGCTATAGGCACATGAATAAAAATAACATGGCCCTCCACAGAAAAAAAAACCTGATTTTTTTACACCAAAATTAAAAAAAACACCCTTTTAGTTTAAAAGTTCACATTCCTGCTCTCCATCAAAAGATGGAGAATTTCTTCACGGAGAGAGACGGCGAGAATCACTAAGAAAGACGGAGAATATTTCACATTGAATAGGGTGGCTCGCCTTTGGAGAAAAAAAACCTCTCTCCACGGCGAAAAAAGCACAAGTTCTCCACAAAAGACGGAGAACTTTTCTCATTGAATACTGCCCATAGAGCTGACAGCTCGCTCTGTGTGTGGGCTGTCAGCTCTGTGTGCTATGCGATAGCGGCGCAGCACAGCCCGACCTAGCATAGCTAGGTAGCCCTACACACATCGCTATGTGTGTAGGGCCCTTAAGACTCCAACAGGTAGACTTACCATACCTAACCTTTCCTCTGGGATGCTCATGGATTACACAGGTTCTGTAGCTAAATAAAACCAGATGGAATGCACTATTGTATTAATAATAATAATAATGATATTTATATAGCGCTTTTCTCCCAATAGGACTCAAAGTGCTTTACCATTGTCTTTACAGCTCAATATACAAAACAAGCTTAACAGTGGATGTCAGTGAAATGCTGAGTAAATAGGAACGTCTTTAGTCTATTTTTAAAGGATTCTACAGTGGGGGCTTCTCGCACTGTGCGAGGAAGAGAGTTCCACAGAGTCGGGGCAGCAAAGTTGAAAGCTCGACCCCCAGATGAATTCAGGGAAATTCTGGTTACTATTAGTCCTTGTTCAGTGGATCGTAGTAATCGAGTAGGACAGTAAGGAATTGTCGTCAGCCAGCAACAGAAACTGTGTAATTCATAAGTGTCCTGGTTTAAAGGAATAGTATGGTTGTTAGGGTGGAGTGTGTGGGAACCCCGTTGTAGATGCCCAGTAGTTCTGTTCGCCTCTTGCAAACTAAGGCTTCACCATTAACAGCCACATTTGTGAGGGCGAATTTGGTCCGCCCTCACTTCGGTGCTGCCAGATCTTACAGGGGACAACACTTCTGCAGGAGGCTAAGCACCGCAAGGAGAGGGTCTGGAAGAGACTGACCTGACACCCCCTTATGGAGATTTCTGCCCCACAAATGCAACAATGCACAAGTTCTATCCAGGGATACAAGCCCCAAGGACAATTGGTGTAACAAAACACAAGCTGTAAACTAATTACACAATTCTCTTAAGGGAGAGAGCACAACACCGAGGGTTATGCTAACAGTCCCAGAGCCTCACTGGGGAATGCAATAATGCACAAAGATGGACACTGGAGACAGGCTGGCGCAGAACTGACAAGCAGAAAGCTATAACCAGCACTCGTAATAAAGAGAAACAATTACTTCCCTTAAAGATCTCCAAAAAGGGGCTCCCTTTTCCCTCAATGGGATTACAATCGAGGAAAAAAGGGAGCCCCTTTTTGGAGATCTTTAAGGGAAGTAATTGTTTCTCTTTATTACGAGTGCTGGTTGAAAGATTGTTTCACTTTTTTTGCTTGTATTTATCTTTGGGGTGTTGAAGAAAACCCCTTGAATATATCTTACCTAGCTGCTTGTTCTGTTTGTAGTAGTGAACACTATATTTTGTATCCAGAAAGCTATAACCGGCATGGGAGAGAAAGGCTAGCCGGATTTTATTCAAAAGAGCCTGCCTTCCTCCGGTGTGAGAGATGTCAGCCGCAGCCCCTCCGTGCGTTCCCTGCTGCTGCACTAAACGGAAGTTCGGGGCATTGCCTAGCAACGTCCCCGAAGCTTCTGTGCTGACTGCCCGGCAGAATCCGAGAGAAGATGGCTGCCACCAGCCTCTGTCCCTGAGACTCTGCGTGGCCATCCACACCAGAGCTCAGGGACACAGCCCGGCTGCCTCCTAACAATGGTAAGCCTATGAAAAGGAATTTAAATGCTCCAAATTATAGAACACCACATTACACAAAATGGAGAGTGTGTTTGTGGATCTTCCCCACTTCTAATGTTACCTGAAGCTGGTGGGTTATCCACAATTGACTATTTTTTCCCCACACCATAGCAGAAAGGCCATAGTTTACACGCCACCAGGACACTGCCAAGGAAGCCAACTTTGAACTTTTTCATTTTGGTAATAACATTGGGAGCCTAATAAAGGTTTTGAAAATGTATTTAGGCATACCTGGGTTGCTATGGGCAACATCTCTTACTACTTAGAACTTATTCTTTGGTAATTTTACCACTTTATGCAGGTGTGTTAGGATGAACCCAGCTAGCTGGATACACTTGGCACGCAGGTGTGATGAGCTAAACCTAGTGAGCTGAATACACTTGGAATGCAGACATGCTGAGCTGAAACCCAGCGAGCTGAATACACATGGAATACAGGTGTGCTGTGCTACACACAGTGAACATGATGTGTAGACTGAGGACAAACTATTGACAGCAGCAGAACCTGAAGTCTGGAGCCCAGGGATACAGCACTAAGAAGTGATTTTGTTCGAAGCAACTGCCTGAGCTTCCTGTCTATCCCCCTGGTTAGCAGAGATAGGGACTATGAGTCAGCTAAACGCTGTGTAGGCTGTGATTAATGGATCTGCAGTCAGCTGACCACAGGTATCATGTTGGTGAGAGAACAGCAGGGTTCACCAAATAGGGGTGCATTGAAGTCAGCGGCAGCTCCAGGAAGACCAACACACTGCCTGAACACCTGACCTCCGCAGACCAACTCACTATTTTGTTTGTAAGAACTGATAACCGAATACCATTTCCTTATAGTTCTTACAAAAGACGACAATTGTGCACCAGGGAAGTACTTGTAGTGGTATGTGCATAAAGACACAGGAGCAATACTGACAAAAGGCACCAACATTTAAATTGCAGCATCAGACTCAGAATAAGCCATTACGCTTTCTCTGAGAACAGCCACCAGACAAATCAAAAATTGACCACTCTCTGGTATTGGTGCTCCAAGCAGATAATATTGGTGTGAGTGTGCTTTATGTCTGTGCATGGCTGTATAGGGGCAGGCCCTTTTGGCTGAAGTGCTTGCTTTGTTAAACTGTGCATGTCTTTTTTTAGAATCCAAAATAAATGTGGGAGGATAAACTACAGCCTTTGGAATAAAATGGGTGAATAACAATATTGTGAGCTCTGATTTGTTAAAATTGACTGAAGATTACTAGAAACAAATGTTACTGATGGTATTAATGTTGAAGCAAAAAAGAAAAAAAGGACCAAAACACAAAAGTTAATATAGATCCAAACCCTAAAACCAAATGCAAGAGAGTCAGCGCTCATCTCTACTAAATAATAATAGTAGTACTGGCGGAAGCCAAATTCCTCTCCCTGTGGATGACTTCTAACTAGTCCACAAATAAAGGTCACCATAATATATTTACATGGTGAAATCTGCGCCTGTATTACTTTTTAAACAAATGTGTCTTGTTAGCCTAACAGGACCCTACATGGACATGAGACCAGCCACAACTTGCCATCTGGGATACAAGGGACAGGCTACCTGGACATCCTTCTGACTGAAGGTCGACATCACTGTGGACACAAATGTTAGCATTCTGCGGAAATCTTGCGATGCAATGCTGCCTGATCCATCGATGAGAAACACGATATCCAGAGTAATGCTGCACTCTACAGAGAGATGGGACAAACCATCAGCTACAAATCATTTTCTACTACAACACCTTAGTTATGTTATTAAATGCACAAAAATTATAACCATTTATGTATCTGTCCCCTCATTAATATACAAATAGAAATATTCGACAACTTTAAATATTAATGTGTTTGTTTAATGATAAATGAAGGGAATTGTGGATTAAGCCACATACTGTACATATATATTTCACATTTTCACACCACCTAAGTCTGCACATTATAAAAAATATAAACTATAATAGATTCTGTCAACTATATAAGAATGAGACACATACAAGGGTAATTTTATATTTACAGAGAGAGTGTTCCCTACCCCCCAGATGGTGACCCCATAGTGCTAGGGACCTGCTCGACAAGAGGTGACCTGGACGATTGGTGGGCCGGCCAATATCACTGGCCAATGATATACTAACAACCTCTTATGATATATTATATTGTCATGTAATGATCGCATAGTGCATTTGCACCCTCTCTCTCTGTGTAAACCATTTTATTCTCAGCAGATGGCACTTTTCATTACTGAGGGTGTGCAATTTAGAGCCATTTTCCCTCATTGTATATTTAACCTATCTCAGCAGTTCCTCCACCTTCACATCTCCTATACTGAATGTATAATGCATCAAAGTACAAACGTCAGCCCTCCCTCGCCTATGTACATACTGTAGATACATGTAGTGACCATGTAGGTACCTAGTAGGGAAGCTGGTATGGTTTGTTGTCTTATCAGGTTTCGGTCTAGCTGGTAGCATCGCCCATTTACATAGACATTTTGCCCACATGTCCTCTGCAGGGTTGGACCACAGGCCTGGGAGGGAGATAACATACATATTACGGACTTAGACATGATATTAACATAACACATCTCATGGTCTCATGGTTAGACCTTCCCTTCTCTCTCCATTCACATCCCCAGGTCTCCTCATCCAGCTGTTACTAAAAGCTCCAATCGTTTGTCTTTAGCTGAAAAAGACATTTCTTGGGGATTGAAATCTCAAAGACCATAATCCAAACATCCAATCATCCGTACCCGACTGTCCCGGTGATATATCTGGCCAATGTGATTGCATTCTGCATTGCAATCCTGGAAACTAATATCACACGCAGACACAATGCAAATGCAATCAGAGATAAATGGTCCCTTTTATTGGCTGCTGTATTGTGCCTACTTATTATATAAAGGATTCATCTGGGGGCTGATTATTCTTTTTTTTGGGGGGGGGGGCTGCATATAATTTTTAACTCTTTCCTTACTTTCCCCCAGCAGATTCATGGATTCCCAGATCTCACTGATCTGAGCGCATCCATCTGTCATACTCACCACACAAGGGGGGCGGAATTCTCTAATAACCCCGGCCACACATCGCCGGCATTCGCATAGTTAATAATCGCATATGCACTAACATATGCGATTATTGATGCAAAGGACAATTCTTACATTAAGAGCTGTCCTTTCTGGCGATGTGCAGCGAGTCCCCCCTCCCTCCCTGGACCCTTACCAGGTTCCGCTTCCTCCTCCCTGCACCCGGAAGAGGTGCAGGGAGGAGGAGGTCACTGGACCGAGCTGCACAGTGGGAGGCTGCCCGAACACAGGTGATGGCGGGGCAGTGTGGATCGGTGGTGGGCGCACGGGGTGGAGGGGGACACGAAGGGAAGCACATAGGATTCTATGGAGTTACAGTATGTCATCTAGAACTGGCGTAATCCCCCCACAGCGTAGCCCCAGTGCAGGGGCTTTGCTGCATATGAAAATGCGGTAAAAACCCAGAAAACATGTTTTTTACAGCATTTTTTGTTTGGAGCATCTCGTCAAGAGGCTGGTTGGTATTTAATGTGTGATAAAACTAACCCTATTCCATTGCACAAGTTCTGTGTGTACTGTATAATGAAACATCCAGATAGTGTTCATTCTATTACCTGCCATCTTTGAAAACCCATGCAGTTCCTGTTCACTGCCTGGGGTGTCGCTGTCTGCTGTGGTGTTTCTAGCACAGGTCCGGTTTGCATATCCGTGCTAATGTACAGACCACACTTTGCTAGAAGCACTACAGCAGACAGCGACACCCCAGGCAGGGAAGAGGAACTGCATGTGTTTTTAAAGATGGCAGGTGCTAGAATGAACACTACCGGATGTGAGTTGGGATTGCCGGATATATGTGAGTTTGCACATTCCTGCATCATATTACAAAGTGCTAAACTCACCGGCATCTTGGACCAAAATACATCCCACCCAATATATATGTCACAGAGGGGGCGATCCAGCCAACTTGGTGCAGGCCAAAATTGCTACTCTGTTCGATGTTTGCACATGTGCATACCCCCGAGGGAACGTCTTCGGCCATAGGGGGCCACCCAGTGTTTTATGGGCACACCCATTGAAATTCTGGGCGTACCCCTGCCAACGCAGGCATGTCAATGCTTGGGGCACACAGCTGACGTCACAACATCAGTGGCCGCACTGATTTCACCCATCTCCGGGCAGAATAAATGTAAGTCTAGGCTTAATTTTATTTGCGATGGGAAGAAAAATCAATTGATGGTGAATGACTGATATAATTTTTGCAAAAGACACCATACACAATAGTATATCTTTCACCCCACATATTTTAAGTGTGGCAAAACCACATTATAGCAGGAATGACACGACACTAGCAAGGCAATATTCTCGCTAGGTCGGTATCACTTCCATTTAGCCCCTCTGCTCCAGACTATATTTGAAGCAAGGGCATTCCTATTTTATTTTATTTATTTTGTCCAGTCAAGAAAAAAACCTCAGTCCTTGCCCCAGTGGTGCTTACACTCTATATTCCCTACCACATGTACACGCATATCACATCAGTCCCTGCCCCAGTGGTGCTTACACTCTATATTCCCTACCACATGTACACGCATATCACATCAGTCCCTGCCCCAGTGGTGCTTACACTCTATATTCCCTACCACATGTACACGCATATCACATCAGTCCCTGCCCCAGTGGTGCTTACACTCTATATTCCCTACCACATGTACACACACACACACATCACATCAGTCCCTGCCCCAGTGGTGCTTACACTTTATATTCCCTACCACATGTACACACACACACACATCACATCAGTCCCTGCCCCAGTGGTGCTTACACTCTATATTCCCTACCACATGCACACGCACACGCACACATCACACGAGTCCCTGCCCCAGTAGTGCTTACACTCTATATTCCCTACCACATGTACACACACATCACATCAGTCCCTGCCCCAGTGGTGCTTACACTTTATATTCCCTACCACATGTACACACACACACACACACACACACACACATCACATCAGTCCCTGCCCCAGTGGTGCTTACACTCTATATTCCCTACCACATGTACACACATATCAAATCAGTCCCTGCCCCAGTGGTGCTTACACTCTATATTCCCTACCACATGTACACACACACACACACACACACACACACACACACACACACACACACACACACACACACACATCACATCAGTCCCTGCCCCAGTGGTGCTTACACTCTATATTCCCTACCACATGTACACACACATCACATCAGTCCCTGCCCCAGTGGTGCTTACACTCTATATTCCCTACCACATGTACACACACACACACACACATCACATCACATCAGTCCCTGCCCCAGTGGTGCTTACACTCTATATTTCCTACCACAGGTACAGTACACACACACACACACACACACACACACACACACACACATCACATCAGTCCCTGCCCCAGTGGTGCTTACACTCTATATACCCTACCACGCAGGGACGGATTATAATGGAGGCACAAGGGGTCAGTGCCCCTGGGCCCCCCACTAGCTAGGGGCCCCCTGTGGTTGGCATGTATTTAAAAAATAATTTAGCTAAATGTTTTGTGCATGGGAGTGGGGTAGTGCTGCAGCTTCACCTATCTGCCAATGTGACAATGATTAATGGTGCTGAGCATCGGGAGCCAAGGCACACTGATTGCACAAGTGTGCAGTGCATTACTGGGAGTTGACTAAGTCCCATGACACTTTAAACCAAAGGGCAGAGGCTGAGAGGTTTGTGCTGAGCTCTAATTGGTGGAGCTCATTACATGCCAATGGAGAACAGCAGCAGCTTAGTCATGGGAGGGTTTTTAATCAAAGGCAGCACTAGAACTGTGAGGTGGTCTCCTACAGAGTAAGGTGCAGAGGGACAAACACAGGCTTTTCATATGGTGTGTGTGTGTGTGATAGATATATATATATATATATACACACACACACACACACACACACACACACAGTTACCCATTGACCAAGTTTGTACTGCCTTTACTCTGTGTTTTGACAGTGTAATATTCTCCCATGCAGTGTGCGCCAGTAATGACAAGTGCAAGGGGGCCCCCCTGGCTAAAGTACCCCGGGCAACCTGAAGGCTTAATCTGGCACTGCTACCACATGTACACACACATCACATCAGTCCCTGCCCCAGTGGTGCTTACACTCTATATACCATACCACGTGTACACAAACATCACATCAATTCCTGCCCCAGTGGTGCTTACACTCTATATTCCCTACCACATGTACACACATACACATCACATCAGTCCCTGCCCCAGTGGTGCTTACACTCTATATACCATACCACGTGTACACAAACATCACATCAATTCCTGCCCCAGTGGTGCTTACACTCTATATACCATATCACGTGTACACAAACATCACATCAATTCCTGCCCCAGTGGTGCTTACACTCTATATTCCCTACCACATGTACACACATACACATCACATCAGTCCCTGCCCCAGTGGTGCTTACACTCTATATTCCCAAACACATGTACACGCACACATCACATCAGTCCCTGCCCCAATGGTGCTTACACTCTATATACCATACCACGTGTACACAAACATCACATCAATTCCTGCCCCAGTGGTGCTTACACTCTATATTCCCTACCACATGTACACACATACACATCACATCAGTCCCTGCCCCAGTGGTGCTTACACTCTATATACCATACCACGTGTACACAAACATCACATCAATTCCTGCCCCAGTGGTGCTTACACTCTATATACCATACCACGTGTACACAAACATCACATCAATTCCTGCCCCAGTGGTGCTTACACTCTATATTCCCTACCACATGTACACACATACACATCACATCAGTCCCTGCCCCAGTGGTGCTTACACTCTATATTCCCAAACACATGTACACGCACACATCACATCAGTCCCTGCCCCAATGGTGCTTACACTCTATATACCATACCACGTGTACACAAACATCACATCAATTCCTGCCCCAGTGGTGCTTACACTCTATATTCCCTACCACATGTACACACATACACATCACATCAGTCCCTGCCCCAGTGGTGCTTACACTCTATATACCATACCACGTGTACACAAACATCACATCAATTCCTGCCCCAGTGGTGCTTACACTCTATATTCCCTACCACATGTACACACATACACATCACATCAGTCCCTGCCCCAGTGGTGCTTACACTCCATATTCCCAACCACATGTACACGCACACATCACATCAGTCCCTGCCCCAATGGTGCTTACACTCTATATTCCCTACCACATGTACAGTACACACACACACACACACACACACACACACACACACACACATCACATCAGTCCCTGCCCCAGTGGTGCTTTCACTCTATATTCCCTACCACATGTACACACACATCACATCAGTCCCTGCCCCAGTGGTGCTTACACTCTATATTCTCTACCACATGTACACGCACACATCACATCAGTCCCTGCCCCAGTGGTGCTTACACTCTATATTCTCTACCACATGTACACGCACACATCACATCAGTCCCTGCCCCAGTGGTGCTTACACTCTATATTCCCTACCACATGTACACACACACACATCACATCAGTCCCTGCCCCAGTGGTGCTTACACTCTATATTCTTTACCACATGTACACGCACACATCACATCAGTCCCTGCCCCAGTGGTGCTTACACTCTATATACCATACCACGTGTACACAAACATCACATCAATTCCTGCCCCAGTGGTGCTTACACTCTATATTCCCTACCACATGTACACACATACACATCACATCAGTCCCTGCCCCAGTGGTGCTTACACTCTATATACCATACCACGTGTACACAAACATCACATCAATTCCTGCCCCAGTGGTGCTTACACTCTATATTCCCTACCACATGTACACACATACACATCACATCAGTCCCTGCCCCAGTGGTGCTTACACTCTATATTCCCAACCACATGTACACGCACACATCACATCAGTCCCTGCCCCAATGGTGCTTACACTCTATATTCCCTACCACATGTACAGTACACACACACACACACACATCACATCAGTCCCTGCCCCAGTGGTGCTTTCACTCTATATTCCCTACCACATGTACACACACATCACATCAGTCCCTGCCCAAGTGGTGCTTACACTCTATATTCTCTACCACATGTACACGCACACATCACATCAGTCCCTGCCCCAGTGGTGCTTACACTCTATATTCCCTACCACATGTACACACACACACATCACATCAGTCCCTGCCCCAGTGGTGCTTACACTCTATATTCTCTACCACATGTACACGCACACATCACATCAGTCCCTGCCCCAGTGGTGCTTACACTCTATATTCCCTACCACATGTACACACATACACATCACATCAGTCCCTGCCCCAGTGGTGCTTACACTCTATATACCATACCACGTGTACACAAACATCACATTAATTACTGCCCCAGTGGTGCTTACACTCTATATTCCCTACCACATGTACACATCACATCAGTCCCTGCCCCAGTGGTGCTTACACTCTATATTCTCTACCACATGTACACGCACACATCACATCAGTCCCTGCCCCAGTGGTGCTTACACTCTATATTCCCTACCACATGTACACACACACACACATCACATCAGTCCCTGCCCCAGTGGTGCTTACACTCTATATTCTCTACCACATGTACACGCACACATCACATCAGTCCCTGCCCCAGTGGTGCTTACACTCTATATACCATACCACGTGTACACAAACATCACATCAATTCCTGCCCCAGTGGTGCTTACACTCTATATTCCCTACCACATGTACACACATACACATCACATCAGTCCCTGCCCCAGTGGTGCTTACACTCTATATTCCCAACCACATGTACACGCACACATCACATCAGTCCCTGCCCCAATGGTGCTTACACTCTATATTCCCTACCACATGTACAGTACACACACACACATCACATCAGTCCCTGCCCCAGTGGTGCTTACAATCTATATTCCCTACCACATGTACACACACACACACACACATCACATCAGTCCCTGCCCCAGTGGTGCTTACACTCTATATTCCCTACCACACGTACACACACATCACATCAGTCCCTGCCCCAGTGGTGCTTTCACTCTATATTCCCTACCACATGTACACACACATCACATCAGTCCCTGCCCCAGTGGTGCTTACACTCTATATTCTCTACCACATGTACACGCACACATCACATCAGTCCCTGCCCCAGTGGTGCTTACAATCTATATTCCCTACCACATGTACACACACATCACATCAGTCCCTGCCCCAGTGGTGCTTACACTCTATATTCCCTACCACATGTACACACACACACACACACACATCACATCAGCCCCTGCCCCAGTGGTGCTTACACTCTATATTCTCTACCACATGTACACGCACACATCACATCAGTCCCTGCCCCAGTGGTGCTTACACTTTATATTCCCTACCACATGTACACACACACACACACACACATCACATCAGTCCCTGCCCCAGTGGTGCTTACACTCTATATTCCCTACCACATGTACACACATATCAAATCAGTCCCTGCCCCAGTGGTGCTTACACTCTATATTCCCTACCACATGTACACACACACACACACACACACACACACACACACACACACACACACACACACACACATCACATCAGTCCCTGCCCCAGTGGTGCTTACACTCTATATTCCCTACCACATGTACACACACATCACATCAGTCCCTGCCCCAGTGGTGCTTACACTCTATATTCCCTACCACATGTACACACACACACACACACACATCACATCACATCAGTCCCTGCCCCAGTGGTGCTTACACTCTATATTTCCTACCACAGGTACAGTACACACACACACACACACACACACACACACACACACACACACACACATCACATCAGTCCCTGCCCCAGTGGTGCTTACACTCTATATACCCTACCACGCAGGGACGGATTATAATGGAGGCACAAGGGGTCAGTGCCCCTGGGCCCCCCACTAGCTAGGGGCCCCCTGTGGTTGGCATGTATTTAAAAAATAATTTAGCTAAATGTTTTGTGCATGGGAGTGGGGTAGTGCTGCAGCTTCACCTATCTGCCAATGTGACAATGATTAATGGTGCTGAGCATCGGGAGCCAAGGCACACTGATTGCACAAGTGTGCAGTGCATTACTGGGAGTTGACTAAGTCCCATGACACTTTAAACCAAAGGGCAGAGGCTGAGAGGTTTGTGCTGAGCTCTAATTGGTGGAGCTCATTACATGCCAATGGAGAACAGCAGCAGCTTAGTCATGGGAGGGTTTTTAATCAAAGGCAGCACTAGAACTGTGAGGTGGTCTCCTACAGAGTAAGGTGCAGAGGGACAAACACAGGCTTTTCATATGGTGTGTGTGTGTGTGTGATAGATATATATATATATATACACACACACACACACACACACACACAGTTACCCATTGACCAAGTTTGTACTGCCTTTACTCTGTGTTTTGACAGTGTAATATTCTCCCATGCAGTGTGCGCCAGTAATGACAAGTGCAAGGGGGCCCCCCTGGCTAAAGTACCCCGGGCAACCTGAAGGCTTAATCTGGCACTGCTACCACATGTACACACACATCACATCAGTCCCTGCCCCAGTGGTGCTTACACTCTATATACCATACCACGTGTACACAAACATCACATCAATTCCTGCCCCAGTGGTGCTTACACTCTATATTCCCTACCACATGTACACACATACACATCACATCAGTCCCTGCCCCAGTGGTGCTTACACTCTATATACCATACCACGTGTACACAAACATCACATCAATTCCTGCCCCAGTGGTGCTTACACTCTATATACCATATCACGTGTACACAAACATCACATCAATTCCTGCCCCAGTGGTGCTTACACTCTATATTCCCTACCACATGTACACACATACACATCACATCAGTCCCTGCCCCAGTGGTGCTTACACTCTATATTCCCAAACACATGTACACGCACACATCACATCAGTCCCTGCCCCAATGGTGCTTACACTCTATATACCATACCACGTGTACACAAACATCACATCAATTCCTGCCCCAGTGGTGCTTACACTCTATATTCCCTACCACATGTACACACATACACATCACATCAGTCCCTGCCCCAGTGGTGCTTACACTCTATATACCATACCACGTGTACACAAACATCACATCAATTCCTGCCCCAGTGGTGCTTACACTCTATATACCATACCACGTGTACACAAACATCACATCAATTCCTGCCCCAGTGGTGCTTACACTCTATATTCCCTACCACATGTACACACATACACATCACATCAGTCCCTGCCCCAGTGGTGCTTACACTCTATATTCCCAAACACATGTACACGCACACATCACATCAGTCCCTGCCCCAATGGTGCTTACACTCTATATACCATACCACGTGTACACAAACATCACATCAATTCCTGCCCCAGTGGTGCTTACACTCTATATTCCCTACCACATGTACACACATACACATCACATCAGTCCCTGCCCCAGTGGTGCTTACACTCTATATACCATACCACGTGTACACAAACATCACATCAATTCCTGCCCCAGTGGTGCTTACACTCTATATTCCCTACCACATGTACACACATACACATCACATCAGTCCCTGCCCCAGTGGTGCTTACACTCCATATTCCCAACCACATGTACACGCACACATCACATCAGTCCCTGCCCCAGTGGTGCTTACACTCTATATTCCCTACCACATGTACACACACACACACATCACATCAGTCCCTGCCCCAGTGGTGCTTACACTCTATATTCTCTACCACATGTACACGCACACATCACATCAGTCCCTGCCCCAGTGGTGCTTACACTCTATATTCCCTACCACATGTACACACACACACATCACATCAGTCCCTGCCCCAGTGGTGCTTACACTCTATATTCTCTACCACATGTACACGCACACATCACATCAGTCCCTGCCCCAGTGGTGCTTACACTCTATATTCCCTACCACATGTACACACATACACATCACATCAGTCCCTGCCCCAGTGGTGCTTACACTCTATATACCATACCACGTGTACACAAACATCACATTAATTACTGCCCCAGTGGTGCTTACACTCTATATTCCCTACCACATGTACACATCACATCAGTCCCTGCCCCAGTGGTGCTTACACTCTATATTCTCTACCACATGTACACGCACACATCACATCAGTCCCTGCCCCAGTGGTGCTTACACTCTATATTCCCTACCACATGTACACACACACACACATCACATCAGTCCCTGCCCCAGTGGTGCTTACACTCTATATTCTCTACCACATGTACACGCACACATCACATCAGTCCCTGCCCCAGTGGTGCTTACACTCTATATACCATACCACGTGTACACAAACATCACATCAATTCCTGCCCCAGTGGTGCTTACACTCTATATTCCCTACCACATGTACACACATACACATCACATCAGTCCCTGCCCCAGTGGTGCTTACACTCTATATTCCCAACCACATGTACACGCACACATCACATCAGTCCCTGCCCCAATGGTGCTTACACTCTATATTCCCTACCACATGTACAGTACACACACACACACACACACATCACATCAGTCCCTGCCCCAGTGGTGCTTACAATCTATATTCCCTACCACATGTACACACACACACACACACACATCACATCAGTCCCTGCCCCAGTGGTGCTTACACTCTATATTCCCTACCACACGTACACACACATCACATCAGTCCCTGCCCCAGTGGTGCTTTCACTCTATATTCCCTACCACATGTACACACACATCACATCAGTCCCTGCCCCAGTGGTGCTTACACTCTATATTCTCTACCACATGTACACGCACACATCACATCAGTCCCTGCCCCAGTGGTGCTTACAATCTATATTCCCTACCACATGTACACACACATCACATCAGTCCCTGCCCCAGTGGTGCTTACACTCTATATTCCCTACCACATGTACACACACACACACACACACACACACATCACATCAGCCCCTGCCCCAGTGGTGCTTACACTCTATATTCTCTACCACATGTACACGCACACATCACATCAGTCCCTGCCCCATTGGTGCTTACACTCTATATTCCCTACCACATGTACACACACATCACATCAGTCCCTGCCCCAGTAGTGCTTACACTCTATATTCCCTACCACATGTACACACACATCACATCAGTCCCTGCCCCAGTGGTGCTTACACTCTATATTCCCTACCACATGTACACACACACACACACACACACACACACACACATCACATCACATCAGTCCCTGCCCCAGTGGTGCTTACACTCTATATACCCTACCACGCAGGGACGGATTATAATGGAGGCACAAGGGGTCAGTGCCCCTGGGCCCCCCACTAGCTAGGGGCCCCCTGTGGTTGGCATGTATTTAAAAAATAATTTAGCTAAATGTTTTGTGCATGGGAGTGGGGTAGTGCTGCAGCTTCACCTATCTGCCAATGTGACAATGATTAATGGTGCTGAGCATCGGGAGCCAAGGCACACTGATTGCACAAGTGTGCAGTGCATTACTGGGAGTTGACTAAGTCCCATGACACTTTAAACCAAAGGGCAGAGGCTGAGAGGTTTGTGCTGAGCTCTAATTGGTGGAGATCATTACATGCCAATGGAGAACAGCAGCAGCTTAGTCATGGGAGGGTTTTTAATCAAAGGCAGCACTAGAACTGTGAGGTGGTCTCCTACAGAGTAAGGTGCAGAGGGACAAACACAGGCTTTTCATATGGTGTGTGTGTGTGTGATAGAGATATATATATATATATATATATATATATATATATATATATATATATATATATATATATATATATATATATATATATATATATATATATATATATATATATATATATATATATATATATATATATATATATATATATATATATATATATATATATATATATATATACACACACACATACTGTACACACACACACACACACACACACACACACAGTTACCCATTGACCAAGTTTGTACTGCCTTTACTCTGTGTTTTGACAGTGTAATATTCTCCCATGCAGTGTGCGCCAGTAATGACAAGTGCAAGGGGGCCCCCCTGGCTAAAGTACCCCGGGCAACCTGAAGGCTTAATCTGGCACTGCTACCACATGTACACACACATCACATCAGTCCCTGCCCTAGTGGTGCTTACACTCTATATTCCCTACCACATGTACACGCACACATCACATCAGTCCCTGCCCCAGTGGTGCTTACACTCTATATACCATACCACGTGTACACAAACATCACATCAATTCCTGCCCCAGTGGTGCTTACACTCTATATTCCCTACCACATGTACACACATACACATCACATCAGTCCCTGCCCCAGTGGTGCTTACACTCTATATTCCCAACCACATGTACACGCACACATCACATCAGTCCCTGCCCCAATGGTGCTTACACTCTATATTCCCTACCACATGTACAGTACACACACACACACACACACACACACACACACACACACACATCACATCAGTCCCTGCCCCAGTGGTGCTTACACTCTATATTCCCTACCACATGTACACACACACACACACACACACACACACACACATCACATCAGTCCCTGCCCCAGTGGTGCTTACACTTTATATTCCCTACCACATATACACACACATCACATCAGTCCCTGCCCCATTGGTGCTTACACTCTATATTCACTACCACATGTACACACACATCACATCAGTCCCTGCCCCAGTGGTGCTTTCACTCTATATTCCCTACCACATGTACACACACATCACATCAGTCCCTGCCCCAGTGGTGCTTACACTCTATATTCCCTACCACATGTACACGCACACATCACATCAGTCCCTGCCCCAGTGGTGCTTACACTCTATATTCCCTACCACATGTACACACACACATCACATCAGTCCCTGCCCCAGTGGTGCTTACACTCTATATTCTCTACCACATGTACACGCACACATCACATCAGTCCCTGCCCCAGTGGTGCTTACACTATATATTCCCTACCACATGTACACACATCACATCAGTCCCTGCCCCAGTGGTGCTTACACTCTATATTCCCTACCACATATACACACACACACACACACACACATCACATCAGTCCCTGCCCCATTGGTGCTTACACTCTATATTCCCTACCACATGTACACACACATCACATCACATCAGTCCCTGCCCCAGTGGTGCTTACCCTCTATATTCCCTACCACATGTACACACACACACACACACATCACATCAGTCCCTGCCCCAGTGGTGCTTACACTCTATATTCCCTACCACATGTACACACACATCACATCAGTCCCTGCCCCAGTGGTGCTTACACTCTATATTCTCTACCACATGTACACGCACACATCACATCAGTCCCTGCCCCAGTGGTGCTTACACTCTATATTCCCTACCACATGTACACACACATCACATCAGTCCCTGCCCCAGTGGTGCTTACACTCTATATTCCCTACCACATATACACACACACACACACACACACACACACACACACACACACATCACATCAGTCCCTGCCCCATTGGTGCTTACACTCTATATTCCCTACCACATGTACACACACATCACATCAGTCCCTGCCCCAGTGGTGCTTACACTCTATATTCCCTACCACATGTACACACACACACACACATCACATCAGTCCCTGCCCCAGTGGTGCTTACACTCTATATTCTCTACCACATGTACACGCACACATCACATCAGTCCCTGCCCCAGTGGTGCTTACACTCTATATTCCCTACCACATGTACACACACACACACACATCACATCAGTCCCTGCCCCAGTGGTGCTTACACTCTATATTCCCTACCACATGTACACACATCACATCAGTCCCTGCCCCAGTGGTGCTTACACTCTATATTCCCTACCAAATGTACACACACATCACATCACATCAGTCCCTGCCCCAGTGGTGCTTACACTCTATATTTTCTACCACATGTACACACATACACATCACATCAGTCCCTGCCCCAGTGGTGCTTACACTCTATATTCCCAACCACATGTACACGCACACATCACATCAGTCCCTGCCCCAATGGTGCTTACACTCTATATTCCCTACCACATGTACAGTACACACACACACACACACACACACACACACACACATCACATCAGTCCCTGCTCCAGTGGTGCTTACACTCTATATTCCCAACCACATGTACACGCACACATCACATCAGTCCCTGCCCCAATGGTGCTTACACTCTATATTCCCTACCACATGTACAGTACACACACACACACACACACACACATCACATCAGTCCCTGCCCCAGTGGTGCTTACACTCTATATTCCCTACCACATGTACACACACACACACACACACACATCACATCAGTCCCTGCCCCAGTGGTGCTCACACTCTATATTCCCTACCACATATACACACACATCACATCAGTCCCTGCCCCATTGGTGCTTACACTCTATATTCCCTACCACATGTACACACACATCACATCAGTCCCTGCCCCAGTGGTGCTTTCACTCTATATTCCCTACCACATGTACACACACATCACATCAGTCCCTGCCCCAGTGGTGCTTACACTCTATATTCTCTACCACATGTACACGCACACATCACATCAGTCCCTGCCCCAGTGGTGCTTACACTCTATATTCCCTACCACATGTACACACACATCACATCAGTCCCTGCCCCAGTGGTGCTTACACTCTATATTCTCTACCACATGTACACGCACACATCACATCAGTCCCTGCCCCAGTGGTGCTTACACTATATATTCCCTACCACATGTACACACATCACATCAGTCCCTGCCCCAGTGGTGCTTACAATCTATATTCCCTACCACATGTACACACACATCACATCAGTCCCTGCCCCAGTGGTGCTTACCCTCTATATTCCCTACCACATGTACACACACACACATCACATCAGTCCCTGCCCCAGTGGTGCTTACACTCTATATTCCCTACCACATGTACACACACACACACACACACACACACACACACATCACATCAGTCCCTGCCCCAGTGGTGCTTACACTCTATATTCCCTACCACATGTACACACACATCACATCAGTCCCTGCCCCAGTGGTGCTTACACTCTATATTCTCTACCACATGTACACGCACACATCACATCAGTCCCTGCCCCAGTGGTGCTTACACTCTATATTCCCTACCACATGTACACACACACATCACATCAGTCCCTGCCCCAGTGGTGCTTACACTCTATATTCCCTACCACATATACACACACACACACACATCACATCAGTCCCTGCCCCATTGGTGCTTACACTCTATATTCCCTACCACATGTACACACACATCACATCAGTCCCTGCCCCAGTGGTGCTTACACTCTATATTCCCTACCACATGTACACACACACACACACACACACATCACATCAGTCCCTGCCCCAGTGGTGCTTACACTCTATATTCTCTACCACATGTACACGCACACATCACATCAGTCCCTGCCCCAGTGGTGCTTACACTCTATATTCCCTACCACATGTACACACACACACACACACACACACACACACATCAGTCCCTGCCCCAGTGGTGCTTACACTCTATATTCCCTACCACATGTACACACACACATCACATCAGTCCCTGCCCCAGTGGTGCTTACACTCTATATTCCCTACCAAATGTACACACACATCACATCACATCAGTCCCTGCCCCAGTGGTGCTTACACTCTATATTCCCTACCACATGTACACACACACACACACACACACACACACATCAGTCCCTGCCCCAGTGGTGCTTACACTCTATATTCCCTACCACATGTACACACACACATCACATCAGTCCCTGCCCCAGTGGTGCTTACACTCTATATTCCCTACCAAATGTACACACACATCACATCACATCAGTCCCTGCCCCAGTGGTGCTTACACTCTATATTCCCTACCACATGTACACACACATCACATCAGTCCCTGCCCCAGTGGTGCTTACACTCTATATTCCCTACCACATGTACACACACACATCACATCAGTCCCTGCCCCAGTGGTGCTTACACTCTATATTCCCTACCACATGTACACACACATCACATCAGTCCCTGCCCCAGTGGTGCTTACGCTCTATATTCCCTACCACATGTACACACACATCACATCAGTCCCTGCCCCAGTGGTGCTTACGCTCTATATTCCCTACCACATGTACACACACATCACATCAGTCCCTGTCCCAGTGGTGCTTACACTCTATATTCCCTACCACATGTACAGACACATCACATCACATCTGTCCCTGCCCCAGTGGTGCTTACACTCTATATTCCCTACCACATGTACACACACACACATCACATCAGTCCCTGCCCCAGTGGTGCTTACACTCTATATTTTCTACCACATGTACACGCACACATCACATCAGTCCCTGCCCCAGTGGTGCTTACACTCTATATTCTCTACCACATGTACACGCACACATCACATCAGTCCCTGCCCCAGTGGTGCTTACACTCTATATTCCCTACCACATATCACATCAGTCCCTGCCCCAGTGGTGCTTACACTCTATATTCCCTACCACATGCACACACACACACACATCACATCAGTCCCTGCCCCAGTGGTGCTTACACTCTATATTCCCTACCACATGTACACACACACACACATCACATCAGTCCCTGCCCCAGTGGTGCTTACACTCTATATTCCCTACCACATGTACACACATCACATCAGTCCCTGCCCCAGTGGTGCTTACACTCTATATTCCCTACCACATGCACACACACATCACATCAGTCCCTGCCCCAGTGGTGCTTACACTCTATATTCCCTACCACATGTACACACACACACACACACACACACACACACACACACATCACATCAGTCCCTGCCCCAGTGGTGCTTACACTCTATATTCCCTACCACATGTACACATAGGATTAGTAACCCCATGCAAAATCTGTAGTTTTTGGTTAAAGCCGGGCAGCGCTTAGCACCTTAGAATATGGCACAGACGCTACCCGGCTGACTGCTCCTTACCCGTGGTGCTGCTGTCGGGAGGGACAGTGTGCTGTGCTTACAAGCATGGCGGCACCCAGGCTGCGCAGCGTGACCCCTGACATCACGTCACGCTGTGCAGCCTGGCCGCTGCCCTGCCTGTCAGCACAGCAGTCTGTCCCAAACTCGGACAGATGCCCGCTGTTACGCCCCCAGCCACCCGCCGGAGATAGACTTCCTTTTGCAGCCTGTGACCTGTCACCACCACCGCCGCCATAAGTGACAGGGCAGAGAGGATGGGCACGGGGAGGAGCTTTAGTAGTAATTTATAGTGACACCTGGGGGAGGAGACAATTTTTTTTTTATTAGGGAGGCCAATCCCGGGATCCCGAGAATCCCGGGATTGAGCATTTTTCAATCCCGAATCCCGAGATTGAAATAATACCCCGGGATTGGCATCTGTATTTAGCACTTTAGAGATGGGAGAGGGCAGAGGATTACCAGTATCTTAGCGGAATTACTGTCAGTGATCAATGTGAGTCCCAGCGACGTGTTACTGTCATTCTCCAACCCTGCAATACAAACACATGTAAGTTACATACAGACATGTACACACGTGTGATATCATATGTTATCTTCATACAGAGGTGCAGACATGGCTGCTCTTCAAATTAAATATAACAGACCACACTGAGGGCAGCTGTACCCCCATGCTGAGCAGCACTCACACTATATACTGAGGGCAGCTGTACCGTCCTGCTGAGCAGCACTCACACTATATACTGAGGGCAGCTGTACCCCCATGCTGAGCAGCACTCACACTATATACTGAGGACAGCTGTACCGTCCTGCTGAGCAGCACTCACACTATATACTGAGGACAGCTGTACCGTCCTGCTGAGCAGCACTCACACTATATACTGAGGACAGCTGTACCGCCATGCTGAGCAGCACTTACACTATATACTGAGGGCAGATGTACCGCCATGCTGAGCAGCACTCACATTATATACTGAGGGCAGATGTACCGCCATGCCGAGCAGCACTCACACTATATACTGAGGACAGCTGTACCGCCATGCCGAGCAGCACTCACATTATATACTGAGGGCAGGTATACCGTCCTGCTGAGCAGCACTCACACTATATACTGAGGACAGCTGTACCGTCCTGCTGAGCAGCACTCACACTATATACTGAGGACAGCTGTACCGCCATGCTGAGCAGCACTTACACTATATACTGAGGGCAGATGTACCGCCATGCTGAGCAGCACTCACATTATATACTGAGGGCAGATGTACCGCCATGCTGAACAGCACTAACTATATACTGAGGACAGCTGTACCGCCATGCTGAGCAGCACTCACATTATATACTGAGGGCAGGTATACCGCCATGCTGAGCAGCACTCACACTATATACTGAGGATAGCTGTACCGCCATGCTGAGCAGCACTCACACTATATACTGAGTGCAGCTGTACCACCATGCTGAGAAGCACTCACACAATGGGCCTAATTCAAACCTGATCACAGAACAAAATAAGTAAAACCATGCTGTGAGGACTGTATATCTGTACATGTATAGGGAGGAAGGAGTCACCGGTGGGCGCTGTGAGGACTGTATACAGTATCTGTACATGTATAGGGAGGGAGGAGTCACTGGTGGATGCTGTGAGTACTGTATACAGTATCTGTACATGTACAGGAAGGGAGGAGTCACTGGTGGGTGCTGTGAGAACTGTATTGCTGTACATCTACAGGGAGGGTGGAGTCACTGGTGGGTGCTGTGAGTACTGTAGTTATGTATAGGGTGGGAGGAGTCCCTGCTGCGTGCTGTTAGTACTGTATTTCTGTACAGGGAGGGAGGAGTCACTGGTGCATACCTCCCAACATGACCCATTCCAGGAGGGACACAATGCTCTGTTTATGGACTTCCTTATTAATGTATGATTGCCATCACCTGTTTTAAACAGGTTAATTGATAAGAAAGGTGTTCAGCACAGGTGATGGTAAACAAAAATAAAGAGGGAAGTCCAGAAATGGAGCACTGTGTTCTCCTGTAGAGGGTCATGTTGGGGGGTATGCTGGTGGGAGCTGTGAGTACTGTATTTTTGTACATGTATAGGGAAGGAGGAGTCACAGGTGGGCACTGTATGTATTGAATATCTGTACATATACAGGGAGGGAGGAGTCACTGGTGGGCACTGTGAATACTGTATATCTGTACATGTATAGTGAGGAAGGAGTAACTGGTGGGTTCTGTGAGTACTGTACATGTATTAGGGTTACCACCCGTCCGGGATTACTCCGGACAGTCCGGTAATTGGACCGGGTGTCCGGAGTCCGGACGGGTGCTGTTCCCGGACTATACAATGTCCGGGAACTGGAGACCAGGCTGGAGATCCTGCGCAGCGCTGCCGGGGACAGCCAGCTAGAGACCGGCAGCCCTGCGACTGTGTGAGGAGGAGGACGAGCACTTCCGCCTGTGACTATTTCAAATATCGCGCCTGCCCTGCTCGCAGTCAGCCAGGCAGCCAATCGGGTGCAGAGTCTCCTGATTGACAGCTGGACTGCGAGCAGGGCAGGCGCGATTTTTTAAATAGCGCGACGGTCCCCGGGCGCAGCAGCTGCAGTCAGGTCAGGTGGCCGGCTGACCCTGCTGTGACACGGAGCTGACGGCGGGCAGGGTGAAGCCTGGCCAGATTGGCTATTACGTTTACCGGGGAAGGTCCCGGGGGGGCGATTGGTGTACGGGGCCGCCTGTCATATGTGGCCCCGCCCTCGCCTCCTTCCGTGCACAACAACGCTTGCTGACTGACTGATGTATACCGCTCACACCCACCGGCCCGCATTAGGAGAACAAGCCCCACCCACCCGGCTGTCAGGAATAGGAGGTCCGTGGTAGAGGTAAATATGAGTCCATTTTACACAGTCTGACCTTTTCCTGCTCTGCGGTATTTATGTGCTGTCTCTGGTAGGCATAATCTGTATCTGATGTTTCACTTGTGAGCCCTTAGTCCTGCCTGCTATTTAGGTTTAGGCTGTTGCAGAGGGTTAGTGTTAGGCTATAGGGGCGGGAGAGTAAGGGTTAGAATGGGGAGGGGGGGTTAGGGTCAGGATTTGGGACGGGCGGGTTAGGGATTGGGGTTATTTTAAGATTAGGTAGGGATAAAGTTAGGCTGCAGGGTAGGGGTTAGGTTTAGGCTGCGGCGTGTGTAGGGTTACCAGCCGCCCGGCTCCCTCCACTTGTTTATGAGGTGGCAGTGGTGTCTGTGTTGTCCCTATCTTCGGAAAAAATTGAGTCCTGGCATAACAAGTAAAAAGCATAATGTGTAATGGGCATCATCGTGTGTGGCATAACATGTAATGGGCATTATGGCATGTGGTATACTATGGCATTTTGTACACTATGTAATGGGTGTGTGACGTGTAATCGCCATTATATTGAAATTTTTTGCTGTGCGCCTACGGCGCACACGGTCTATTTTGTTCCTCCTTTACAAAAAATTGTTTTCAGACCTAGCATATTGTGTAATGGGCATTGCGATGTATGGCTTAATATGTAATGGGCATCACGCTGTGTGACGTGTAATGGGCATTATGGCATGTGGTATACTATGGCATTTTGTACACTATGTAATAGGTGTGTGAAATGTAATCAGCATTATGTTGAAATTATTTGGCGCTCGTCTAAGGCGTATTGTACTGTATTGTTCCTCCTTACCAAAAAAACATTTTCAGTTCTGGCATATCGTGCAATGGGCATTACTGTGTATGATGTAAAATGTAATGGGCATCACGGTGTGGGGCATAACGTGTAATGGGTATTACTGTGTATGATATAACTGGCATTATGGTATGCAAAATCAAGAATGAAATTGAAGCAAAGGTTAAAAAAAAACAAAAAACATAAGGCGGGGCAAGGGGCGGAGCTTGGGGCGGGCCACTGTCCGGGAATCTCTCAACAAAAAGGTGGTAACCCTAACATGTATAGGGAGGAAGGAGTCACCGGTGGGAGCTGTGATGACTGTATACAGTATCTGTACATGTAAAGGGAGGGAGGAGCCACCGGTGTGCTCTGTGAGGACTGTATACAGTATCTGTACATGTATAGGGAGGAAGCAGTCACCGGTGGGCGCTGTGAGAACTGTATACAGTTGATGTACATGTAAAGGGAGGATGGAGTCACCGGTGGGAGCTGTGAGGACTGTATACAGTATCTGTACATGTATAGGGAGGAGTCACTGGTGGGAGCTGTGAGGACTGTATACAGTATCTGTACATGTATAGGGAGGGAGGAGTCACAGGTGGGAGCTGTGAGGACTGTATTTCTGTACAGGGAGGGAGGAGTCACTGGTGGGAGCTGTGAGGACTGTATACAGTATCTGTACATGTATAGGGAGGGAGGAGTCACTGGTGGGAGCTGTGAGGACTGTATTTCTGTACTTGGAGGGAGGAGTCACTGGTGGGAGCTGTGAGGACTGTATTTCTGTACATGTACAGGGAGGGAGGAGTCACAGGCGGGTGCTGTGAGGGCTGTACACAGTATCTGTACAAGGAGGGAGGAGTCACTGCTGGGCACCGTGAGAATGGAAGTTCCGTACATGTATAGGGCAGGAGGAGTCACTGGTGGGTGCTGTGAGGACTGTATACAGTATCTGTACATATACAAGGAGGGAGGAGTCACTGCTGGGCGCTGTGAGAACTGTAGTTCCGTATATGTACAGGGAGGGAGGAGTCACTGGTGGGCGCTGTGAGAACTGTAGTTCCGTACATGTATAGGGAGGGAGGAGTCACTGGTGGGTGCGGTGAGGACTGTAGTTCTGTACAAGTATAGGGAGGGAGGAGTCACTGGTGGGTGCTGTGAGTACTGTATACAGTATCTGTACATGTATAGGGAGGGAGTAGTCACAGGTGGGTGCTGTAAAGACTGTATTTCTGTACAGGGAGGGAGGAGTCACTGGTGGGAGCTGGGAGGACTGTATACAGTATCTGTACATGTATAGGGAGGGAGGAGTCACAGGTGGGTGCTGTGAGGACTGTATTTCTGTACTTGGAGGGAGGAGTCACTGGTGGGAGCTGTGAGGACTATTTCTGTACATGTACAGGGAGGGAGGAGTCACAGGCGGGTGCTGTGAGGGCTGTATACAGTATCTGTACAAGGAGGGAGGAGTCACTGCTGGGCACCGTGAGAATGGTAGTTCCGTACATGTATAGGGCAGGAGGAGTCACTGGTGGGTGCTGTGAGGGCTGTATACAGTATCTGTACAAGGAGGGAGGAGTCACTGCTGGGCACCGTGAGAACTGTAGTTCCGTACATGTATAGGGAGGGAGGAGTCACTGCTGGGCGCCGTGAGAACTGTAGTTCCGTACATGTACAGGGAGGGAGGAGTCACTGCTGGGCACCGTGAGAACTGTAGTTCCGTACATGTACAGGGAGGGAGGAGTCACTGCTGGGCGCCGTGAGAACTGTAGTTCCGTACATGTACAGGGAGGGAGGAGTCACTGCTGGGCACCGTGAGAACTGTAGTTCCGTACATGTACAGGGAGGGAGGAGTCACTGCTGGGCGCTGTGAGAACTGTAGTTCCGTACATGTACAGGGAGGGAGGAGTCACTGCTGGGCACCGTGAGAACTGTAGTTCCGTACATGTACAGGGAGGGAGGAGTCACTGCTGGGCGCTGTGAGAACTGTAGTTCCGTACATGTACAGGGAGGGAGGAGTCACTGGTGGGCACCGTGAGAACTGTAGTTCCGTACATGTACAGGGAGGGAGGGGTCACTGGTGGGCGCCGTGAGAACTGTAGTTCCGTACATGTACAGGAAGGGAGGAGTCACTGGCGGGAGCTGTGAGGACTGTATACAGTATCTGTACATGTATAGGGAGGGAGGAGTCACTAGCGGGAGCTGTGAGGACTGTATACAGTATCTGTACATGTATAGGGAGGGAGGAGTCACTAGCGGGAGCTGTGAGGACTGTATACAGTATCTGTACATGTATAGGGAGGGAGGAGTCACTAGCGGGAGCTGTGAGGACTGTATACAGTATCTGTACATGTATAGGGAGGAAGCAGTCACCGGTGGGTGCTGAGTGCTGTATACAGTATCTGTACATGTATAGGGAGGAAGGAGTCACCGGCGGGAGCTGTGAGGACTGTATACAGTATCTGTACATGTATAGGGAGGAAGCAGTCACCGGTGGGAGCTGTGAGGACTGTATACAGTATCTGTACATGTATAGGGAGGAAGCAGTCACTGGTGGGAGCTGTGAGGACTGTATACAGTATCTGTACATGTATAGGGAGGAAGGAGTCACTGGCGGGAGCTGTGAGAACTGTATACAGTATCTGTACATGTATAGGGAGGGAGGAGTCACTGGCGGGAGCTGTGAGGACTGTATACAGTATCTGTACATGTATAGGGAGGAAGCAGTCACCGGTGGGAGCCGTGAGGACTGTATACAGTATCTGTACATGTATAGGGAGGAAGGATTCACTGGCGGGAGCTGTGAGAACTGTATACAGTATCTGTACATGTATAGGGAGGGAGGAGTCACTGGTGGGAGCTGTGAGGACTGTATACAGTATCTGTACATGTATAGGGAGGAAGCAGTCATCGGTGGGAGCTGTGAGGACTGTATACAGTATCTGTACATGTATAGGGAGGGAGGAGTCACTGGCGGGAGCTGTGAGGACTGTATACAGTATCTGTACATGTATAGGGAGGAAGCAGTCACCGGTGGGAGCTGTGAGTACTGTATACAGTATCTGTACATGTGACAGCACAAGTTTCTATACAGTCTGCTAACAGTGGCAACTCAGCAATAGGAGTACCGCCATTCGACTACACAGAAGCCTCACACTGTCAGCACAGCTACCTGCACATGGCAATACAACAGTCCCTGCACAGTGAAACAGCTTAACAGTTCCAAGAACCTGACTTCACAGAGCTCTGCTACACTGTCAGAACAGATACCTGCACACAGCAATACAGCAGTCTCTACGCAGACAAGCATTTACATCTCATCAGTATGTCTCATAAAACAACATCTTCATGCAAAACAAGGTCCTACATCTCTGGTTCCTCCAAATCAACATCAGTTAGCAATGCTGCCATCCTTGCACGTGCAAAAGCAGAAGCTGCAAAGGTACGGGCAAACTTTGCTGAGCAAGAAATGCAGTTGAAAGTAGAGAAATCACGTTTGGAAGCAGAGAAAGAAATAGAGAAATTTCACATGGAGGCAGAAAAGGTACGTCTGGGTGCAGAAAAGGATATGGAGAAAAAACGCTTAGAAGCAATTAGTAAGAAGCTTGCTGCTGAGAGGGAAGCTGCCGCCGCTATGGCCGAAGCAGAGTTCTTAGAGTCTGCAGAACGCGTCAACATAAAAGAAACCATTAATATACTTGATGCAGAACTTGGATCACAGAATTCAATGCAACGTGCAGCAGAATACGTGCGCCAAGTGTCCGCAAATAGCAGCAACGCTCCACCAGTACAAGATATGCAATCAGATTTTATAAATGAAACAAGCCAAGTACACTATGCAGTGCCACCACAAGTCAGTAGCAGACTGCAAACAAGAGGACTCCAATCACAGTGGATCCATGAGAGACAACTCACCCTCACGCCAAGAGCCTGTAGCCGCAAACTACAACCATGGCACTACCTCCTACACACAAAGGTGGGGAAATACAAGCCAGCAGGAACCAGTCATTCCTACCAGGTATGATAACACACCACTTACCCACCATGCTAATGCACCTAGAGCCAATCAAGATACATTAGACTTTGCCAGATTTCTTGCACGCCGTGACCTGGTCACAAAAGGACTCTCAAAGTTCAATGATCACCCTGAGAGTTTCAGAGCATGGCGATCCTCTTTCCAAAACGCAATCAAAGATTTAGGCCTTTCATATAGTGAAGAGATAGACCTTTTAATTAAATGGCTTGGGAATGAATCAGTTGAACATGCTAGAAGGATCGGGGCCGGCGCCACCACTAGGCAGGTTTAGGCATTTGCCTAGGGCGCCGGCCACTGGAGGGCGGTAGTGAGCCGCAGGCCAGCAGCAGGAGCAGAGGCGAGCCACCTGGCGGAAGATGCTTCTCGGTGAGTAGTGGGCAGCACGGCAACCCCCCCCAGGCAGCACGGCAGGCCATCGCACTCCCCATAAACCCCCCCCCCCCCATCCACAGGAGCAGCATGGCGGCCGGGCAACCCCCCTCCCACCCCGAAGCAGCACAGCGGACGATCACCCCCTCCCCCAGAGCAGCACGGCGGCCGGGCACCCCCCCAAGCAGCACGGCGGCCGGGCACACCGAAACGCACACACCCCAGGCAGCACGGCGGCCGGACACCCCCCCCCTCCGGGGGGAATGGGTGAGCACCAGGGCGCCTCCCCCTCCTCCCGCCTGGGGCGCTCCGGTGCCTAGCACCGGCCCTGAGAAGGATAAGAGTGATTAATATTAACCATCCTGAGTATGGCCTTAAAATGATCTGGGACAGACTTAATGAGTGCTATGGTTCACCAGAGGTAATAGAAAACGCACTGTTCAAAAGGATTGATGATTTTCCTAGGTTACCCAACAGAGGCTATCAGAGACTTAGAGAGTTAAGCGACTTACTAATGGAGCTCCAAGTAGCCAAATGTGAGGGAGACTTGCCAGGACTTGCCTTCCTAGACACCGCCAGAGGCATTAACCCTATAGTGCAAAAACTACCTTATAATCTACAGGAACAATGGGTTACCCACGGTTCAAAGTTCAAACAGCGTAACAAGGTACCATTTCCACCATTCTCTGTTTTTGTGGACTTTGTAAGTCAGCAAGCCAAGACCAGGAATGACCCTAGTTTTGCCTTTACCCTAACAGGCACTACCCCTGCGCTACCTAACCCTCGCAAAACTGCAGTCACAGTTCACAAGACTAACGTTCATAATTCAGGTTCTTCCCACAGGTTCATCAGCTCTGCTCACCAAGAGACCAGGGAGAAAGATCCCGCCAAGCAGTGCCCTCTGCATCACAAACCACACCCTCTCCTGAAATGCAGAGCCTTCAGAGAAAAGTCCCTGGAGAACCGTAAGGCCTTCTTAAGAGAAAATGGTATCTGCTACAAATGCTGCTCTTCCTCATCTCACCTCGCCAAAGATTGCAAGGTTAGTCTTAACTGCACAGAATGTCACAGCACAAGTCACAACACAGCTTTACACCCTGGGCCTCCCCCATGGGCTTTACAAAACAGCCACAGTGACACAGAGCATGGCGGGGAGCACAATACAGAGCAAAAATACACTAATGCAGCAACACCAGAGATGAAAAGATGCCATTAGCAACAGATCTTGCTCCAAAATCTGTCTAGTCAGAGTCTACCCCAAAGGCCAACCAGATAAAGCTGTCAAACTTTATGCAATCCTAGATGACCAAAGTAATGGTTCTCTAGCCAGATCAAACTTCTTTGAGACCTTTAACATCAGAGGCCCCAGAACCCCTTACTCCTTAAAAACCTGTGCAGGGAGTTTTGAGGCAGCAGGAAGGAAAGCCACTGGCTATATAGTGGAATCCATAGATGGTAAGATATGTCTTCCCTTACCACCAATCACCGAGTGCGATGATATCCCAGAGAAAAGGTCTGAAATTCCTACACCAGATGCAGCCTTTCATCATTCGCATTTAAAACGTATAGCACATCTGATACCAGAACTGGACTCACAAGCCCAGGTATCTCTACTCATCGGGAGAGATCTCCTACGAGTCCACAAAGTCAGAAGTCAGATTAATGGTCCACACAATGCACCTTATGCTCAACGTTTAGACCTAGGATGGGTCATAATAGGAGAGGTATGCCTTGGAAGTGTGCACAAACCAGCTTCTATCAATACCATGCTTACTTGGACTTTAGAAAATGGACGCCCTTCTCTGTTTCAACCATGTCACAACCACTTCCTCATTAAGGAACTACCACACTGTACTCCCATAGATTCTCTTAGTGACGACCAGATCTGTGACAACTACCAAGATCATCTGGGATTCACAGTCTTCCAAAGAACAAAAAGGGATGACCAAGTAGCAATGTCCATAGAAGACAAACTATTCTTGGAAATAATGGAGGAAGGACTAGTTGAAGACAATACCAACAGCTGGGTTGCCCCTCTACCGTTTAGAACACCCAGACAATGTCTACCTAACAACAGAGAACAAGCTCTCAAACGTTTCTCCTCACTTAAACACAATCTTCACAGAAAACCAGAGATGAAAGATCACTTCTTTTCTTTCATGAGCAAAATATTTGAAAACTGTCACGCTGAGATAGCTCCCATTCTTAAAGAGAAAGATGAATGCTGGTACCTGCCAATGTTTGAAATATACCATCCAAAGAAACCAGGTCAGATCAGAGTTGTATTTGATTCCAGTGCTAAATTTGAAAGGATCTCCTTAAATGATGTGCTCCTGACAGGACCAGACCTTAACAACAAACTCCTTGCAGTACTCATACGATTCCGAAAAGACTCTATTGCCTTCACAGCTGACATTCAGCAAATGTTTCATTGTTTCCTTGTGAGAGAACAGGATAGGAATTTCCTAAGATTCCTTTGGTTCAGGGACAACGACCCCTCTAAGGACATTGTAGAGTACCGCATGAGTGTACACATCTTTGGTAACAGCCGTTCACCTGCAGTTGCCATCTACGGACTCAGACGTTCAGCTCAAGAGGGTGAACTAGAGTATGGTTCTGATGTTAGACAGCTCATAGAAAAATATTTCTATGTGGATGACTGTTTGAAATCTATGCCAACAGAAGAGACCGCAATCAGTATTCTCAAGAGAGCTCAGGAAATGCTTGCTTGTTCCAATCTCAGGCTTCAAAAAAGTCATGGAAGCCTTCCCTACACAAGATCATACCACTGACTTAAGGGATTTGGATTTAGGAACTGATTCGCCACCAGCCCAACGTAGCCTTGGACTCTTATGGGACTTGAAATCTGACTCCTTTACCTTCCAAGTAAGTAGTGAAGAAAGGCCCTTCACTCGCAGAGGTGTCTTATCTACTGTCAATAGCTTGTACGACCCCTTGGATTTGCAGCTCCTGTCACCATTCAAGGTAAAGCCTTGCTCAGAGACCTAACCTGTGAATCATCCGACTGGGATGCCCCTCTGCCTCTAGGAAAAAGGGAATTGTGGGAAGAGTGGAAAAGTTCTCGGTCCGCCTTAACCAACCTTTATATTAGACGCCCATATGCACCTGTACCTTCCACAGAAGTGCAAAAGCAGAGACTGTGTTTATTCTCAGATGCTTCAGTTCAAGCAATTGCATATCTCAAAACCATGGACAATAAAAGTCAATGTAACATTGGATTCGTCATGGCAAAGCAAAGCTAGCACCTCTTCCAGAACACACAGTGCCCAGGCTAGAACTTTGTGCTGCAGTACTAGCCGTAGAAGTAGCTGAATTAATCTCATCAGAGTTGCCTATCGAACTCTCAGAAACAGAATTCTACACTGACAGCAAAGTAGTATTAGGGTACATTTACAACGAGACCAGACGTTTCCATGTTTATGTCAGCAACCGTGTGCTAAGGATCAGGAAGATCTACCAATCCAAAACAGTGGAACTATGTATCTACTGCTCATAACCCCGCAGATCACGCCACAAGAGCCGTTCCAGCCAGTCTCCTCAAAGACACCACATGGCTCACGGGACCTGAATTCTTGTACAAGACAGATTTGATCAATCCTCAAAGAGACCCATTCGAACTAGTAGACGCAGACTCAGATGTTGAAATACGTCCACAAGTAACTACAATCCATACCATGGTTTCAGATCGTCAACTTGGATCCCAAAGATTCTCAACGTGGAAATCACTTGTTAGGGCTATCACCTGCCTAACCCACATAGCCCGTTCATTTAAACACAGTACAGCTACAAATGTGATTAAGTGTAAAGGTTGGCATCACTGTCAAAGTACTTACACACCAGAAGAAATACAACAATCTCAGAACCTGATGATCCGTATTGTTCAGCATCAAACCTATGCTACAGAAATTCACAACCTTACAATGGAAATCCTATTCCAAGAGACAGCACCTTGAAGAAACTAGACCCATTTCTCGATGAGAGTGATTTATTGAGAGTGGGAGGTCGCCTTCAAGAAGCAAATTTAGGATCAAATGAGAAAAACCCTTTAATCATTCCTGGAAGTCAACACATTACTTCTTTAATTGTGCAACACTATCACAATGAAGTCAAACACCAGGGACGACTGTTTACAGAAGGAGCTCTACGGTCAGCAGGGTTCTGGATTATTGGGGCAAAAAGGTGTGTAAGCAACATAATCTTTAAATGTATTACTTGTCGCAAACTTCGTGGTACTTCTCAAACTCAGAAGATGGCTAATCTTCCAGCAGACAGGCTTAGTACAGATCCTCCCTTTTCAAATGTTGGTCCTGATGTATTTGGGCCTTGGACCATCATTACCCGACACACTCGAGGAGCCAATGCAAACAGCAAGCGTTGGGCAGTTGTATTCACCTGTATGAGCATCAGAGCTGTTCACATTGAAGTTATAGAATCAATGGACACTTCAAGCTTCATTAATGCACTAAGACGCTTCATGGCCATCCGTGGTCCTGTAAAACACATCCGTTCGGACAGAGGCACCAACTTTGTTGGAGCAGCCAAGGAATTACAAATTCCCTCAAACATCGACAGAAAGGGAGTGGAGAAATACCTTAGTGAGAAAGGTGTATGTGGACTTTCAACCCTCCTCATTCTTCTCATATGGGAGGTGCATGGAAAGGATGATAGGAATAATACGCAGAATCCTGGATTCCATCTTTCTGCAAGTAGGAACCTGCTGGCATTGTGTACTGATGCCTGTGTATATATAACTGTACATTTTGTTGGACACAGGGTGATCCCCAGTAGGGCCCACTGACAGAAACATTGGTACTCTACTAAAGATACCTGTTCCATAATGACTGTGGAAGCCCCTTGGGAGACAGCCACAGCCCATTTAGTAAGTTACCCCATCCCTTAAGTATGGGCCCCTACCACTGCATTTACCTGGTGGCCCTTATTGATCCAATGTCACACTGACTGTACAGTACACGCTATTAGACATACATGTAACGGGGGAATCCAGCCGAACTCAGAGGCACGGCTGATGAACCTGGAGGCGATTACATGTGGCCATCCGGCACGGCTGCTGAACCTGGAGCTATTACATGTGGCCATCCGGCACGGCTGCTGAACCTGGAGGCGATTACATGTGGCCATCCGGCACGGCTGCTGAACCTGGAGGCTATTACATGTGGCCGCAGATACGGTGTGGCCAGTAATATACTGTATTCCCCATGTAACCGGATGGGGAAGATGACCTTGTATCCTAGCGACCTAGCAGCAGCTACATACTAGGGATTGCCATCGATGGTGGCTCTGCACCAAGCCATTGATAGTCATTAACTATGTGATGGATAACCATCGGTAGTTTTAGCTATAGACGGTTATCCATTATCTTTCACTAAAAGGACTGAAGGCCAATCAAAATGTGGGGCGAGGCTTCCGGGTGTCGGGGACGGGCTATGCTCCAAGTCCCGTCACAGTTAAAAAAAAAGAAAGAAAGAAACATTGGTTCTCCTTTGCTATCAATGTTGGGAAACCATCTGGTTCTCCCACATCGATGGCAAAGTATTCAACATTGGCCATAAACCATCAATGCTTTCAAATCATCAATGGTTGATGGCCATCTCTACTACGTACCGGTGATGGTGATCGGAGTGCAGTCACTGGTGCCAGGATCACAGCGATATAAGTCGCCAGTCTTATTGGCCGCCACTTGATGGAGGGGAGCGCTGACAATCACCCTGGAAGGAGACAGATACTGTAGGGACATGGGGTTTGTGTAACGCACCCGATAGGGGAGGGGACAGGTCATACTCGCTCACGTTTTATCCAGCTGCACAACCTGGTATCCAAAGCTCTTGGCGCTGTTCCTAAAGATGTTCGGCTTCTCGGTGTCCACAAAGTAGGCGCCAGCAGAGGACAGGACTGTAAGAGAGAAGAACATCCAGATAAAGGTCTCACTCCAACCTCACTCCTCTATGCAACTAACTACACTCACCCAGTCCTCCCCTGTGCTCCTCTATCCACCTCACTCACCCAGTCCTCCTCTATCCACCTCCCTCACACTCACCCAGTCCTCCTCTATCCACCTCACTCACACTCACCCAGTCCTCCTCTATCCACCCTCACTCACACTCACCCAGTCCTCCTCTATCTATCTATCTCCCTCACACCCACCCACCCAGTCCTCCTCTATCCACCTCACTCACACTCACCCAGTCCTCCTCTGTGCTCATCTATCCCCTCAATCACACTCACCCAGTCCTCCTCTATCCACCTCACACTCACCCAGTCCTCCTCTATCCACCTCACTCACACTCACCCAAGCCCTCCTCTATCCACCTCAATCACACTCACCCAGTCCTCCTCTATCCACCTCACTCACTCACACTCACCCAGTCCTCCTCTATCCACCTCAATCACACTCACCCAGTCCCCCTCTATCCACTTCACTCACACTCACCCAGTCCTCCTCTATCCACCTCACTCACACTCACCCAAGCCCTCCTCTATCCACCTCACTCACACTCACCCAAGCCTCCTCTATCCACCTCACTCACACTCACCCAAGCCCTCCTCTATCCCACCTCACTCACACTCACCCAGGCTAAGAGCAGCACTCACCTATACAGAGGAGGACGGCAGTCACCAGACCAGCTCCGGGTACACCGTCTGCCATACATACATTACCTCTATATAAGAGCAGCACTCACCTATACAGAGGAGGACGGCAGCCACCAGACCAGGTCCGGGTACACCGTCAACCATACATACATTACCTCTATATAAGAGAAGCACTCACCTATACAGAGGAGAACGGCAGCCACCAGACCAGCTCCGAGTACACCGTCTCCCATACATACATTACCTCTATATAAGAGCAGCACTCACCTATACAGAGGAGGACGGCAGCCACCAGACCAGGTCCGGGTACACCGTCTCCCATACATACATTACCTCTATATAAGAGCAGCACTCACCTATACAGAGGAGGACGGCAGCCACCAGACCAGCTCCGGGTACACCGTCTCCCATACATACATTACCTCTATATAAGGGCAGCACTCACCTATACAGAGGAGGACGGCAGCCACCAGACCAGCTCCGGGTACACCGTCTCTCATAAATACATTACCTCTATATAAGAGCAGCACTCACCTATACAGAGGAGGACGGCAGCCACCAGACCAGCTCCGGGTATACCCTCTCCCATACATACATTACCTCTATATAAGAGAAGCACTCACCTATACAGAGGAGGACGGCAGCCACCAGACCAGCTCCGGGTACACCGTCTCCCATATATACATTACCTCTATATAAGAGCAGCACTCACCTATACAGAGGAGGATGGCCACCAGACCAGCTCCGGGTACACCGTCGCCCATACATACATTACCTCTATATAAGAGCAGCACTCACCTATACAGAGGAGAACGACGGCAGCCACCAGACCAGCTCTGGGTACACTGTCTGCCATACATACATTACCTCTATATAAGAGCAGCACTCACCTATACAGAGGAGAACGACGGCAGCCACCAAACCAGCTCCGGGTACACCGTCTCCCATACATACATTGCCTCTATATAAGAGCAGCACTCACCTATACAGAGGAGAACGACGGCAGCCACCAGACCAGCTCCGGGTACACCGTCTCCCATACATACATTACCTCTATATAAGAGCAACACTCACCTATACAGAGGAGGACGGCAGCCACCAGACCAGCTCCGGGTACACCGTCTCCATACATACATTACCTCTATATAAGAACAGCACTCACCTATACAGAGGAGGACGGCAGCCACCAGACCAGCACAGGGTACACCGTCTCCCATACATACATTACCTCTATATAAGAGCAGCACTCACCTATACAGAGGAGGACGGCAGCCACCAGACCGGCTCCGGGTACACCGTCTATCATACATACATTACCTCTATATAAGAGCAGCAACTCACCCATACAGAGGAGGACGGCAGCCACCAGACCAGCTCCGGGTACACCGTCTCCCATACATACATTACCTCTATATAAGAGCAGCACTCACCTATACAGAGGAGAACGACGGCAGCCACCAGACCAGCTCCGGGTACACCGTCTCCATACATACATTACCTCTATATAAGAGCAGCACTCACCTATACAGAGGAGGACGGCAGCACCAGACCGGCTCCGGGTACACCGTCTCCCATACATACATTACCTCTATATAAGAGCAGCACTCACCTATACAGAGGAGGATGGCCACCAGACCAGCTCCGGGTACACCGTCTCCATACATACATTACCTCTATATAAGAGCAGCACTCACCTATACAGAGGAGGATGGCCACCAGACCAGCTCCGGGTACACCGTCTCCCATACATACATTACCTCTATATAAGAGCAGCACTCACCTATACAGAGGAGGACGGCAGCCACCAGACCAGCTCCGGGTACACCGTCTCCCATACATACATTACCTCTATCAAAGAGCAGCACTCACCCATACAGAGGAGGACGGCAGCCACCAGACCAGCTCCGGGTACACCGTCCTCCCATACATACATTACCTCTATATAAGAGCAGCACTCACCTATACAGAGGAGGACGGCAGCCACCAGACCGGCTCCGGGTACA